>NW_008355167.1:0-53935 GCF_000622305.1 Nannospalax galili | reverse complement strand
ATTGCCTGCATGTATGTGAGCGCACCCATGTTGTGCAATGCTGTGGAGGTCAGAAGAGGGCTTTGGATTCCCCTGGAACTGAAGTTAAGGACGGTTCGTAGCCACCATATGGGTGCTGGGAATCGAACCCAGGTCCTCTGCAAGAGCAGTCAGTGCTCTTAACCACTGAGTCATCTCTCCAGTTCTCAAACGAATTTCTTATTCAGTTTCTTTGTTTTTACTTGAAATCATGAATGGATATTGAATAGTCTTCAAATGTTTTTACCACATCTGATCATCATGCAATTTTTAATTTTAAAACACCCTCATGCAGTTTTTGTTTCATGCATACATCATTGGATTTGGTCAGTTAATACTTTAAAGGACTTTAAAATGTTTCTGCATCTAAGTTGATGCAAAAACAATGCAATGTCTGTATATTTTCCCTTTCTGTGTTGTCTAGTTTTGATTTTGAGTTTATAACATGATCCTGAATTGTAAAATATGTGTTTTTTATCCTCTTAGACGGTTTATATAGGATTGAACAAATTTAAAATAACCTATTTGAAATTAGTCTGGGAAGGTTGACTGGTAAGATGGTCTAGTATTGTTTTCTACTTAACTTTCAAAATATTACTTAATTTCACAACAGATGTAGATATATCCATACATTCTAATGATTCTTAGGATTATTTTGTAATTTATACTTTTCAGTATTTTCCCCTTCAACTTAGAGTTTAAATTTTCTACCATGATGTTTTATAATTAATCTCTCCCATATCTATAATCATGTATGTATCCTTTTTAGACTTAATATTGTTTATTGTACTTTTTCTTCCCAAATCGATTTTTCTTGATTTTTATGACAATCAATTTGGGGGTTTATTGATCTACTTTAAATTACTAATGCTTCTTAAAGTTATGGTTTTATGTTTTCTTCACAAGTATAGAAAACTATCTGCCAAAAACTTCTTAAATGTTTCCTTCTTTTCTGTTCTTTGTATTTCCAGACACTGGACTCTGGAGTATATTAGAATTTTTATTGTATTCTACATTTATCTTAATTTGTCTATCATTTATCTATCCTCTGGTTCTGTATGCTATGGCTTAAATAATATATTTCAACAAATGCACCAGATCCAATAATTTTCTCTACAGCTATATACAATTGGCTATTTTTAAAAAATTTATTTAGTATATCAAATTTTTTTTTTTAATTTCCATAGTCACACACATAAAGAAGTCCCACTTGGCTGTGTTTGGCCATCTTGAAAATCTTTTATAGTAGGTCTTTATTTGTGTTTTGTTTCTTTGGAGTATTTCCATAGATCTTACATAATAACATCTGTATCCGCAGTTCTGTGCTCTAAATTTGTTACTCATTATTTCTTCTGATTCCTGGTCCTAGTAGCTTTCTTTTCCTATCTTAAGGTTATACTGATTTTACAGATTTAAAAGAACATTTTGTCCAGAAAAAGATTTGTATCTATCTTCCAGGAGTTTCCACTAACCTAGAGTCTCTTCAAATTTCCCTCAAAGATTGTGTCTCAAAGTAGAATTTAGGAACTCGGCTCTACTTTCTTACAGCTACAACAAAACTCTGAATCTGAACTGCAGTGCTTCTAAAGGCCACTGTCTCTGTAGCTGCACTGCCAGTCCCTTTACATCTGCCCACCGCCCATTACTCTCAGTTTCACTTTCATATCAAAATTTGTTTCCCTGGGGCTGGAGAGATGGCTCAGTGATTAAAAGCACTGGCTGCTCTTGCAGAGGACCCAGGTTTGATTCCCAGCAACTACATGGTGGCTAACAACCTTCTGGAACTTCAGTTCCAGGAATCCAATGCCCTCTTCTGACCTCCATGGGCATTGCATGATGCAGGTGCATTTACATACATGCAGGCAATACCCATATATACATAAAATAAAAATAATATGTAAAATATCTTTTAAAAGTTTGTTTCCCTGTTTTTTTTTGTTTCAAAACTGGATGAGACACTGCACCTGGAATCCTTGCCTACTCTACATTCTCTTATGAACCATTAATGCATCACAGTGCTTCACCTTTGTCTAGTTTGTTCTGCAGTGGGAGGGTCTACCAGAGCACGTAGTACTCCACGTAACCAGAAGTGGAAGTTAATCCTGGTACCACGTCTGTATGCAGGGAAAAGAAATTAGAAACCATCTGAGTTATCGCCTTGCTTTTCAGTATTCTGATTATTGAATCATGATTATTCACATAACTTACACACAGAAAGAATCTGTGATGAGTAAAATTGTATCCTTAAAATACGCATAAGGAAAAGCCCTAATGTTCAGTATACCTAAGAATGAGACTGTGTTTGGAGATTATGAATTTAAAGTGACAATTAAGTTGAGCAAGGTCATAATAGTGGGGCTGTACAAGTTTATGAAAAGGAATCGCCAGGCACAGAAGAAAAACTGTAGGTATAGTGAAAACATGGCTACCTTCAAGCCAAGAAGAGATCTTTAGAATAACCAAACATGGCAACATCTTGATCTTGGAACTCTAATATGTAGAACTGTAAGAAACAAATTTCAGTTTTAAAAAACTTGATCTGTAACATTTTCTCGTGAGTCCCAAGAAACCACAAAAAGGAGCTTACACAGCATTCAGATGGTTTCCTCATTCTTAGAATGGCCTGTTGCTCTGATCTTCTGGGAAATGTTACCCATCTTTCAAGGTCAACTCAAAGATCATCGATTTTGTGTAAATTTCCCTAATTCACTGCACTTTCATATTTTGACATATTTCCATTAGAGTGCTTTTACATTGCATCAATATCTCTCCCTTATATTAGGTCGTGAATTCTTGGAGAATCCACACACAATTCAGTCTTTATATAGACTGTCTTGGAATTCTCAAACCTTTCTTAGACCTAGTAGGATGAGTGGACAGATACAGGAGTGGATGAATGGATAAACAAATGAGATACCATTTCCCTTTAAGATGTGAAGCTCCTCCCTGCCCTCTGGTGGCTGCTTATTAGCCAATGCATCTTCTAAGGCAGGAGGTAGAGATGCTTTTGGTAATATGTAGGGTTTTCACAGCCCTTTTAAACAACTTATTTTCCAATGTATGAGTAGCTGCTTCCTCCTCCATTGATGTTAGCATCCTCTTCTCCTGTCTTCCAACCTCCTGATCATTCTGTTTTATTAGTAACTTCTGTACCAATGTTTACAGTCTCTCTCTCCTAACACTGATGACTTCTAAGCCTACCTAGATTATGCACCTCATAGACCTAGACTCACCCAGGCATTATGGTGCACAACGGTAATCTCAGTGTTTGGAAGGTAGAGGCACCAGGATCACAAGCTTGTTGACTAGATAGTGGGTTTGAGACTCTATTTAAACACACACATACACACATACACACACACACACACACATGCACGCACGCACACACACACACACACACTCACACACACACACTCTCTCAAAATGCCTTGCTCAATTTTAATAATTTATTCATATCTCTCATATCTTACTTCAGAGACTCGTTATTTGATCACATTCACACTTAGTCACCAAAAAACATTTTTATCTGCAGATATTCTTGCTTTGTAGTAGGCCAAACACTGTCTTCCAAGAGATGTCTCCCTCCTACCCATACCTCCTGTGAATATGTACCTTTCCTTTGCCAAAGAAACTTCATAGATATGGTTAGGGATCTTGAGATGGGATGATGGCTCTGAATTTTAGAGAAGGGCCTAGCATAATCATGAGGTCCTCGTAATGAAGGATGGAGAGTCAGAGTTGGAGAAAGAGATGTGACAACAGACACAGAGGAGCAGAGGTAACAGGAATATAGGGTCAGAAGCCAAAGAACGCAGGTGGCCTCTGAAGCTGGAAAGGACTGGATAACAGATTCTCTCTTCTGGTCTCCAGGAAGATCACAGCTCTGCCAAACCACTTGAGACTGCTAACTTCCAAAACTGTAAGAGAATGAACTTGTGCTGCTGCGAGCCATTAGGTTAGTGGCAACTTGACAGATCAGCAATAGGAATAGACCAATTGCTATCCATAAGCCTTTTTCTGGTTCACATATACTGTTTTCCCACTACACCCAATCCTGTTCTCGCAACTGATTGTCTCTCTCCTGCCTTCATTTCATTTTCCAGGTACCCAGACAGTATGATTTTTTTAACACCTTACTTCTCAAGATGTCAGGGTCCTAACCACTTATTATTTCTCTTTATCTACTCTAAAAATTTCAATATAGCAACAAATTTGTTTCTCTCCTACATTGAGGATATTAACCATTGCAAGAGAAAATAACTCTGCAATATATATTGATGTGATGACAGATTTGTGCCTAGTGATCTCAACTAGCTCCTCTGCCCCTCTATTTCTTTTGTGTGACCTCCATTGCCTCTGATTTCTCATGCCAGTAATTCTACCCACCACCTCTCACCTGGAGCATCATTGAATTTCTCTTAAGTAAGTTACCTTGTCTTCTGGTTTTATTTTTGTTTGCAGTACCGGGGATTAAACCCAAGACCTTGAATAAGCTCAGCAAGCACTCCACCACTGACTACAGTCCTAGACTTTTATATTTTTTAAATTTTGAGCAGGGTGTCTCTAAGTTGTTCAGGCTGGTCTTGAACTCACCCTTCGGCCCAAGCAGATCTTTTAATCCTCCTGCCTCAGGCTCCCAAGTAGTGGGGATTGCAGGCCTTTAACACCAAGCTTGGTTTGGCTTCTATTTTTAAGAGAAATTTAAGGGATGGTATGGACTGTCCAGCCTTGCTTCTTGTCACAGTGTCCTTTGCACTCATAATCCCTGTGCAGTCTCATGCACATGCTGCTACCTAAAAGATGTTCCTTCACTACGCCTCTGTTCTCTGCTTTCTATTTCCCCAAATACACTCACTTCTTTTCTGTTTCCAAACTTAAGAGTAAATTTCTATGAGTCACCCTATTCCCCAGTTGACTACCAGTCCTTTGTGTGTGCATACTTCTGTTGCAACTATCCTACCACATCACATTAAACATGAGGTCATCTTTAATTCCATTTCACTTTTTGTATGTCTTGCCTTTAACTAAACTGAAAATCCCTTGAGGTGAGTTAACATTTCGTTTGTCTTCTTATCTCTAACACTCTATGCCTTTAATGTTTTGAGAAATGCTAAGTAGAAAAGAAGGAAGAGCCTCTGAAGAGGTTAGTGGTGCTGCTGACCAGCCAGCTTCCCCTACCACATGCACACACTACTATATATCAGTCATGACTCTCCCCTCCTCCCAGTGATTAATCTGCTTGGAGACAAGACCTATCCCAAACCCCCGGGCAGAAGCTCATACCTGTCTAAATGACAAGTGCATTGGCATGTCCATCAAATCTGCTTCAGAATCAGGAAGACACTCTTGGCTACCTCAGTGCTCCAGACCATCTGGTCATGTGGCATAGTGCCCACTTACAAGGTCAGTTCCTTACTGCCCTACATTGTACTTTATGCTGCAGAGTAACTTCTCTCTGATCTGCCAGGCAACTCCTTAAGCAACATCATTAGTTCTGCCACCATTCACTTTTCTGCTTTAGTTCTCAACTAGGCAGCAGAGCATCAGAGTCTCATTGGCTCCTAACTGTTCCTGAGAGGAACAGAATGGTTGCTAGGGCAAAAGCGGCAGCATTCACTTCTTTTTCCACGGGAAGGAGGGTGACTGTGAAGCGGAGTTTATCATGGAAACATGGACTAGCATTCTTGGGTTTCAGAGACGTACCTAGATGACACTTTGATCCTAAATTATGCTGTTTGCTTTAGAAGTGATTAGTGATTAACCACACACCACATGTAAGTGATGGTTTCTTTTGCATTAAAAAGAAATTTTTGCACCAATAGTAGAGATGGAGATGAGAAACAAGGCTGTGATATCCTTGGTGATACAGTTTTTGTTAGAATTTGCCCAATGCTTCCTTCAAGCATCCTTAGAGTAAATGCTGTGATGACAAAAGGCTGTCAACAGAGTACAGATGCTGAAGATGGGCAACTACTGGGCAGTTCTATACAAATGATATTCATCCTGTGCCAAAGTAGAAAGCACAGCCACTGTTCTAATTTGCTTTTCTGTTGCTGTGATAAAACACTATGACCAAAAGCAACTTGGGGAGGGAAGGATTTGTTTGGCTTGCAGGCCACAATCCATCATTGAGGGAAGTCATGACAGGAAGTCAAGCAGGAATCATGAAGGAAAGCTGCTTACTGGCTTGCTCTCTGGCTTTTCTTACACAACAAGCAAATCACTTGAACTCTGTATTTTAGTTTTTTTCACTTTTTAAATGAGAAAAATGGACTAGGTGGCCTCATAGGACTCATAAAATGTTACAGATGAAATGGACCATCAACTATGAAGAGAGAAAGTTGCTTCACAGATGAAAGTACAGAGCTCCAGAGGGATTTGGTGACCTGCCCAATGTTTAACTGAGTTGGAAACAGAGGAAAATAAAACTCCAGTATTTGGATTTCCAGCAAATGAGATATATACAATGAAATTTTGAATGCTTATATGTATCTCAAAGAAGTATGTGTTACTTTTAATTTATAAAGTAAATATATAACTATATAAGTATGTTCATTATATATTTGTTAATATCAAATGAAATTTCTAGGTTTTATATATTAATTAAACATAATATTATTAACTTCAAAAAAATCCATCATGCCACTGAAAGCACGCCCCCCACATGATTAAAACAAACGGGATTACTGATAATTGCCTAAGCAGAGAGGGGTGTTTACACACAACACTTCATAGGATCTGGACGCGTTTTGAAGATGGTGGAATAGAAAGTCTGTCACGCTTGGAGCAAGTTTCTGGAGCTCAAACTCAGGGCTTCTTGGCTGGCAGGGTTGTGCGTTCCTGCTGTCGATACGGCTCCTCACCACCAGGGGGCGCCAGTCGGCCCGACCCTTCCAGCCTGCGGCCGCTCTCCCAGCATGCCTCGCTTGCGCTGGCCGCGACCCGGAAGCTGTCGCTTGTGGGCTGCCGGGCGGCAGCTCTGACAGCGTTGGAGTTGCGGAGCGCAGTCGGTACGGCTGCCTGCGCCCGCTGTGGCAACAAGCCGAAGCGATCGGAAGGAACCCCTATGAGTCGGCTCCGGACTGGGGCACAGTCGGGGCACGCGGACCCCGGCGACGTGTGATCCTCATCTGCCGGCTCTGCTTCGGCGTTCGTAAGTGTCCGCGGGGCTGCTCAGAGCCGCTCCACCTGGCCACGATGAAGGCGGTCCAGGTCTCATCTCCGCTGGAAGCAGCGAGTTGGAGGGCTCTGTTGACTGTAGCGAGCGGGCGAAGCCGAGCTGTCGCTATCACCTTGCAGTGCCTGTAGGGCTCAGAGTTCTTGTTTCTTAACTGGGACAGTTCATGCCCTCTCTCCTGACACCAAAGTGAAAGAAAGGGCTGTTATCTGTAGAGGAAGCCACCCGTTCTTTCAGTCATGAAGGCAGAATCAGTGACCCCTACCCAGGAAAATACCCCTGTGTCCAGCTGTATCTTCAGTCATCTGTGGAGTAGCCGGAAGCTGATGGTTCTGGGGGTCTTGCTTGGCTGGCTCCTGGTCATCCACCTCCTGGTCAACGTATGGCTTCTGTGCTTTCTGTCTGCACTGTTGGTGGTGCTGGGAGCATGGCTGGGCTCCAGTGCCATTGTAGGGACTTCAGGTCAGTTGCATCTGGAACGCTTCATCACAGTCGCCACCTGTCCTCCGTGTCCCGATGCAGAAAGACAGCTGGAACAGGAGATCAACCGTACCATCCAGATGATTATTCGAGATTTTGTGTTATCCTGGTATCGTTCAGTGAGCCAGGAGCCAGCCTTCCAGGAAGAGATGGAGGCAGCCATGAAAGGGTTGGTTCAGGAGCTTCAGAGGAGGCTGAGCATAGTGGACAGACATGCTCTTGCCCAGAAGGTTCTGACTCTCTGTGGTTGTCACCTGCAGAGCTACATTCAGGCAAAGGAGGCCACTGCAGGGAAACAGAGCTGTCCAGTTCAGCCCTCCCAGCTATGGGATGCTTACTGTAAGACTACTACTCCCCATCCTGCAGTGCACAGCCCAAGTGCTGAGGTCACCTATACACGTGGTGTTGTGAATTTGTTACTTCAAGAGCTAGTACCCAAGCCCCACTTAGAGACTAGGACTGGCCGCCATGTAGTAGTTGAACTCATTACTTGCAATGTAATCTTACCACTAATTAACAAGCTGTCTGATCCTGACTGGATCCACCTTGTACTTGTGAGTATCTTTTCCAAGACCAGAAATGATGCAGCACAAGGGACTAAACCACTCTGCTCTGCCAGTGTTGTGGAGCAGCCCTCGGTGCCCACATCTCTGCCACTGACTGCTGAAGTAGAGAGTCAGCCATTAGGAAAAGCATCTTCTCCAGCAGCAGCCACAGTGCTCCTAACCTGCAGTGAGCCAGCCTTCTCCCCAGAGGTTGAAGAAGGCCACGAAGCCTTAGAGGGAGATTTGGCTGGGGTGCTTGAAGAAAGAAAAGTTGGAAATAATTCATCTCATTTTCTACAGCGGGATATTCGAGGCCCCCTGTTCTTATGTGAAGACTCGGAGCTGGAGTCTCCACTGTCTGAACTCGGCAAAGAAACCATCATGCTTATGACCCCAGGCAACTTCCTGTCTGACAGGATCCAGGATGCCCTGTGTGCCCTTGAGGATTCCCAGGCTCTGGAGCCTAAAGATGGTGAGGGATCTGAAGGCACTGAAGGAGCAGAAGCTGAGGAGGGACCAGGGACAGAAACAGAGTCAGGCCTGCTGGTCTCCATGCTGAACTCCTGCCCAGAGATCCAGATTGACACAGCAGACAAAGAGGCAGAACAAGATGTCACCTCTCTTACAGCTTTATTGGAGGAACCAGAAAAGCCCTGTCCTCCACGACCTTCATGCTTAGAGAAGGATGTCACCAGTGGTGTGAGTTCCCTCGATCCTGCTCTGCCACCAGTTCCACTTTCCTCCTCTCCGCCTGGCCCTCTCAGCTCAGCCACCTTCAGCTTCGAGCCCCTGAGCAGTCCAGATGGCCCAGTTGTCATCCAGAACCTTCGTATCACTGGCACCATTACGGCCCGAGAGCACAGTGGCACTGGATTCCACCCATACACACTGTACACCGTGAAGGTAACAGGATTACATAGCTGTGGTCACACTCAGCTGGGAATGGGTTTGGAAAGAGTCAGTGAAGGTGATGTTGCAGAGGGAGAGAACGATTTGTTGTGTTTAACTCAACAAGCAGCTGTATGTGAATGGCGTGCAGCTGATTTGTAAGGCAGAATAGGTTCTTATCCTATAACCATGCAAGCCATCCTAGAGGCTCAGGGTCATTAGAATACTGGGGATCAAGTTTTTCATTGGTTCTCAAATCTGGTTGCACCTCAGAATCACTTGAATTGCTTTTTAAATATGATTCTGTTAGACCCTCACAGATTCTGAATGAGAATTTCTAGGAATGAGTCCCTAGATTTCCACATTTGTTTTTTAAATGGAACTTTCACATTAACAAGGAGTCAGCATGGCCTAGGGCCATTTTGGGGAATCTGCTACTCTAACCAAATCTCTTCATATCATTTCTTCATAGTGGTTCCCAAGTCTGTGCTTAAATACCTCCAGGAATAAGGAGGCATGCAACCTTCTGATGTAAATACAAATATTCTACCTTCCCAAGCCAAAATATAGTAGTTAGGAAAAAATGAAAGAAATTAAGAGGGAAGATTAGAAAGGACATTACTTGGCAGTTCCCTATCAAACTTAACTTGCCTTCTTGAATTTCTCCAATTCTGAGTCCCAGCACTGCCCCAGTACAAGCCCAGACACTCGACTCCTCCCAGTGAAATCCCCATCCTACAAAGAGGGAAGGAGCCTGTCCAGTGTAGCTGCAGGGTGAACTAGCATTGTAAAAGTAACACCGCATTTTCAAATTAAGACAGCGGGAGTAATTAAAAGCGCACTTATTTATGCAGTCAGTATAAAATAGGCACATATTAGAAATGCATATGTCTGATCATGAATAACTTGGGCAACCTTCAAAAGAGGAGCACAGCTTGATCATTTTGCTTGCCTTTTTGTTCTGCTAATCTGTGTCCCTCTGACATGCCCTGTTCTCATATATAACTTAGATTCTGGTTACTTCATCTTCTATTTATGACATATACTAGAATTGATATTAAACAACAATTTTTCCTTATTACCAGAAAAATTAAGTTGATAGAAAGAATTTTTAAGACCATAATCTTTCTCACAGTATTTATTCTTTAAATTTTGGTAACAGCTACTACCTAATTCAAGTAGTCTTTAGGAAAGAGTAAAGTGAAAAATGAGCAACAAAATATAGCCAACTGTGTGTGGTTTGAGATTAGGTTTAAAGTTCATGTGGCCCTATTATAACAATGACTCTAAAGGATCTATTATTACACTTTCTGAGAGTAAAATGGTTTAGTGGGAGTGAAGACATCAGTATTAAGCCTGCCTCTCAAGGAGCAGAATATTCCACAGACAGCATCCTAACTCACAGGTGCCCTAGACTTGAAAGTCCTGCCCTGAACTCCTCCAGTCTCTCTCCTTCTCAGTACTAGTCAGAGGGACTTTGCTCACTGCAGCTCATAGTGAATATTTCTCACTCACTCGCTCTCGCTCTCCCTCTTGCTCTCTCTAGCTCTGTAAGAGTCTCAAACACCAGCTTCAAGTTTTTCCAGCAAAAAGACAGGTTTTTTTTTTAATCAGTTAGCTCACTATAATATTTCAACCAAATAATAGCCTACTTCCGATAGGTGCAAGCACATACAGAGTTCTGCAGCAGCATTTCACTGCATCTTAGCGGCCTTGCCAGTGTCTTCCCTGTGCGGTCACGGCTTCCACGCTGTTCAGGGCACTTACTCTTCCAGCAGTGTGCAGTGTGAGTCATCTTCCCCCACACTGGCCCTTTGAGCACAGAAGGCAGCAGATTGACCCCAGTCAACATTTCCAATCATGATGTGACTTCTAATGATACAGCTGATGTATATTTAGGACAAAGAATTTCAGTTCAATTTTAAGAATAATTCTTAGAAAGATTAATTTGCCCAAGCAAACAGAAAAGGCATAAAAAAAGAAAGAGAAAATCTATGTCCTTTTAATACCATTTCAAGCGAAGACATTATTTATGGTTATTTGCTCTTCCCCAAACTAGTATAGATCATTAATGGTTGAGCGTATTGGATTTTC
This sequence comes from Nannospalax galili, assembly GCF_000622305.1. Taxonomy (NCBI): domain Eukaryota; kingdom Metazoa; phylum Chordata; class Mammalia; order Rodentia; family Spalacidae; genus Nannospalax; species Nannospalax galili. Next base: position 42,733 of record NW_008355167.1, on the reverse strand, counting down.
TTTGAAATTCTCATTTATAATTCAGCAGTGATCACTTACCATTCACCCCTCTGTTTTACGTTTTTAGGATTTGCGAAAGTTATATAGCTACTTTTATAAAATAAACATCTGGGGCAGGGAGATTTGGATAGAAGTAATAGGGAGGAACAGTGAAATTTACTTCTGACTTTCTGAGCCAGGGATATCAAGAAATACATCTCATTTGGCCACCTTGGAGTTTGAGTTGTTCATGACAACCAAGGGCAACAACAATCTGACGCAGTAGGTTCTGCAACATAAATGAGCAGCTCCCTCCCTTTAGCCATATTCTTCTTGTGGCCCCTGAACAAGTAGTCCTTAAAGCCAGAGTACATTCCTTATACCTTACTGATTCCATCAATAACTGTTCCTTCAACAGTATGAGACAGCCCTTAATGGTGAAAACAACAGCGGCCTGCAGCAGCTGGCCTACCACACCGTGAACCGCCGCTACCGGGAGTTCTTGAATCTGCAGACCCGTCTGGAGGAGAAACCAGATCTACGAAAATTCATCAAAAGTCAGAAGTTCCCCCACCCCAAATGCCAGCTTGCTTTTCACATCTAGCCACTCTGATCTGAATGTTTGGTGGCCTGTGGGTTTATGGGGAGAAGATAGCCCTGAGGATCTCTCTTCCCCAAGTTTGTTTGAGAAGCTGTGAGGTTTAGAGCTGGACAGCTCTAATCACATCCTTTCAGTGGTTATCTTTGGCTACTACATGCTTTTCTCTAGTGTCTTGTATAGTTTAAACTTAGGAAAGCATTCATTCCTACCTATGCCTCGAAGATTGTGTGAGGAGTTAAGTTAGTGTTTCCAGATCTGTGAGTGATCAGTTTTAAAAATCCAGAAATCCTTGCCACCTTCTTTTCTTTAAAAACCAAGCCTTTTATGTGCTCTTGACACTTCCAAGGCAGAAGTAAGATAAGAAAAATGTAATGAAATTTAACTGCAAATTAGGTAGGAAATGGTTACTTAGCTTTTATTTAGAGTCACCTAAATAAATGATGTTTGAGCATAAATTATGCATTTTCTTTCTTAGTAACATAAATACTGGAAGTCTTTAAAGTGCCTGATTCCCTGCTAAGTACATGTGCTGTTCCTTCAATCCTCCTGACAGTCAATGAGATAGATACTTTGTTATCCCTTTTTACAGACAAGCAGCAAAGTCACAGAAATACTGTGCAACTTGCTTAAGGACATTATTAAGGATTGGAGCCAAAACAAACTCTGGTCATTGGTCTTCAGAGCCCGCACAGCCACTGCATTATATGATTTCTTCAGAGTAATAATGAGAATAGATTTATTGCATCATAGCCCTGGAGGGCACACTTGGAACTCCTAAGATTAAAAAAGAAAAAAATCCTAGTGAAATATATTCAACAATCTGTTTTCTTATGTTTTGGAGAATACCTGTGTGTTGAGTACTAAATGAATGAATTTGTTTTGTCTTGTTTTGAAGATGTGAAGGGTCCTAAAAAGCTCTTCCCAGACCTTCCGTTTGGAAATATGGACAGCGACAAAGTAGAAGCTCGTAAAAGCCTCCTGGAGTCCTTCCTAAAGGTCAGCATCTTCTGTTCTGGCTTTGCTCTCATTCTGATCCCACACATCCATCCAACCCAAAGTAGAAAGAACTGGGAACTAGGATTTCTTTTAAAAATCTGTGTTTCACTTTTGCAGCAACTCTGCGCCATTCCTGAGATCGCTAACAGTGAGGAGGTACAGGAATTCCTTGCTCTGAACACAGATGCTCGCATTGCCTTTGTCAAGAAGCCCTTCATGGTCTCCAGAATAGACAAGGTAACAGCAGTGCCACTACGCTCAGCATCTGTTGCTGTCTCTAAATTTGAGATGTTCATTAGAATGGAGGCAGTGCAGGGCTGGAGAGACAGCTCAGCAGTTAAGAGCACTGGCTGCTCTTGCAGAGGACCCGGGTTCAATTCCCAACACCCACACGACAGTAACAACTGTCTGTAGCTCCAGTTCCAGGGATCTGATGCCCTCTTCTGACCACCACGAGCATCACACAACACGGGTACACTTACATACATGTAGGCAATGCACTCATACACATAAAATCTAAAAAATTTTTTAAAAGGAGGCAGTACTTGGCAATAAGAAGGGCCTAGGTAGAGGAAGCATAGATGGGTCAATAGAACATAGGCTAAAATTTTCTAGACCTGTTGCTAAGTATTGGCAGGGTCATCAACTTGTTGAATCACAGGGAGCAGTTATTAGAAGACAGTAGCCCTGTTTGTATAAGTATACACACACTTCCAGGAATTACTATGATATTATTTTAGTGGAGGCATGTAAGGATAGATTTGAACTTCATAGATGGCTGAGGGCCCTCTTCTGGAGGGATAAGTCATTTTCATTATTGGGTACTCAGGAAACAGCCCTAAGATGGGATGCTAACCTGGATGTAGATTGGTGCAGTCCTTCTGTGCTAGAGAACAGAGTATACAGAATTGTAATTTCTTTAGGAGAATGCTTCTCCACTTGGAGAGATGGTGGGAAAAAGGTGTTTGTGGAATACATTGAACCTCAGCTGATACCATCAGCAATTTTATAAGGTTGGGAAACACTGACTTGTTAGGAGATGGATCTTCTTCTCATCTAGGTTTGGGGGAACAAAATAAAATGGAATTTCATGTGATAGATATTTTGGAAACATCTGTTGTTATGAGGGAAAAAGAACAAACTAGAAAGAGATCAGCTAGGTAAAGTAAAGCCTCCAGAATTCTGTGCAGATGTCTTCATTGATTCTTTCAACATCTGCCTTATCGGGTACATGTTTGTTTATTTGCTTTGGGCTTTTTGAGACATGGTTTTACTATGTAACTTGGGCTGGCCTGGAACTACCTATATAGTCCAACTACTCTCAAGCTAATCATCACCCCCTGCCTCTCAAATGCTGGGATTCCAGGCCGATATCATCACATTGTAGCAAGGGTGATGATTTTGAGCAAGGTACTCTATGTACTAATTTCTAGTGAGACAAAGTGGAGGGCACAGAAGAGCACCTTCCCATCACTTACAATTCTTGAATATGTGTGCACATGCACACAGATGCCCTCACCCATGTGGGTGCATGTGGAGGCCAGAGGGCCACTTGGAGTATCTCCCTGCGTTCCTCTTATTTTTTGAGATGAGGTCTCATACTGTACCTGGGGCTTGCTGGTTTTGGCTAGACTAACTGGCCAACAAGCCCCAAGGATCTGCTCCCAGCCCACCAGCACTGGGGTTACAGGTGTGTACCACTGCACCCAGCTTTTACATAGGTGCTGGAGATCCGAACTTGGGGCCTCATGCTTGTGTAGCAGGATCTTTACCATTATACCATGTCCCCAGCCAGGAAGTTATTCAACTTGCTAAGCTGCATTATTTATGCTCATGCTGTTCCCTGTGTTCCTTTCCCGGTTTGTACTTCCAAGTGTCTGCTGTGGCCATGTTGATTATTCAGCTGTGCCTGGCTGTACTAGCTGTGTCCTGGTAAAGGCTGACCACAGGCATGACTTTGAGAAGCCTGGTGTTGCTCTGAACCAGTAGAGCATTAAGAAATATTACTTTAAAATTTTTTTATTATACATTAAGAAATATTTACTTAAAAAAAATTTTTTTTAAAGAAGTTGGGCTGGAGAGATGGCTCAGCAGTTGAGAGCGCTGGCTGCTCTTGCAGAGGACCCGGTTTCGATTCCCAGCACCCACATGTGGCTAACAGCCATCCATAACTCCAGTTCCAGAAGATCCGACTCCCTCTTCTGACCTCCTTGGGCATTGCATGACAGAAGTACACTTAGATACATGCAGGCAATACACTCATACACATAAAATAAAAATAAATTAAAAAATATTTTAATATATGAGGTTAAAAAAATTGCAACAAGCTGGACTTGGTGGTGCACGCCTGTAGTCCTAGCACTTGGGAGGCAGAGGTAGGCGGATTTCTGTGATTTAAAAAGAATATTTTCTTTCATTTCCTTGAGAATTTTTGACTTTGTACATTTCCTTTTATAGCAAATATATGTATGTCATTTTCCCATTCTGAAAAATAAACATCATTCTTACTCAGCACTGTGGTTTTGTGTTTATGGGCAGAGAAATTTACAAAGATTCCAGCTAGCTTAATTTGGGTCTGAGTGATTTTTTATTTGCTCCTTTCCTAAAGAGGAGAATTGTTTGACTTGATTGCAAAATCCAACTTTTTTGCTCTTTGTTAACTACATTAAGCATGTTTATATTTATGCTTCTAAACTGAATTTTTAAATGTTTTTATCCTCGCTCTTTTTCACTATGTTCCTCCTTATGTTACTTCCATTAATTCATACTTTGGTGAAGGTATCATTAGTTTGGATACCAGGAATCACCTTGTATGCAAAAAAGCGGGGAGAAAAAAAAAGTCCTCAGTAGCCTGAAGAACTCTCCCAGGTTTTTCCGTCGATCCCTGTGTTTGCTCTGGCTTCCTGTCCAATGGCATTGCTTGTCTTACTCTGTCATCATGTGGCATAAAGCTCAAGAAGATGACTGTTCTCTGTCACTTCCCATCAGGGATATGAGTAGCCTTATGACCGTGTGCCTTCAACCCCTGCAGATGGTGGTGAGTGCTATCGTGGATACCTTGAAGACAGCATTTCCTCGTTCTGAACCCCAGAGCCCCACAGAGGAGCTGAGTGAAGCCGAGAATGAAAGCAAGCCCCAGACAGAAGGCAAGAAGGCTAGCAAGTGAGAAGCCCTTCAGTGGCCCAGGGACCCATTCCTCAGGTTGATCCCCAGTCCTCAGCCAAAGTCCTCTTCCATTCTCCTAGAAGAGAAGAGGTGGGTGGTGCACACCAGCTTCACAGCAAAGGCAAATGCTGGGTTCTCTGATGCTCCACCAGAGGAGTCTGAGAGTTTGATCCTGTCTTTGGAACCCTGGGCCCAGCTGACTGGAAATTTTTGACTAGAAGGAAAATTCTAGAGAATGGATTGTCTCCTTTTTGTAGGAATTGAGATCTTTCTTTCCTACTAAAATTAATGCTCAAAATTGATCTCTGTTTGCCATTATTTCTGGAAATCTTGGCTCAGAAAGTACATATACTAGCAATAAACAGGAAAGGGCTAGAATGGAAAACTGTAGGGTGTATTTTATTAGCTGGTTGACTGATGCTGCTGTTCTCTAATACTAGAGTCCCATCTGGTCCCTGGCAGCACTCCATACCAACATGTGGAAAGAGAGAGACAGAGACAGAGAGATAGAGAGACAGAGACTGAGCATTTAAATGAATATTCACCTGACTGGTTCTCTCAGTGGTCATGTAAAGAGGAGGTAGCAATTCTATCTTCACAGTACTTGGCCCTTTTTTTCAAGATTTATTTTTATGTGTATGTCTATGTGCATGTGTGTATGCATGTATGTTAGTGTCTGCAGAGTTCAGAAGAAGGCATTGGATTCCCTAGAGCTGGAGTTACTGACAATTGTGAGCAGCTTGACATGGGTGCCAGGAACCAAACTCTGGTTTTCTGAAAGAGCAGCAAATGCTCTCAACTGCTGATCCGTCTCTTCAGTCCTAGTATTTACTTAGCCTTTTAACTGTACCCGTATGTTAAACAATAACCATGATGCCTGTGTTTAAGAGTCCTCTATTTAGGCCAGGGGTGGTGGCGCACACCTTTAATGCCAGCACTCGGGAGGCAGAGGCAAGTGGATCTCTGTGAGTTGAAGGCCACCCTGGTCTACATACTGAGTTCCAAGCTAGTGCTCCAAAGTGAGACCCTGTCTCAGGAAAAAAGAGGAGAGGGGGGCGGGGATCTATTTCTGAGGTTATCACTTGCAGTTGCTTTTCTGATTTTATTTGGAATACAAGGGGGACAAATGATTGTCCAAAAAATATACCAACAACACTAACGAAACCCTTAGTCTATGTTATTTATCTATTTAATCTTCAAAACATTTCACTGAGCACATAGTATGTACTGGCCTGTCATCTAGCCTCTGGGAGTATAACCATGACAGACTGGGCACTATTTTACTTGACAAAAGCCCTTTCATAAACATCCTACAGACACACTATAAAAATGGCACTATTTATGAAGACTTGGCACAATATACATAGTTTGGAGGATTTCAGGGCCACTTCCAGGCAACTCTGAGCATAGTAAGCCCCCTAGAATAAGCATGGCTGTTTCTGTTTTTAGTGTGTTGTCATGGCTTTCCAGCCTCTTTGTGGGGCTCAAGACCATGAATTGCATTACATTCTACACTTTATTTCTGTATCAGGTCCAGACTGAGGTTTTCATCTAGTAAAATTGCTCCTGCGTTGAATGTGCCTGAGACACAAGACAGGATCCTCTACTGTCTCCAGGAAGGCAGTGCGGTAAGAACCAAAGCCCAGAGAACTTCAGTCACAGTCTGTGGTCTTGATCTGCAATTATACTATGTTTAGAGTATATGTAAAGTCAAAAAGATATAGGTGTCCCATTAACTAACATCTGGGTCTTAAAATTTTATGATAAAGTGTTTCCTCTGAGTGCTATATAATTCTGCCAGTTCCCAGTTGGCAAGTTGTTCTTAAGGTAACTGGTTTGGGGTAATAATGACAGGATGAGAAGCAAAACCAGTTTCTAGAAGAACAAATGACCCAAGAGTATATATGAAAGTGACTGATGATCTCAGAGCAGGCTAGTTTTACTTCAACTTGGGTAAAGAGTGGAAGTTTTCCTGAAGCAGCCATGGGGGTTAGTGGACTCTGTCCATGGTACTTTTGCAGAGGACAGGTGGAGAAATCTAGAGGGCTACATTTTCTACCTTCTGCATTCATGGTGACCTGTTCCACTGGCCGTTTCTCAGGAATCGGCGATCCTATCCATGTCTGGGATGGAATCATTTATTGAAAAACAGACGAAGTTACTGGAAATGCAGCCAGCAGAAGCCCCAGCAAAAGATCCTGTCCAAATCCCCAAGGACCATGTGGACGGTTGCTTGTCAGATACATCTGTGGTAGTCCAAGACCCAGGTGGGTGGCAAAATCTTGGCTTCCACAGAGAAGAGCCAGGGTGAAGCCCATTGGGATGGGGTGGGGGTGGGGGGTAGGTGGACTTTGTAGTTCTGATTTCTCTTGTATTCAGTTGAGAGAACCATGTGTTATACTGCTGAAGAGTTGAATATGCTGGGGCCCAGAGGTGAGTAGGAAGGAAGTGATTCTCAGAGCTAGTCCAACAGCAGGAAAAGACCTGTATGTGTAATATCAACATGTTATTTTTGGCATCAGGGCTACTGTCTTTCTAGATGCTTCTTTCCCCAAGTGTCTGTGGTACCACATTCCTGGTTTTCTCTCTATACCCTTTGGTCCCTTTTTGGTTGCTGTTTTGGTTTTCTTATCATCATTTTGGGGAACTTTAGTTTGCATTCTTCTCTTAGTCTGCACTCTACCTGGGTAATCCCATTCTGACTGTCAGTGGCTGCCTTTGCATTTGTACCAGTGATGCATAAATATGGAATATCATACATTTCCACATGAATCGATCATAGAGTAACTGAAATACAACATGGTCAGAATAGAATTCACCTTCTTCCAGACCTGGTCCTTTTGCTTTTTTTCACTGCTGTGGGAGATGGTACTACCTTCTTCCCCAGGGCAAAGCAGGGACAAAGAAGAAAAGGTGGAAACTCTACTGTCCACTTACAAATGTTTGAGCTAGGGCAGAGTTGCTTCCCAGGAGAAGGTCATATGTTTCCTATAGAGGTGAATTCAGAGCCTAGTTTGTATTATGTTTGTGAAATAGAAATTAAAAGAGGAAAGTTTTGTCAATTTAGTATAGCAAAAACCTCTGCTAAGAAAGACAATCACAAAATCCTAAGATCTAAAGGAAAATTTACAAAGCCAGTTTCTGCCAGGCATGGTGGTACACGCCTTTTAATCCCAGCATGTGGGAGACAGAGGCAGGTGAATCTCTGTGAGGTCAAGGCCAGTGTGGTCTACAGAGCAAGTTCTAGGCCAGCCAGAGCTATACAGTGAGACCTTATCTCAAAAAAAAAAAAAAAAAAACAGTTCCACTCTTTTCTCTCAGGTGCTCAAGAACAAATCACCTGACTTCTGCCCTATGGACCTCAGTTTAAGTATGTAACAAAATGGGACTTACCACCTGCCTTAGTTAGTTTTATTTGTCAACTTGACACAGCCTAGAGTCATCTGAGAGGAAAGCCTAGATTTAGAACTTGCCTGAATCAGATTGACCTGTGGAAATGTCTGTGGGACTTTGTCTTGTTTGCTAGTTGATGTAGGAGGGCCTAGTCCACGGTGGGGCACCATCCGTTGGCAGGTGGTCCTGAACTGTATACAAAAGCTAGTAAGCATGAACCTATGAAGCAAGCCAGCAATCATCTTTCCTCCATTGCTTGTGCTTCACGTTCCTGATTAAGTTTCTGACCTGACTTTACTCAATTTTAGACTATAACCTGCAAGCAGAAGTAAACCCATTCCTTGACTGAGTTACTTTTGGTCTTAGTGTTTTATCACAACAATAGAAATCAAACTAGGCATCTCCCTATAACTATATACATATCTCACTGGTTCAGTGAGTGAAGTGACAAGACAGCAAAGAAGTATCAGAGAATGCTAAGAAATTATAAATAAGAAGCAATGGATGTAAGACCCTATTGCTGAAGACAGGACATACTTCGGACACAGGTTTTGGAGCAGTGGAGCTGGAACTGACCTGGAAGTCACCTCCCCTGAAAGCTAGCTCTTGTAATTTTGGAGAGCACTACACAAACTGCTAAGGGAGAACATCAATCAGTGGTCCAACCCCAGCTTCAGGGCCTAATAACCACATCAATGACAGGCACAGCAAACGACACTCCTGCAGTAGTGGCATTTTTATCTTGGGGGTAATCAACAGCTACCTAATTGGACTAAAAGCCCACTCAGTGGGAAGAAACTCATGTGGTACTGTAAACCTAGCCCAATACTTATAGCTGGAGAGGTCATAGATCTTAGAGAAAACCCCAAGGCTGTCATATCCCTAGACAAATGTAATTTCTTACTATGTGCAAAATATGGATCCTGCAATTTGCAGGCAAGTATCCCAGTCACTACCAATCAAAGAAGCTTCCTTTTCAACAGACAGAGATTATTACAGAGTTCCACAACTGGTCATACACAGGATTGTGAATTACCCAAGCCTAAGTGGCAGATCTACAATGCAACCTAAGGCTCACAGAACATAAAACAAAGGATAAAGATAACATTACTGCATCTTTTCAACTCTCATCAATGAAGCTCCCTTATGCAACAGAGGGCCAGGAACATAAAAGGTCACAAATGGCCAAAACATAGAGAATAAGTGTCTACAGAATATGACTCTTTGGACAGGACTCCTATTTTAAAAATCCACCCACCCAGAGCCCAGGGATCATTTTACAAGAGGGGGTGGAAAGACTGTAAGAATCAAGGAGGAGGTACATGACCATATAGAAATAGTCCTACAGGTACCTGGGACCCTTCTCATATGAACCTACAGCAATGGTGTCAGCATGTGTGAGTCCCATGCAAACTCAAGCAGACAAAAACCCAACACAGAACTTTGGAAATGGACAACAGGCCCCAATCTTAGGAATTATTGGCAGCTGATTACCTCTGGGTGAGGAAGATCTGATCTTCTTAAAGGGAGGGACTCTAGATAGGCTGATTAGACCTCAGTGAATTAACTTGCACTGGGGACATATGGGACACTAACTTGAAGGGGGTATAAAGTTGATTAACATGTTTTGTATGAAATACACAAATTCACTAAAAATTTTTAAGAAAAGAAGCAATAGATAAGACAGCAAAACAGCATTCTAGCCAAAATCAAGCCTGTAAATTCCGAATATCATTTCCCAAAGACAATAGTTTATGCCAGAATTCTTCCTTTTTCTCAAACTGTTCATTTGTTAGAACATTAATCATTTTCTTCAACCCAACTTTTGTGGCACCTTGTTTGCTGTCTTATTTTTTACTGCTATGACTGCATGTTACCACAGGGTGGCAGCTGCAGGCAAACCGTAAACCTGGGAAAGTGATAGCATTTAGTAGGAGGCAGTTTCCTTAGGGAAGGAATAGCCTACCTTTGAGCAGAGTAGAAAGCAACTCATCATTGCCACCCCCAGACTTTGAAATACAGCACAGAAAAAGAAAATATTTTCTAGACAGAGTTTAAAGTGAAGTGAGATTCATTTCTAACAGATCTGCCTAAGTCCAAGTGATTTGTGTTCTAAAACACTCTTGGAAGAGGTCAGCTGGGCCAGAGAATCCCCATTGATCCTAGAATATAAGTGTTGTTAATGACTAGTTACATTAATCACAGTAGAAAAACTAGATATGGCAAATCATTGTGAAACAGCAACATACTTCTGGGATACTTTTCTGGAAGCAATCAGAGCTGAAATGGCACTCCCTCCACAGATTGAAATAAATGTTTCTGTTCATAAAATATATGTGTTCTTGGGCTAGAGAGATGGCTCAGTGATAAAGAACACTTGCTGCTCTTATGGAAGACCCGAGTTTGGTTCCCAGTACCCACTTTGGGCAGCTTACAACTGCCTGTAACTCCAGCTCCAAGAGCACCAGCCACCTTCTGGCATCCTCGGGCACTTGCACTACACACACACACACACACACACACACACACACACACACGTATTTTAAGATTTATTTCCTGCTTAATTGTATTTGTGTGTGTGTGTGTGTACAGAAACTTCAGCCAAGTGTAAATATGAACTCATTTGTGGCCCCTCCAGTTTTCCAAAAAGGAAAGTAATCAGCAAATGTCATGGCATTTTACCAGAGGTGTGGTACCCTCCACATGTTATCTCACAATCAGACTGAAGCCTCCTGAATCCCAACCCCACTGTTCTCTGTTATGGAGGTGATTATGCAGGAGAATGGAGCCCAGATTTCCTCTTATCTGCCCACATTTCCATCATGCACTGTGGGGGCGAGTGGAAGGGACAAGGTCTTTCCAGTTCAGTTAGTCATTAGTTGTGAGCCCTTATTTGGAGTCAAATAAATTCAGTGTCCTTAAGAAATAAAGGAGAAACAGAAGCAAGATAGGTAAAGTAATTGTGTGCAAAATCTGTAAAAAGATAAAAACCCATGGTGACAGAACATCAGGACCACAAAAGAATTGTCAAGACAAGCAGAGTCTATCACTAGATGTCGACATCCCTTGATTTCAGTGCAGAGGAATCACAAGGGTATAAGATAATGCTAGAAGCTAGAGGAGATTCCCCCAGAGCATCTTGGGAAAGATGTTCCCCAAGGAGAGCTCTCTTTCTCAGTTACTTTCAGTGCTTTTTTGTCCCCCAGGAACAGAGACAGAGTTAGCCGACACAGCCTTGGATCTAGTCCTCTTGCTGTTAATGGAACAGTGGAAATGGCTCTGTACTGAAAACATGCAAAAATTTCTTCGCCTTGTTTTGGGGACTCTAGTTCAGAGGTAAGATTGCTGAGCTCGTCTTCACGTTAGATTGCCAGATTGCCAAGAAACTGAACGTGATGCTCACTTCTGTACTGGACAGGAGCCTAAGGAACTACTGGCCCTAGCAGAAGGTAGATCTTTATTATAGAGGTGCAGGGAGGAAAAGCCTGTCAGAAACCACCTTGTCTGTATCTAGTTGTGTAAGACTTCTAACATAGCACACTAAATTACAGACATTGCCTGTACCTTGGAATGATTTAACTCAACTCTGCCCACACTGAGATCCATTGTTACAACCCCAAGCCCTGGGTCCTCTACCTTGTCACAGTGGACACTTCTCTTAACAGTACGTAGTGCTTACAGGATCATAAAGCGTAGAAGGAAACTTGGACTTGCTACTTTACTTAATCTAGGCTTTGTAGCCCCATATAACTTGATGTCTTGAAAGATTGGCAGTTTTAGCAGCTGATTTCTTGTCCATGGTTCTGACCTGCCTTGTTCCTGTATACTTGACCTGGTAATAAGCATTTTTCAGATATTGAGTACTAGATGTCATTTGTTCTGTGACGCTTTCTGTGGCATACTGCCTCTCTTTCGCCTAGGATTAAGGCACCTTCTACCCTCATTTGACAGTATATTATATAAACTATGCCTCTTTCTCAAACTAATGGTTCTCAATTAGAGGTACTTTTGTCCCCAGGAGACATTTTGCAATATTGGAAAAGTTTTTGGTTGTTACAGTGGGGAAGAAGGGTTGGGACGCCCCATGACAGGCATCCAGTGGGTAGAGGTCAGGAATGCTGCTTGCTATCCTATGCTGTCTAGAATAGGAGCTCCATTCTCCATACCCTACCCTGTCCTCCATGTCCCCACATCTGCCCTCCCCCACACATACATTGATGCCATATTCTTCCCAAAATGCCTCTAGTGCTAAGATTGAGAAACTGCTCCTTCACTGTTCATTCAAGGGCCACAAGGACTTTCCCAGGTGCCGGACCTAGTAGAGAGACTTTTTAAATATTTGATCAAAGAATAAACATTTTTCTTCCTGATAATTTTACAATAGAAGGTATAGGCTTCTTGTGTTTTATCCAGTCACCTATGAGTAATTGCAAATTAGGCCTTCATTTCTCTTTGCCCTGTATTTTGATCTCCCCTTTACTGATCTTCTAAGTGCTTAAAAAAGTTAAAAGAACACTGGGCATAGCACTGTAAGCCTTTAATCCCAGCCTTTGAGAGGTGCAGAGGCAGTTGGATCTCTGTGAAATCAAGACCACCCTGGTCCACATCATGACTTCAGGCAGGCCAGGGCTAGGGAGACCCAGTCAAAAAAACAAACAACAAAAACAAAAAAAATTAAAAGATCCCCAACTAGGTATCATATGATAATTGATAACCCCCTCCCCTGAAGCCATTTACATAGGGAATTGGTTTAAGAACACAAGATGTTATTCAATAAGAGCAAAAATGTAGCGAATCAACAGGAGAGATCGACAAAAGACTGAAATCCATATTTCAGAAATTTGAAGAAGTTAACCTGAAATGTGAATAACAGAATATTAAAGGGGGCCAGTCCAGATGAAAAACAGAACTTTATCCTGAGAGTTATAGGAAGCAAACCCAGGGAAGTTAGATGCAAAGGAAGCAAGCCCCCAGGGACCAAATAAACAGAAAAGACCAGGCTCCTTTCAAGATTTAAGCCAGGTGCCAGCGGTTGGGAATGAATGGGATAGAAAAAAGCAATGGTTGTGCAAGACTGAGCTAAGTCTTGCCTCAATGGTGGAAATTTTGACTTACAGCAATACTTACTACAATACTTGACTTACTGTCCAGCCAGGGATTTATTTCTGTCTTCTATCTTCAGTATTACTAAAGGCTATTCAGTAGTAGAGAAAACAGACACAGTCCCTGCTTTTTGTATTTTAAAATTTAATGGGAGTGAACACTGAAACCCAGGGCCTTGCCCTCTGTTAAAAGGCAGTGAGTGGTAGAGCCAGCATTCATTCCAAGGTTCCAGAGCCCAGTTTCTTCTCTGCTACCACAAGCTACTATTCTGTACCGTTTGAGCTCTGCTTTCTCATCTGGAAAATGGGAGTAATAGTGTAGCTTTTTAAATATGCATTACACAGTGTCCAATAAATGTTAGGCCTTAGGTATTCTTCAGAAATGGAAAACTTAAAAAATATTTTATATTTCTAATACCTCCAGCTAGTGGCTCCACATTAGCCCTGCTTTTTCTGTCTTCGGGATCTCTACCGTGCCAGTCTCTTGTTGCCAGCTGCCACCATCCTCTTTGTGCCTGACTTCGAGCCACACAGATTTGACTTTCCGAACAGTGAAGGCTTGGGGGGGTCTTTCAAGGGAATTTTGTGCCAGTGGGTTCTTTTGTTAAAACAACAACCCAGAACATCCCCAGACTCACATCAGGAAGCAGAGTACATGGGCCCCTGTCCAGGACAGGCCAGCAAGTACTCAGTATGTTCTCCAAATTTGCGGGTGTTCCTGTAGACATGGGTGGGGAGGGCTTCTGGAATCTATTCCTGGTGAGAAGAGTTGTGGAGTAAAGCTAAGTTCCTCCCCTTTCTACCCTCATTCCTGGATACGTCTTTTAGATCCAGTTAGCCAGATAGACAGGTGTCTGGTGAATGAAAAGTAGAAAACCCATCTGTAGCTCCAGCCATACGTGGAGTGGGAGTGGGGAGCACGTCTGAGTTCCCTCTGATTTCCTTGCTTCTCACTTTTCATTCTTTGGGTTTTACTGTTTGCTTGTTTTTGTTTTATGTAGTAGAAACACTGTTTGGAAAAGCAGGGAACATTCTGGATGTGTTTGATGACTATTATACATGAATAGAGTTTTGTGGCTACTTCAGAGAATCTATAATTATGCTCGGTAATACTTGTTCATCATAGATATTTCTGGGTGATATTTTTAGTCTTCAGTTATTTCATATTCTTTCCTGCCAAAAAGTTTTTACGTCTAATCAGACTTCATCCTTGGCCATTTTGTTTCCATTAGCCACACTGTTAAGAACTATAGTTGGTCAGCATCTCCTCACCATAACCTTCCATAGACCAAAATTAAAGGGAAACATCTTACCTTTCCTGTTTATAGTAAATACTTTTATCTTTCCCTACAAATCATTGTTCCCATCTTTTTGTGGGATTTTTGATCCCATTCTCAGAATCTTTTGCTAGCTTTGCAATGTTCCAGAGGAGGAGGAGGAGGAAAAGCCATGGTCTTTGAAAAACGAACCAGGTCTCCTCCATGTAAAGACTTCAAGGGTCTGACTCCTGGGGCCGATAGTCTTTCATTAGCAAGTCCCTACATGCGTGGTAGACATGGAAAAGATGGTCCAGAGTCTGTATATTGTTACTCTTATCAGCTTCAGGGTATTTGCTAGCCAGCTGATGTCTGCTGAGGCACTACTCCATGCAGACATCAGTATGTAAGACTTTGAGCATATTTACAATGTCATCTTAAGAAGCGCTGTGTATGAGGCACCAATGGCTTACAAAGAATCGGGTTATTAAAATCATAACTCTCATATATTATTACACACTGAATTTAAAATCCGGTTTTTCTACTTTCAGTTGTAGTGATTCTTTTAACTTTCAGAATCAGACCTTTTTCCTGTACTTTCAAGGGAACCAACCCAAAAGTCTTTGACTCAGAGCAGGAAACATTCCCTAAGAGGAGATTATCAGGTACTCTATAGAATCCAAATCATGTTTCCATATCTACACTTACATGTAGCAAAAAGAGCACTGCCAACTCCTAATGTCAGCCGATGCTGCTGTCCCCTGAGCAGGCTGTAGTTTCTATTTTTAAGAAGTAGTTTGCATAGTGCCATGCTCTTTGACTCTATTTCTTTGGTAAGCAAAGAAGTTAGGAATTTGATCTCATCTGAAGCTGCAGTACCCTCCCCAGTATACCCACCCTGACCCTACCACAAGGGGTGTGGTGTGAGGTCCCAGTGTCCCCATGACTGTTGTCCAAGTTTCTGTCTGAAACCACAGACAGCTGAGGCATATCCTTTTGTGACACTTGGGCTCTTGTCCTTTATGTTTTGGGCTTTGGGGAGCAAGGTGGTTGTCACTGGTGCCATAATGGTGGCTCTTGCTGCTGTACTTATCTTGAACACTCTGCAGTTTGAGCATCAAGGATGGTGCCAGCCACCAAGATGCAGGTGCATTGCCTCCTTAAAATGCCCTCACTTTTGCCCCTCCAGCATTACCATCCCCAAGCAGACAAGTTTATGTCTGCCACTTCCAACTTCCTCTACTCTCCCTGCTCCCTTAAAAGACCTATATACAGAACTGCCTTAGACTCCAGGGACTCCTGCCAAATTGTAAGCATACTCTCTAGCCTGCAAAGCAGGGGGAGGGGGCGGTGAGACAGAGTAAATTCAACCTCATGACCCCTCCTTCTAAGCCAATGTTGGAGTTCTGATCTGTGCCAGCCTTGTAAATCTCCCTTGATTGTTGATGGTGTGGAGGGGGAGGAGGGGAGGGAAGCTCAAGAGAAGTTAGATGACCAAAAAAGGTATGGCTAAGTCAAAGAGAAGTCTTGCACGCATGCGTGGCTTACCTCATATGTCAGATTCTGTGCTGGGAACATCCAATTATGTAAGAAGGAGAACTCCTTATTTGGGAGGGGAAGGGGAGTTAGGATAGCAGTCTAAGTCAAGGAACGAATCCAACTTGTGCAAACTCCTTGTGTCTGAAAACAGAAGAAAGTAATGTCTCTGCATGCATCAGAACTAGATTTAGGGAACTAGAAAAGTACTCAGAGCTATAGTCTGGGTTAGAGGGAAGGAGGAGAGATGTACTGTGCCCCATTGATGGTAGAAGGCTTGGGGCAGGAAGACCCAGCCAAGGTAAGGGGTGAAATTATTTTTGAGTCCTGATGTAGAGTAAAGGAATGAGAAGAAGCTGGACCAGCTCCTTGCCTGGATGCCCAGAGCTGTGCCACGATAAAAATAGGAGATAGGCCAGCACCAGAGTACGTGAATGCCATGTCCGTGGCTCTGCCCTCCCCATGACCCTGAAGATGGCATCAGACCCTATGTCAAAAGGGCAGCAGACACATTCCTGGCATCTTTGTCAAGATTTCTTAAAGAGTAAGTGAAAGAGAGTGAGTGAGTACGTTTTATGTATTAGGGGCACATGGGAATGGAATCACTTGACAGATAGGGGAAAAAGGATTTTGTGGCCTGGGAGTAGAGGGGAGCAAAAAAAAAAAGTCAGAAAGTATACAGAGAACAAGAAGAAAACAGTATGCAGGTTTTAGAACTCCAACAAGCAGTAGACCAAGGAGGAAATAGAATGGAAAATTCTAGAACTTATGCTTAGCCACAAAGTCCTTTTCTTAGAAAAGATACCTCTTAACAAACCATCTCCCAGGAAATGTCAGAAGGTGTTGGCAGAGTGTGAGACCATTAAAAAGTGCTGGGCTACCTGGTGGGACGCCCATCTCCTCTAAGGTTGACTGACAGTGGCAGACCATGAACTCTTTTCCTTCCACTGTTCTCTTGAGCCACTCCAGCGTCATAGGTGTTCTCTGGGTAGAACCCCACTCAAGGTTTCTTTCTTAGTGGGGCGGTGTAAGCAGCAGCTTAAGGGGCCTTTGTGACATTAGATATTTCTTAAAGGAAACGAGGCCTGACTGGAGGCCTGCCACCAAATGGACAGAAGCAATTAAACAGGAAAGGAGCTGGCATTTTTTACATCTAACTGTACAAGGTAAGCAGCTACATACTTCATGTGATAGTGTACAATTCTGTGAAATAGACATATTTTACAAATGAGGAAAATTATATTCAGATTAAATAACCCAAATCGTAGTGATCCCAACTTTAATGCCCAAGGACTTCCTGTATTTACACTGCCTCTCTTTTGTGCAGGCTTCTTCACAAGGCAGTGGCACTGGACTCAGCCTCACATGAAAGATGTGGAGTCTTATTGCTGTCTGTTCTTTTGTTTTCCGTCAGACTGGTCAGGGTCACGTGCATCTGACAGTCCAACATAAATTCATTTCATCAGCTTCTTCTGATTTTATTCTTAAGCACTCCTAAGCCAGAGATAGTCTTCCCTGGGTTTTTCTCTTCCGTGTCCTACTTTCAATTAGAGAAAAGTATCAAGATGAAGATTCAGAGTCAGGAAACAGATGCAATCTGTTCCTTTGCTCCTAACTTCATTCATTTCTTCCAGTTCAGCCCTGGTGCCGTGATGTATCATATGCCTGATCTCTTCCTGGACTGCTTCTCCAGAAAAAAAATACATACTTTTTCAGGAGTCCCAGATCCAAACCTCAAATAAATCTTGAGGTTTCTTATATTATTTCTACTCTAAAAGTATTATTGACTTGGGCTGCTTTCAGAAATGCTGGAATCATCATCATCATCATCATCATCATTATCATCATCATCATCATTTGTGGTGATGGCTTTGTTGGAACTGTATTGTGTCTCCTTGGGAAGAAGGATTGCTGCATGTCTTATGTCTCTTCCAGTAGCCTATGCTAAAGGAAGCTCTTGACCTTTATGGACTGGGCCAGGAGAGGCCCCAGCAGTTTTTCCTTTGTGGTCTGCCTGGCATTTGGGAGGTGGATGTCACTCACTCTCAAACCATAATGTTAAAAGCATCACATGCCTTCTGTCATGTTCTGACCATCTCCACTTAATGTGTCTTTAGCATTGTAACAGGTTGTTGTAATGGAATACCTCTGCCTGTGAATTATGTGTTTGTACTTCAGTGTACTTTCCTTACTCTTAAATTCTCATATCCTCAAGTAGAGGTGCTGACTAGTCATTGTAAATGTGAAGGGGAAAAAACCAGACTATCAAGGCGTTTAAACCCAAAACCTTTCATTATTGGTATCTGTTGCCTACCTGTAACTACACATTGGAACCTGAGAATTTGACATTTTGACAACATCTTTAAGATTGTATAAGACTCTTGGGAGCAAAGACTATGTCCTATTACATCTTAAACACCTAGCCTGAAACATAGGTGCTTATTAAATTTGTGTCAAATGGGCAAGTGTATAAGGTCACATGTTACTCAACTTGAATCAGCCCCTTTGTCATCACTAGTGAGAACTTTAGGGCATCCCCAGCAGTGCTCTCAGCAAGACACACAGATGGATACTAAGTCTTTCAGCCTCTCCCACAGCATATTCCCAGGTCTTAAACTGGGCAGCTCCAATTCCAGAGTCATGGTTGAGCCTAAACAAAGAGGCTTTCCTTTCAGGCCATCTGCCATTTCAGTGGCAATCTCCTTTCCAAAAGAGCACATGCACGTGGCTGTCTTATGCCCCACTGTGAGACCCACTGAGCTTATCCTCTCTAGAAGTATGCCCTGCAGTCGGACCTTCTAGACTTCCCTCGTTCTACGCAGAGAAAATGAATCTTCTAGGCCTTGAAGTCTGACAGATCTGAATTTAAATCCTGCCTAGTATCTCACTATCTGTGTGATCTAGAAAGAAAGTCACTTAACCTCCCTTTGCCTCAGTTACTAACCAAATGGGAATGGCAGTGCCTTACTCACAAGGTTATTTAAAGGAAAGAGAATTTTAGGATAAATTTTTATAGATAAAGGTGTATATTTGGGGCTATTCCTTTTAAGGCAGGTATCATTTAAGCTAAAGAGTACATCAAATGTTGACAGATTTTTAAACAGAGGAGAGGTGCATTACTTATACTTTTAAATAAAAATTAGCCTTTAAGTTAATTTTTAATATTTTTTAGCCAGACTCTGAATGAGTGCATGTGGGCATGCCTGCAGCTTGCTAAATGAGTACAGGATTTTTCCTTGCAGGCACCAGGTGGCGCTGCAGGTTCAGCAGTGTCCATGTGCTTTCTTAAAGACCTAGTGTGCAATTGTAGTTCCATTGCCCTGGCGGTGATACTATCCAAGCCATTCTGTGGCTTGCTGTATGATTAAGAGTCTACTCCATAGTGTCAGTGACATAAACAAGCAGAGTTTCTGCCATCTTTCACACTTCCTGAACCCTTTCTTCTGATGGGTCTTGAGCATACTTTTCTTCTCTGATCAGTGTGTTCTGCCAGAGATGCCCCTTTGAGTAGGTTCCATCCGTTAAGAATTCAGAATGGAATGAACCAGTCAGACATCTGAGTTGGAAGAATTTTGTCAGTAGGCTCTATGAGCTAGTTTGCCCATCCATACTCAGAGCCTTTTTGAAGCCCAAAGGTTTAGAGATGTGTGATTATCTCACTAAGGTGGAGACAGGCCCAGGTTGCCCTGATGCTAGTTTTGTGAGTCAGTAATATAATCATGGACATTTCCTATTTCTTTCAGCCCTGTATTGAGATCATATGGCTCTTTCCAATTAGCTTGCTTTAGAGAAGCAACCACATATTAACACTCAGTTTTGATCCCTCCCTCCTCCACGTTCTGGGGATTAAACCCAGGACCCCTCACATGCCAACCAGGTGTGCTCCCACTGAGCTACCCCCTCCAGAGCCGTTTGGCTCTTTACTCTGTCCTTAGAATTGTCTCTAAGTGCCCTGTGAAGGAAGAGACCTTGATAGTGGAGCAGGAGAGAAGCAGAGGTACACTGGTAGCAAACATTCTTTAGTCTAGCTGCAATATAATGTCAGCAACAATGGATTGGATTTCTTAGGGAGAATTGAGCCCTCTTGGGAAGGAGACTCCTTGTATAAAGCAACATCAAAGTTAGCCCCCAACAGTCCCCTCCTCTCTTCCTCTGGTTTCTTTTCTCTTCCTGTTCTGTGTATTACTTCCCCATGTTTTCTAGCCACAAATGATGTTCCCAGAGTTCCCACTGTGCAGAGATTCTGGAGTTGCCACTGTTCGGTCCTTATATCCTTATGTGGTTGTTTGAATGAGAACATCCCCCATAAGCTCATGTGTTTAAACACTTGGTCAGTTGGTAGTGCTGTTTGTAGAGGGTTACAAGTCACTGGGGTGGGCTTTGAGAGCTCATAGCCTTGCCCCATTTCCAGTTTCTCTCTGCTTCCTGTGCTGCTTGAAGATGTGAGCACTCAGCTTTCTGCTCTGGCTGCCTCTGCTGCCATGCCTCCCCACCATGATGGACTCTTACCCTCTGCAACCATAAGCAATAAACTATTTCTTCTGTAAGTTGTCATGATCATAGTATTTCCTCACGGAAACAGAAAAGTAACTAATACACCTTCATATCAGGATAGCTTTCAACTTGAGAAGGTTTTGAAAATCAGCCTAACAACAGTAAACTTGAACCCTTAGGTAACTCTTCCATACCAGGTAATTGTTACAGTTACCTTTCTTTTTACCCCCTCACCCTGCCAGTGTTTCTCTGGCTTCTTATCTTGGACATCTGCTTCTCCTGTTGATCCTTTGTCTTCAAGGCTAGTCTTTTCCAGCCTTCTCTAGCCATAATCACAGCCTAATTTGAAGCCCTGCTATATCTTTTTATTTAAATATGCTCTGAGGTAATTCTTTTCCAAATCTTGGCTGAGCACACTCTTAACTCTAGTACCTCTAATATCTGGGGAAGTTTGGAGACCTGGACCTCTTCTGAGTAAAGAGCACATAATTACCTAGCTCTTTTCCCTCCACCTCCTTTCTCCTTCCCTGCAGTGCTGGTTCTATGCCCTCAGCCAAGAGAGGAGCACTCCCTGTGAGGTAAAGTCACCATGAACAATTGGGGCTCAGGTTGTCAGGACAACCACTAAATCACTGCCCTCTTCCTTCCTTTGTGCCTTGCCTTTCTTCCTGGTGCCCCAGGGCTAAGGACTTCACACCCTCTCCCTGCCCTTTCCCCTTCAGCTGACTCAATTTTCTTCTGAATGGGTGGTCCCATTTATTACCTTCGCCTTCTTTGGCCACCTCCCTGCCTTCTCTTCCACTGAGAAAGGCAGGCTCAGAATAACTACCTGGGGACTATGAATGAGCCAGACTTGCAGTTCACATGGGGCCAGGGAAAGGACAAGGGACACTGTGGATCCTGGAGTCCTGTAATGAAAGTGGCATTGTTTATCTTGAGAGGTTTACCTTCAGGAAGGATTCTGAAGTAGTTTTTCAGTGTTAGCCTAACCCCATCGGGTCCCTCTGCAGTCTGGGTCCTCATTCAGCACTAGTGGTTTACTATTGTTTGCAGAGCCTGCTGGGAAGGGAGTAAGTTTTGCATGAAAAACTGAGGCATGCAATGCAAACCTCCTGGCTCTGTCACTCCTGCTACTGCCTCATTCCCTGGACCTGGTAGGATTTGTTGAGAGGATCTAAAGGAGCCTCTTTCTCTGTCACGTGCACAGATACAACATTTTCAAAAATGCTTTCGTTTTACTCATTTGATCTTGATGATAACTTTGTGACGAAAAGAATTTACCTATTTTGTAGAGAAGGAAGCCAAAACTCAGTTTATTAAACTTCTTAGTGGTCAAGTCATCACAGAGGTGTTTGCAGTTATCTGTGGTTTAATAGCAACATGGCTGGGTGAAAAAAATTGGCTCGAATGTCTTCAGAGGATACTAGATTTGTATAATTAACTTTCAAAGTGAAATCTTAAAGGTGTTGCAATAGGCAAATCTGGAACAAATGTCTGCATAGCATCCTTGGCACTCACGCTAATTTATCCCAAGGACTCAGAATCTGCAAGTGGCTCTCTTCCATTCTGTATTTGTTAGAACGGCCATACCACCCTGAACACGTCCGATCTAGTCTGATCTCAGAAGCTAAGTGGGGTCAGGCCTGGTTAGTACTTGGACGAGAGAAAGGGAGCCTGGCCTTTGATTTTGGTCTTTGTTTCCCCCATTCTACTTTCTTTTCTTCTTACTGGTTTCATATAATGGGTTGGAAGCAGTTTGGTGCTATTCCAGTCATCAGAGACACTTCCCAAAACACAGATGTGATTTATAGTCATCGTAGCCCTCTTTGCTTGCCTTTGACTTTCGGCCTCTTCTGTCCTCTGGGCTTATTTGCCAGGAAAGCCAGCAAAAGCATTGGCAGCTGGGAGCTGTCTGTCCTCTCTAGGATTTGTAGTGTGTAGAAAGAAACCATATCTGACCCCACTCTTTGCCTTCCACCTCTCTTCCCCTCCATCGGAATGCATAAGTAGGTGTAAATTGCCCATTGCATGGATTATTCATGATAAATTCTTCATTTGAGATCAGCTGACTTATTACTCCTTACAACACCCAGCCTGCAGCTGGTGTATTGGCTCACATTTTAATTTGTTAGGTTGCTAGGAAAGTGAATCTAAGGTTTATAGCTACATATCTATATAAATACATATGAAATGCTAAATATGAAGGACTTCTATACTATTCACAAACTGTTGGAAATATTTGTTTTGCTTCATTTGTTTGGTTGTTGTTCTGCTGTTTTTGTTTTCTTTCACACAGGGTCTCAATATGTAGCTCAGGCTGGCTTCAAACCCTAGATCCTGCTGTCTAGCCCCCCAAGTGCTAGGATTACAAGTGAGTGCCACCATGCCCAGTGCTTACTTGTTTATTTGTTTGTTTGTGTTAAGACAAAGTATCACTGAGTAGCTCAGGGTGGCCTCATTCATGATCCTCTTGTCTCAAAGTACTAGGATTATAGATATGCACCACCACACCCTATCTTGTCCACAGTTCTTTAAATCTATCATTGTCTTCCTCCATAAACATGAATAACCCAGAATACCTACTATAAGAAATCTAATTAGACATACAAATTTATAAATAAGGAGTTCTGGTATAAAATGACGCTTTTCAAAAAGAGCTCTTTATGATTCAGAGAAAGGACTAGCCAGCCAATTCTGAGGGACCCTGGAAAGGCTTCCAGAGCAAGTGATATCAGAGATAGAATGTAAAAAATGAGAGATGTTGACATCAGACATTAAGGCATGGAGCATCAAGGCAGAGCAGTAAAACAGTGTAGCCTCTCTGTGGTACTCACAGAGGTTGAATATGATTCAGAATGTACCATGTACAAAAAAAAAAAATCACATGAGAGCTAACTCATTTGGACCCTGTGAGTCATATGAAGAACATAGCATCTGTCCATTTGATGGGAAACAATTTGCAAGCAAACACAGTGCTAACATGACCACATTGGCAATTTGGAAAAATTACTTGAACATTGCTTTAAGGATATGGAGGCAGAGTTGGAGCCAGGGAGACAGATTAAGAAAGGGTTTCACAGATGGAGACAGAATTTGAAGAGGAACACAGCTGAGGCCACTGCCATCAGTTGGTACAGGTGGTACACTCACGAGATGTTGAGGTGGTAGGGTCAGTCATAAACAGTGTGTGGTATTGGATTGAGGTCAAGGAAAAGGAGAAATCAAGAACAATTTGTACAGAGATTCTACCTTGTGGTTGAGAAATACGACTGACAGAATGGCACCATCTCTTTCTGAACACTGTCCAGATTGTGATTGAAAATATGCTACTGCCTATTAAATCAACAGCTTTGATTTGTGTGCAAATAAATGATGACACTTGAAGAAGCGTGTCCTCTGTCTCTAAAAATGCTAGCTTTAAGAGAGAAAACTTAAGACCCAGATAGTATTTGTACCTTTTTTCTATCTGTAAGTCTACCTTTACTTTTCAGTTTTGTAGATTTTTTTGTTCATTTATTTTGTTTTCTTGGTTTTGTTTTGCTTTGAGATGGTTTTATCTCAAAATCTCAGGCTGGCTTCAAACTCAGAATGTAGCTGAAAATAAACTTGAACTTCTAATCCTCTTTTCTTCCACCTCACCAGTGCTGTGCAGGGATACAGGTCACCACTCCTACTTTATGTTGCGCTGGGGATCAAGTCAAGGACTCTGTGCATGCTAGGCAAACAAGCTGAGCTACATCCTTGACTGCATAAGTGTGTCTTTGGAAGAGAAAGGAATATGCAGAATGAGTACTTACTTACCTGTGTAGCTTATATCCAGAGAAGGTTTTAAGATGTTCTGTGCCATAGGCTATGATAACTCGCATGGTAAATTCTGACTACAGACAGCAGAAAGTGTATGCTTTGAAGGAGACCCATCACCCAGAGAACAGGGGGAGGCTGAAAAACAGTTAAAGGAAAAATTAGATATTGTGGAAAACATCTGGCTCAGAAAAACAGATGTGGATAAGAGATACTAGAATTTACAGAAAAACATTAACAGAGAATGAGATTTTTAACTATGCTGCTTTATAAACCACAATGATAAACAGAATTCAGATACTGCACCAGAAGTATCCCTAAAGTTTTTGGAACAGAATTGAGTAAATATTTCACAGCTTATTATGGGGTTGTCACTATTGTGATAAATGCTCAAGGACACAGCCTCAAGAGTAAGTCTGATCTACTCACTACCTTCCAAGCCTTATCGTCTTACTCTTTTGGCACTTACAAAATGCTTAGCCAGTGCGTATAGGTTTAGTAAGTGCATGAGCAAATTAAGCACATGCATCTAATGAGGGGAAAAAGAAGAATTGGCATCAAGTGAGACCAGGATCAGTACTGAGATCAGAGTCTAGATGAATATGTACTAGAAAACAGAAGTGGTGCAGAGACTGAGTAGGGAAGATCAGTAGTGGTGGAACTAGTAAGGACCGTGTGCTCCAGTAAGCCTAAACGCAGAAGGAACAAAACTGTGGGTAAATATTAGGAGAGAAAGACTTTTGAAAAGCAAACAGCAATCAATAAAAATGTGTATACTGTTTGCGATAGATGCTGGACTATTAGCCGGTTACACTGGGAAAGCACTTATTTTTTCAACAGCAAATAAATGAGTCTATTTGCTGGACTTTTTAATTTCCATTTTTTGGTTTCACTGACAAGGATAATGGTCTAATAAGAACTGAACAAACATGATAAAAGTAGAATCAAAGACTACACCAGAAATGGGAGTAATAGAGCATTTAATGTGTTTTGTTCATTTTGTTCTGTACTGGGGAGTGAACCTGGGCTTTGCATATGGCCTTGCATATGGCATTCTCCACTGACGTGTGTCCCAGGCCACAGATATAGCCCAGGCTTGCCTAGAACTTGTGATCTCCTTATTCATCCTTTTCAGTAATTTACTTCCTACTTGTGCAGCCACAGCTGGCTTAACCAGTTTTTGTTTTGTTGTATTTTGATTTTTTTTCTTTTTTGTCTTTTTTGAGACAGGGTCTCCCTGTAGCCCCAGCTGGCCTGGTACTTGCTATGTATACCAGGGTGGCCTTGAACTCACAGAGATCTGCCTGCCTTTGCCTCCTGAGTGCTGGGATTAAAGGTGTGCACCACCACACTCGGCCTTAACCAGTTTTATATTCATGTACTGAACATAGATGAATTATAATCCATAAAACTGAATGAATTTACGTTTACCACTAGAAATCCGAGGTCCTTAAGAAAATGTCTATTTGGAAATGGATTAGAGGGGGGCAAATATCTTACCTTAAAAAACAGTGGATAAAAGAATATAGACTCTGACCTCAATCTCTGGAAGTTAGCATATTGTGAAATAGATGTTTCTAAACACCCAAGAAAAGAAAAATAGTGAGCCCAAGAATGGGTTCTGTAGGAATGTGTCCTGCCTAATTAGGATGGCTTCTTTCTTTGATGGGATTATGAAAGGAACACCATGACAGTGTCCTTGTATTTGGATTTCAACAGGCTTTTGTCTTAATAGGCATATAGATAAAAATGGATATATATGGCCTGGACAAAATAGCATTTCTAAGTAATTTATAGCTAGTTGAAATGGTTTTGCATAGGAATGTGAATAAGCTGATGTCATCCTGGGAAGAAATTTCTAGTGATGAAACATTGTTCCTGGTCTTAACCCTGTCAGGTTCTTTTTATGAGTAACTTGGTAAGCAGCTTCAGTCTTGGCATAATGACAAAATGAATATTCAAAAAGATTCTGAAGTTTGGCATGATTATCCAAGACCAAAAAGTGATATTTGGTAGAAATAAAAATTATCATCTAAAATGTAGCTTTTTTTTCTTTGACATTTTGGTTCATTGAAATAGAGTCTCACTATGTAGTCCAGGCTGGCCTGAAACTTACAGTCCTCCTTCCTCTACCTTTCCAGTGCTAGGATTACAGGTGTGTGGTGCTACACCCAACTACTAGATTTCTTTTTAAATTTCACAAATACAGGCTTAACTAAAGGCCGTGGATGTGTTTTCAGTGTATATATGCGGACTTGCAGTTTTAGTTGATTGCAAATGTGGTGTCAGTTGATGCTTTTGCGTGTGTGTCCCAAAGCCAACATAGTCATAGGCTGTCAGAATTGAAGTTTGGCATCTAGATCAAGGAAGGCTCTAATCCCTGCACACTGCTGATCAGATACATCTCAGGTATGTTTGGTTCTGGGCGCTCTGTTTTAAGAGCGGAATCATAAAACAGCATACATCTAGAAAATAGAGCTAGCATGAGATACATTTCTCTCCATCATTCATGAGATATTCATGAAGTGGCTGATGGGTGCCCAGCTGTGACGTTAGAGGATTCATGGATGTGTAACCTATGGAAGAGAATAAAGCAGGTATAGAAACTGTATTTTAAAGTGCATTGTGCCATCTTTTAGGACATATTTGACCTAACATCTGTTAACCCAGAGGGTAGAGATAGAATAAGCAAAAAAAATTCACAAGGAGACAGATTCCCAATATGTAAGGAACATTTCTTGTGAGCTAAAATTATACTTTTAATTAAGCTTCCCCAAGGTCACATTGCTAATAAATTGCAGAAGGTAAAAAACTTATTTCTAGACTCACTGACCAAAGCCTTGATGTTACAGAGGTTCTGTTTTGAAGGGAGGTTGGGTAAGTTTCCTTCTAGTTCTCAAGGTGTATGTTCCTCTAAGTCACTTGCTATAAATGCTCCTTAGTGGTTCTCAGTGTTTACATGTGTGGAATTGGTCAACTTGATAAAGATTACTTCTAAGGTTCTACAGGCAATTTTTTAAAGTTCCTTGATTAAGAATGTTTAAATTCTTTTTTTTTTTTTGCCTTTTTAATTTTTATTTTATTTTTTTAGACAATGCAAATAGCCTAGCATCTATAACTTACATGTAACTAATAAAAAAATAACTGTATGTGCCTAGATATAAAAGCAAGGAGCTCAGATTCTTGAGTTGTAGCATAAGCAGGGGTAGGTAGGTCTTCTCTTGATGGAGTTATTTTAAAGATGTGGATTCATAACCTAAAACATTACAGCAGAAGTCTAGGGAAGTTTGTACGTACTCAGTAATCCATTTTAGATTTTACAATAGGCATTGGAAGAAAGAGGATGGCGTTTCGTACCTCAAAGTTCATTTCCTCCTCATTATTCTCTTATACAGGACAGGAAAGGATGATGGCTTGAACATACAGTCAGAGGGCAACAATATTGAACTTTCTCAGACACAGTTCAGTAGTCTGGCCAGTTATGGGACTGAGAAGCCTAGAACTGCAAACTGACAGTGGGGACTGTGTGTAAACACAAGAAGGGTGTATAGCAGGAAGACAGAGGCCTGGGAAAGGAATCAGAGTTTGTACAGAGAAGCTGCTTTTTCGAGTATGAAATTGTCAAAAGCAACTTACTTAATGGGAAAAGGCCTTGAGTCCACACTATGTCTCCCTAAGACCTGGTTTCTCTCCCACCCTATAGATACATTCGTGCTGCCAAGCACTGAGCCAGTGCTCAGTGTGCTGAGACCAGCACAGTGTTCATGGTGTAAGACATTACTGTCATTTCAGGGACAGTGAAATGGGTATTGGTTTAGCTGAATACATGGCTTGGACTTTTTCCTCTTCTCAGAACTCTTAGTCTGTTATGCTACTTTGTTTTGAAATTTTTCTGAAAACGTCTGTCTACAGTAAGAAATAAATCTTACATGGCAGCTTCTTTTGGACACACACATACCTACAAATACATGCAAACATTAATTCTGCACACACACACATATACGTACATAAAAAACAAGATATCCTAAAGTATAACGCACTTCTCCATTTTCTATTCTAATCTATTTCTACTTAGAGTTTTAAAATGTTGCTACAAATAATAAAGCATGTCCTCCAATGATGTCCCGCCTCCAGTGATGTCCAGTTCAAAGTAAGAAATATGCTATGCTAAACTACCAGGCTTAAAACTCACTAGAAAAGTAGCTGGATACATTGGATCCACAAGACGCTGATCTAAGGCAGTGATTCTCAACTGAGCCATTTTATGCTAAGGGGATGTGGGGCAATATCTAGAGATAGTTTGGTAGTCAGAGGTAGCATCTAGTTGAGGTAGAGGGTTGAGGATGTTTGCTCAACACTTTATAATGTGTAGAACAGTCCCTCACATCAGAGAATTAGCACCAAACCATCAGGAGCTATCGAAGCTGAAATCCCTGCTTTATGCTTTAAAGGTCATAAGATGAGTCAACACTTCTAACCTGTTGTTAAGTCTCTTTCAAATGATAGAAACTATCTGCAGACATGAGAACAGAATATTGAAAATCTGCTGTAACCTGATTATCTTTTCCCTCTTTTTCTTTGAGCTGTATTTGGTATCTCGGGATGAGTTAGAGCATAATCCTTGTGGGCTGTCTGAGATGTATAGCCCAGTAGATAGCCAGTCCATAATTAAGAGGTCTGTTATTGCACCAGGAATTTTCGTTTGAATGTTGCTATTGTTTTTGCAGATATTTTCTACTTTATATTACATAGTTCTCTTTGTCTCTAAGCCACAGTGATTCAGGACCCTACCTCTCTTAGCTATGCAGCTTTCTTAGAAAAGAAGTGAAGGGAACTTAACTGGATTAGAGATGGTCTCTAAAGTTTTCCCCCCTTACTCATGAGACTTGATTCTGCTGTTTTGATGGGACATGACCTTCTAACCTTGAAGTGCCATCTTAAGCCCTGTCTCCTTTTTAGCCCCTGCTCTATTCCTCTATCTGTAGTTATTTCAGACCAGGTTCTCCTGAACGTGGGACAGCATGCACTCTGCCTTTAATGGCAAGCTCTAATCTTCACACCCTCCGTCCATGTCCATACCTGTCAGAGGAGATGCTGCTTACATGCCCCAGATGTCCTAAGGCAATTTGTTGTATTGTTTAGCCTTTTCTGGGGGAAGAGAAAGGGGGTATTGGTTTTGTTTGTTATTTGGGGGGCTTCTAATAAGGCTTCCATTCAGAGGTGGCTTGACAGACTAAAGCTCAATTTGTGTTTTCCCCCTTTTTTGGTGGGGGAATAGAGGTAAAGTGACAGAAAGAGCTCTCGCTAAATCAAATATCAGACCTGGAACAGTGATGGAAAATAAAACCAGTGCTACTTGAGGCTATTCTCTGCCATATTTATTTTAGCTTGTTTACTTCATCTGTCTTGTGTTACATAAACAATAGTATTTGTGTTAGTAAATGGTGCAGTATAAGTAACATAATAAATAGTGAGAGACGTGTGTGTTTATAGCCACCTTGAAATTTTAGAACTCTGTTAGCCTAAGAGTAAATAAGTTGATTGTATGGCACACTCCTATGATACCAGCACTCAAAAGGTAAGGCAGGAAGATTACAACTTCAAGGTCATTCTGGGCTACATAGTGAGATCCCATCACACACACACACACAAAGTGGGGCAGGGGGCAGTCATTGATACCAACAGATTCCAGAAACTGAGCCTTGAAACTCCACTGTGGTTCCATCCCCTTACTTTAAGGGAGCTGTAGCAATACAGATCTGTTTTTTAACCTTTACATTCCTGTGTTAAGAATAGAAAAACATGGGGCTAGAGAGATGTCTCAGCAATTAAGAGTTTGCTGCTCTTACAGAGGACAAGAGTTTGGTTCTCAAAACCCACATTGGGTAGTTCACAACCACTTGTTACTATAGCTCCAGAAAATCTGACACCCTCTTTTGACCTTTGACAGCACCCATGCACATACATGCACATAGAAATACATATAAATGAGTAATAAATAAACTTTTTTAAAAAATAAATAAAATTGTTTATGGGCTAGATCAGCAGTTAAGAGCACTGGCAACTCTTACAGAGGATCCAGGTTCAGTTCCTAGAACCCACATGGAGACTAACGGCCATTTGTAACACCAGCTCCACAGGATCCAACCCCACTTCTGACCTCCAAGGGCATTGTATGACATGGGTGCACTTACATACGTGTAGGCAAAACACTCATAAAATAAAAATAAACATTTTAAAAAATAAATAACAACTTTAGAAAGAATAGAATAACATGGAATAGACAGAGGAAGGGAGAAAATGAGAAAGGATCGTGGGTGATGCTCTTTAACGCTCCTACACTTTGCCTTCTCTGCTGTGGATCAGTTTCCAAGTTAGCCCAGTAGGACCAAGGGAGTCAGTAAAGTGAGAAAAGTAGTTGGCCGCATGGAACATTTCTTAGAGAAAAGTGACAGAATAAGAGAAAGGGAACACGGAACAGAGAGAATGGAGAAAGCTCACTCCTGTCCATTGTTTCCAAGAACTATCTGGTGTTTGCTTCCATTTACCACCTTGGAATCATCGTATATAATACTAAAGTATATCTTAGATAGAAACTGGATTAAATAACGGCTTACAAGTTTTAGCTACTGTGGTGTATGAGAAACACAGCATTTAGGCAGGCAGCTGTGGTGGCAGTTTTCTTGGTTTGCACTCTGGTTTTCCCTGCTAGACTGCAGTGTTCATTGTTCATAGCAAGGTACCACCCCTCAAGCTGTGTGCACTCGAGGAAGGATTTCTTCCCTAGTGTTCTCCACTTGCTGCCTAGGACTGGGAAGTGAAGTCAGGATAGGAAAAAGCAGAGCTGCAGAAGAAGCCTGGGCATGAGGAGACTTCTGGAAAGAAGCGTTTATGTCACATGTGGCCTGTAAGGTGTGAGAAAGCATGAGAAAGGCTCACACTGCAGCTTCCTGTGCATAGGAGCTACTCTGGAACCTTCTCTACCCCTCATTTGTAGCCCTGAAGTTTGTTCTATTTCTGTCATTTGCCAGACATTCCTAGGGCTGATTTCCAGGGCCTTCTGTTGACCAGCTCTGTGCCTCAACCTGGCCCTGCTTTACATGGCTTTGTTTCCTCAGGTTCCAGTGCTTGTTGACAGTGCTGCTGATTTGCTCCCATTTGGCTCATTGGCTCAGTCCTGTCATCAGGAGTTTACTTTTGCCATTTCAGGCTTCGATTCTTTGTCCTGATTTTTTTGTCACACTTAGAGTTTGAGAAGTTGTAGTCATAGAGACTGTATAAATTCATATTTTGCCACATAGTAAAAGTTGTTTCACATCTCACGTTGGTGCATGAGATGCTAAGTCACTATGGATGAGAGCAAAGAGCACATCCTTGCAATAATGCAATGTGAGATCCTCTCCTCATTGGATGAATTAATGTGAATCCCAAAGAATCCAGCTCCTGTCTTATAATACATGCCCAGAAGATGGCTGAAGTATCAGATTCACTTTTGTATAAGGAAAGATCATGTGGATACTGAGATTACTTTGAAGAGTTTGCATCCCAGGCATTATTAGCACCAAAGGGCCAGCTGGCTTATTATTTGTGTATGTGAATGAGAAGCTGAGCTTCATCCTGGCTACATGTGTCTTAATGCTAGGATTTCCCAGTATTCTAGAAGACTCTAGTTAGTAAGACTTTGCTCCATCCTTCCAGTCTTAGATGAGAGCCTAGTATACATTGTTCTCCTTAGTAAAAGGTGTAGAAGTGTGTGTGGCTTGAGGTGAAGGAGGGACCCCCGGGGCCACTTAATCCCTTGCAGAGAACCTGATCAGGCCATGCAGCCACCTCCCTCTGGTGCCCCTCTTCTATAAACAGGAACAGGAATTCTTCTTGCCACTGGATCCCTCTTGTCAGGCGGCTTAGGCCTGCTCAATGAAAAGCCCTCTGAAAAGGAGATGCAGCCCTAATAATAACAGATACGATCGTGATGGCTATTCTGGGCAAGAGCAGCTTTGTGCCACTCTTGATCTCCATTGATGTTTGCCATTCTTGCCCTGCTGTTACCTTTCAGACTTCCTATTCTTAGAATCATTTGTGAGCCCTGGGCTTGGGGGGTTGCAGCCCCCAGGGCTGGAATGCCCAGCTTGAGAGGAATGCAGACTGTCTGGCAGAGTGGAGGTTAAATAAAGTTTACCTTGTCAGCCCCTCTGCTCTTGGATGGAAGACAGTTAATTCGGGGTATAAGAGCAATGGTGTGAGCTGCCATGTAGTGTGGTCTCAAACAGCCCTCAGGGCAGGAGTTGAAGTGTTTGATGGTCCACTCACAACCAGTCTAGCCATGCTCTCTAAGGACATACATACTAAGGAGGCCTCAGCAGGAACTATGTCACTGTGAAAAAATACAGAGACAACTGCAGAGACTGTTGACATACCTTCCAGGTTTTCAGCTGAGTTCCAGAATTGGCAAATCTGCTCCTCAGAGTTATTGACTCGTGTTCAAAAGCAAGACAAAGGGGGGAATGGAGAATATCTGTGTTATCATGAGAACAGCTGTCTGTCAGCAAACATTTCTTGAGCAGTAAGGTACTTTGGGGAATTTTTAAGAAGTATAGACACAGAATCCTCTGGTACTGATAAATTAGTTGAAGAAGTAGAGCTATAAACACATGAGAAAATAATTTGTATTCCATTGTAAAATGTTAGTAGCAAGTCTGTGCTACAGCACTGAATGCCAAAGGAGGTACTAGGAGGAGAGCACTTCTGACTGGGCTGGTCAAGGATGGTTTCACGGAGGTAGGCGTGTTTAAGTGGGGCCTTTCAGAAGAGGAGGGGAGTTTGTGGATGAGAAGATTATAAGAAAATTACGGGTGTAGGAAATCTTCAAGACAGATTGAAGGCCAGTGGACATACAGAGTGGAAGGGTGGAGGATGAAGAGATTGTGTAAAATCACCAAAGGCTTAACTCTGAGGCAGTGTGTGCAGGTTACTGAGATTGCAATGCTTCCCACTGGGGGAGTACTGGAAAAGTTAGGTGCAGCCTTACCCCGAGAGTCCTCAGTCTTCTCTGCCAAATTCTAGTGAATATTATTACAATTGCTTATCCTGAAATTGTGATCCCAGCTGTTGAGTTGGCTTGGTTTCCATTGTGAGAGTTGGGGCCAACTCTGCCCTGTTCTGGTTGCTCACACAATTCATGCCATCTTAGTGCATTCTCTCTACTGTAAGGAAATACCGTAAAGTAGGTGGACTATAAACAACAGAAATCCACTTCTCATACTTCTGAAGGCTGGAAAGTCTAGGATCCAGGCACTAGCAGATTCAGTAATCCACTTCCTGGGACGTAGACTTCCATCTTCTCTCTCTGTCTTTACTTGGTAAAAGGTGAGGGATCTGTCTTAGGTCTCCTTTATGCGAGCACTCTAATCATATTCACAAGGGCTCCTTCCCCATGACCTAATCATCTCAGAGCCTAATATCATCATCTGGAAGTTAAGATTTCAACATGTAAGTCAGGAGGGAGACATAAACTTTCAGCCCATGCCTTGAAAACTCCTGGATTTTCTAAGCTTTCTTCTCTCATCTACCACAGGTGGCTAGAGGTACAGGTGGCTAATCTAACATGTCCCCGGCACTGGGTGCAGTACCTCCGACTTCTTCGGGAATCCATCTGGCCTGGTGGAGTTTTACCTAAGTTTCCACGGCCAGTAAGAACTCAAGAACAGAAAGTCGCTACTAAGAAGCAGGCTTTGGAAAGCTTGATGGGTGTCCTGCCAGGTGACTGAACCAATGACATGGATGATACTGATGACGTATACTCTTCCATCCTGCTTTGCCATCACTACCCCATACTCATCCCTATTTTTAAAAGGGTCCTCAAAGTAGCTAGATTCAAAATCCTATTGAGCCACTTCTCCTGCTTACAAACAGTATAATGGCTGTGATTCTCTTATCCCCAACTCAAGTGATGGCAAGGGAATGAAAGGGATTACTTTGTTGTGGCCTAAATACTAGGAGACAGTCCTGCAGATTCTTTGGTTAAAAACTTTGGGGCATGTCTGAGGAAGCTGTTCCTGCAGGGGCAGGTCTCAGAGCCATCCCCACCAGAAGATGATGTTGAGTTCTCTACCAGCTCATGGCTTTTGTAACCAGGGAAGAACATGGTGTGTCCTGCAGAGCTCACACTTGATAAACTGAATCCTTAGCAATAGTAAAAACACAGCCTGGGGAAGGGTTTTCCCCCTCTTCTCTTTTGTTGTTTTTGGAGGGCAGGAAAGGCAGTTTGTTGTCTGTGGCTGTGGCAACCAGAGAAGAGTAATGAACTCAGCTCTGGAGAATCAGTTTGATTAATCTGTATTCCAACATAAACTGTGACCTCAAACGTAGTACCTGTACTTTTTGTGGCACATTGCAAAGCTTTCCCTTGAGGCCCATTCTTAGTTACATACCTAACTTAAGAATAACATTTTTCTCTGTTTTATGGATTTTCTTTTGGCTATGTGACTTGGAGGTATGCTAGAAGTACCCAGTCTGTGAGATGGCAGAGATCCTAGAGACTTGTTCTTTGATTCTAAGGCTTTGGTAGTCACAACTGTCCTATCTGACTTTTTCTTCAGATTTTTTAGTAGAAATCCTGGGTGTGAACAGGTGCCGGCTGAGCTGGAGTCTAGTCCTGGAGTCATTCCAGCAACCCCTCACCAACAGGTAGGCTGGGACATGCATACTCAGCACAGTGGATCCATTTGTGATTGCAGGTGGCAGGGTTGGTAAATACGGAGCCCACAGTCAGAATGGGATTATTTGTCTGACCTACTCTGCCTGGGCCGCTGACTGCACAGTTCATTCTCCAGGTTCTACACACACTAAGTGCAAGCCATGCTGCAGCTTCTGAGCAGGTACCTTCATGACCATAAGCTGCTATAGCACCAGCCACTGTTTGTATTTGAGAGAACTCAGTGTAGGCCTTCACATCAGCTACTAAACATGCACTGTTAACCTCCAGGCAAGAATGGTACTTGAGACTAAATTTTATAAGATTTCACTTCTTTTTTTACACAGTTATATTAGCTCATTAGCACTACACTGATGAACCGTGTCTATCAGTTCTTCCCAACATCTGTGAGTCTATATTAACACTGCAAGAACATACCCTGGCCTGTGTATTTCAGGCCACATAATGACTGTCAACACAGGTTCCCAGCTTCACAGCAAAGCTGTGATTAGTACTGGGATTAAAAGTTGTCATTGCTTATTGGGATATAGACAAGAATGTAAAGTTGGAATCAGATAAAGGAACTGAAAAATGCTGAATAAAGACTTCTAGAAAATTTCAGAAGAGATAGATTCCATCCCTAAGACTAAAAGGCTTTGGAAAAGTATCAAATACCCTTGCACCCCTCTTTCAAAGCCTATCCCAGATTGAACTATGTCTCTTAAGTCTCAGTCCTCAAGGACCTGGTCTTGTCTTAATTCATGTAGAGTAGCTTGTAATTCTATAGTGATTCATTATTAGAAGCAGTAGTTGTCTATAATCTGGCATAATAGTAGGTTTTCTCAAAGTTCTACAGAATAGCACCAATGTGCTGACGTAACTGTGTAAAGAGAAGTGGCACTATTATCTGGTCTCAAGTACTATTCTTGCCTTTGCTGGTGTCCTAGTTGCTTTCTATTGCTATGATAAAACACTCTGGCCAAAGCCAACTTGGAGAGGAAAGGGTTTATTTCAGCTTACAGTACAGTCCTTCATCAAGGAAAGCCAGAGCAGGAGCTCGGGGTAGGAACCTAGAGGCAGGAGCTAAGGCAGAGACCACAGTACTTACTAGCTTGCTCTTCTGGCCTGTGATCAGCCTGTTTCATACAGAACCTAGGACCACCTGCCAAGGGTGGCACCATCCACAGTGGGCTGGACCATCCCACATCACTCAACAATTAAGAAAATGCCCCACACATTGGCCAGAGGGAATCTGATGGAAGCAATTCCCAGTTGATGTTCCCTCTTCCTAGGAGTGTCAAGTTCACAGCCGAAGCTACCCAGCACAGTTGGGTTGTAGCCTTTAGTAGTGCAATAAATATTTATTTCATAGCAGCTGCTTTATAGACTGTTGAAGTTTATGATAATAATTGAAGCATCTTATATTTCTTGTATTTCTCTTCTAACTTCTATCCATTTGTTTCAGACATTTGATTTACTGCCTTGGAGACATCATCCTGGAGTTCTTGGATCTCAGTGCCTCTGTTGAGGAGTCTGCCACAACCACCTCTGCCTCAGATTCCCCAAGCAACCCAAAGAGGACGGGTGTTCCCCCTAGTTAGGAGTTATTCATGCATTCTTCAAAGACTGGGAAAAGATATATATTCAGACACCTAGAGACCAGTTAGGATGCCTGTGCCCTCTGGAGCTAGGCCAGGTATCAATGACTAATCCTAGGTATCAGTGACTCAGTTCTCCCACCATTCTCCCTTAGTAACAGGTGATAGGGAAATACGTCCCAATTGCATGAATGTCTATAGTTCTGTTGTAGTGTGTGGACTGCTGCTGGTGGGTAGGTCCTATTTGTGTGGAAATGGAAGCTATGAAGTAAAGATTTCTCCTTTGTCTTCTGACTACCAAGGTGGTTTGCCAACAGCCTGGTTCTATGCGTACATGTGCCTGATCCACCAGTGCACAAGTTTTGGGTAGTACAGGAGAAAAACTATAGCCAGATTTCCTTGGAGGAGAAAACAATCTTCAGAGTTCCCTTTTCCTACCTGGAAACTAAAAGTTCATTTGTGATCACTCCTTGATCCTGCCTAGTTTCCCAGCAATTCCAGAAGAAGAGGGAAGGAAAGTTTTTCTCAAGGGACTTCTTGCTCATTGGCTATTTTCTAACACCGCATCCTTATAGAGGATATCACAAAGGCTGTTTCCTTGGGTGGCTATACTTTTCCTGTCCAGAGGCTTCAAAACACATGATCAAGTTTCTGATAAATCCACCCCACCCTTCACACCCTTTCCTGAAAGAGATTACAGCACAGATTTTGTTAAGTTTCCTCTCAGTCCCTACCCAAGAGCTAATGAGCTTTTGGATTTATAACATTCCCTCTATCTTCAACATAATTGCATGACAAGTTACGTATTTGCCCTCAGTGTTTCTAAGGGAAGGAAAGTACTTGCTCTGTGGCTGAGGATGCAAAAAGACTAGAAACCAGGGGATGAGGGGGTCTCTGTTCACAAGTCTTTGACTAGAAACATTTGGTCCAAATACATGATGTAGCAGATTTGCAGGATGTAGATTTTACTTCCTGTTCCTTAAGGATTGGTTTAGTTCTTAAGAAGCCAGCAGTGTAAGCAGCTGCACTGTGACCGACAC
This sequence comes from Nannospalax galili, assembly GCF_000622305.1. Classification (NCBI taxonomy): domain Eukaryota; kingdom Metazoa; phylum Chordata; class Mammalia; order Rodentia; family Spalacidae; genus Nannospalax; species Nannospalax galili. Next base: position 5,079 of record NW_008355167.1, on the reverse strand, counting down.
TAGTATCCACTGGAAAGATGGAGCCGTTCAGAGGAACTGCTAGAAGAAAAGGAGCCAGACAGAAATTCACAAGGCCCAATACATGCGTGTGACTGGCTGGCATGATGTGGTACCAAACGAAGACCATGGCTGACCCCTGAGCTCTCTAGCATCATATGTGACTATCCCCTACTTTCACTGAACTACAGCATCCATGTGGGTAAGGGTCTTCCACATGGGTGGGAATGGGTGAGGCCTCAAAAGCCAACATCAAAGTTTTCATAGACTCTGAAGTATGGGATGCACATGCAAAGTTGTTCATAGAAAAAAGTTGCAAAATCATATTACCCCCACTGCCCTGAGAGGCTCATAACCATAAATTCTATTCTGATGTAACTGGAATGCTTAGATGTGCTATTCTTGCACACCTAAGGCAAGAAGGTAAATGAGATAAAGTTTCATGGCTTCTTCTGGCCTTAAAACTTGTTGGCTCCAAAGTTCTTAAGCATCTCCTACCTTCAGCCTTCAGTGGCATAGGTAGCTCAATATACTGTCTTCTGAGTGCCTGCGGGGTTGTGGGTTCAAGGGACACCTTAGAGCTGATCCTTTGGCTCCTGCGGTATGGACCATTTTATTCTGTATAGGTGGAGGTGGGAAGCCCTGATTTCTGCTACTCTTTGCTCCCCATACCTGCCACTCTCATGTACCTAGCCATCTACATTGCTTTGGCTCTGCAACCAGTTTGGGCTCACATGTGCCACAGAAGGTAAGTTGAGTGGGAAGCCCTGATTTCTGCTACTCTTTGCTTCCCATACCTGCCACTCTCGTGTACCTAGCCATCTACATTGCTTTGGCTCTGCAACCAGTTTGGGCTCACATGTGCCACAGAAGGTAAGTTGATAACCTGACACACCATGAAATCCCTGAGGCAATAAATTCTAAGAAACCTTTTGACTTTTCCAGCCCACAGAACTTCCTTGTATTTCATGTTATATGAGACCCCACCTCTACTCCATCTGCTCCCAAAAGGTAGGCTGTCCTCAGACTCTCCTTTTAACCCAGGAAGGAAATAAATATCACCAAGGCAATAATCAAAACCCATCTGGCTTTGAGAAAGACCCTCCATATTTGGGTAGCAGGTTCAGACAACAAGAGATGATCAGCATTTGGGAGAGCCACAGGTATCAGGGAATGACACTCCAATTGGAAGTGGGATAAAAATGGAGGCTTTGGGCCCATGCTGACCCACTTTTCTTCTTTATTTTTTCTTTCTATTTTTGGGTGGGTATTTATTTGTGACTAAGTTTACACATTCAACTCAGAATTTTAGTATTTGAATTAAGATCAACACCCTGTTTCTCTTCTTAGTAGCACATTTATTTAAAAGATGAGAGATGGATACTGAGTTCTTTCTGTCAAATTCTAAATGTGATCCTTGCCATTACTTGAATTCAAGAAAGCTGTGTTTAATCATCAAAGATAGCCCACATTTATTTTCATACTTGTGGCTCAGATTTCATAAAACCTAGGGGAACATATATTCCTGAATCTGATCATAGGAACATGTACAAATTTTAAAATTACTGGAAGTTACCCTAATTTCCAGTATACAGGATGATTTTTTTTATTGTTGTAAAGGAACAAAGTACAAGGTCTGCCCTCTTAAAAATTTAAATGGTGCAGTGCATTTTTGCCTATAAATGCTTGTACCGCAGAGCTCTAAAAGCTTCATCTCCTGTAACTAAAACTTTGTACCCAGTACACAACAGCCTCTCATTTCCCCCTGGTGGGTGGTGGTGGTGGAGAAATCACCATTCCACTTTCTGTTTATATGAATTTATATGTGTGTTGGTTAGTTTCTGTCAGCTTAATACAAACTAGCGTCTCCTAGGAAGAGGGAACTTCAACTGAAGAATTTCCCAGATCAGATTGGCCTGTGACTATACTGTGAGGCATTTTCTCAATTGTTAATTGATATAGGAGGGCCCAACCCACTATGAGTGTGCCTTCCCTAGGCAGGTGGGTCTAGGCTGTATAAGAAAACTAGCTGAGGAGGCTGGAGAGATGGCTCAGCAGTTAAAAGAGCACTGGCTGTTCTTACAAAAGATCCAGGTTAGAATCCCAGCCACAACAGGGTGGCTAACAACCGTGTGTAACTCCAGTTCCAGGGGATCCAACACCCTCTTCTGTCCCTGTGGGCACTGCACGACACGGGTGCACTTATACACATAGGCATAACACTCATACACATAAAATAAAAATGAAAGAAAAAAAAAGAAAAGCTTAACTAGCCAGTAAGCAGTGTTGCTCCATAGTCTGTACTTCAGGTCCTGCCTCCAGGTTCCTGCTTGAGCTCCTGCTCTGGCTTCCCTTGATGATGGACATAACCTGTAAGCTGAAATAAACCCTTTCCTCCCCCACGCTGGGTTTGATCAGTGTTTTCATTACAGCATCAAAGAGCAAACTAAATTGCACAGTAAGTGGAATCATGCAACATGTACCCTATGACCGGTTCATTTCACTTAGCGTATTATGTCTTCCAGGTTCATCCATGTTTGTGACAATTTCTTTTTGAAGACGCAATAATAGCCATTTTATAGCTATGCCGCATTTCCTTCATCTGTTCATCCACTGATGGGCATTTAGGTCGCTTTCATTTCCTGGTTATTTTGAGTAATTGAATGAAAATGGGAGTGTAAATATTGTATAGCACCCTATTTTCAATGATTTTAAGTAAATAATTGCCCAGAAGTAAGACTGCTAGATTACATAGTCATTCTTTTTTCAATCTTTGAAACACCTCCACACTTTTGCACAGGGACTGCCGTCCCTTCCCCATCCCCCACCAGCAGTGCACAGACATTCAGTTTCTCTGGCACACATACATAGATACACATGCACACCCACATTAATAATGCCATCCTAACCCATGTGAGGTGCTGCTTCATTGTGGTTTTGACTTGTATGACCCAAATCTTGAGTCCTCCCTTTCCCCTCACAGCCCATTCATTTCCAGCTGCCACTCATCCCTTGCTCACAGCATCCAATGGCAGCTGTCAGATCCTGGATGGGGTTGTATGAGAATGATCTGAACAGGAATGATGCTACTAAGAAAATTTGAAATCAGTGAATGTGTAGGCGAGTCCCAGAGGTTGACTTATTCAGAACTCTGGGACCTCATAAGAGCCCAGCTTATTTTCTGTCTCTCTGCTCTGACACCCTATCGTGAGACCACTGTTCCATGTTTGCTGCAATTCCTGGCATCTCATTCAGGCCTAATGTCTGGGAAAGGATGGGGCACCTCCTTTATGATTTCTTCCAAAGAATGAGGGATCGTTTTCCCAGAAGCCCTCCAGGAATCTCACGACTCATTGCCTCCCTCCCCCGATCAGTTCAAACTCATTAAAAAATGGCATCACGATAAATAAAAATATTTTTGAAGGAGGGGGGCTGAAGAGGTGGCTTAGCAGTTAAGAGCACTGGCTTTTCTTGCAGAGGACCTAGGCTCAGTTCCCAGCACCCACATGGCAGCTAACAACCATCCATAACTCCAACTCCAGGGGAAGCCAGTGCTTTTTTTACACAGGTGCACTTACATATATGCAGGCCATGTACTCATACACACAAAATAAAAATAACGAAATATTGAAAATGGCATCACACTGTCCTGCAATTGTACTTACTCCCGGGGATAAGGAATACTAAGTGAAGGTCAGATGGCTGAAAGAACAGGTTATCAAAGAAGCAGCAGACAATACATATTGCTAGACATTGTGTCTATAGGGATTCATTCTGCCAATAGATCCCCCGTGGAAGTCTAAGAGCTGATGTGTTCTGATGGTATCACTTGAAGCACTTAACCGGCACATCAACAGTGTGAGGTAGGTTCTGTCCTGGTCTTACTCTGTAGATGAGGGAGTATGACATACAAGTTGACTCAGTTACTTTTGAGGAAGTGACAGAGTCTAGATACAAATTGTAATCTTTCTGTAAGCACAATCCATAATCACTATGCTGAGCTGCCTTTTTTGTCTTGCAAAGCAGAGCAAGACCAGATTTTGAGAACTCTCCAGTCTAATACAGCAGCCAGCAAACTTCTGTAAAGGATCAGAGAACAAATGTTCCAGGCAGGCATTGCGGCTGTAAGTTCTTGGCTGTGACCACCCAGCTCTTCCATGGTAGCATGAAAACAGCCACCAACAATCCATAAATAAGCGAGGCTGTGTTCCAGTAAAGTTTGTGTTAAAAATGCAGGCAGCTGGCCAGATTTGATCAATGAGTTGTAGTTTGCAGAGCCAGTGCAGTGAGTTAGAATAGTGCTTGCCAAACTGTTGTGTCCACCATTCACCTGAAATCTTGTAAAAATGCAAGTTTATATTTGGTGGTTTGGGATGATAACTAGTAAAAGTGTGAATGCTGTGCTATGTAATGTCGACAGCATGCTGATTTTACCCCATGACTCTGAGGAGGCAGGTGGCGAGGGTTTCTTCGGGTCCCATCAGCACCAGTCATTTGTCCTCTGCACCACAGCAAGATGTTTTCCCCGGCATGAAGAACGGAGGCTTCATCAGTTCTGGATAGGAAAGGGGATGGGTAATAGGGAGTGGCCGGTCATAGCAGAGGAGGGAAACCGTGATGCTTTTGTAGTCAAAGGCCCAGCTGGCCAAGCTCTTCCATAACTTGGCCAATTCTGTTTCATTTCCACTGGAAAGGCCAGAAATCACAGGACAGTCATTCTTACTGCCCTTGTGGAAAACAGAATGAAACCACTGAAGGGTGAAGTCCAGCTAGCAAGCCTGCATCCCTGCTTTGTGAGGAGAGAGGCTGCTGTACACAAATGGGATTTCTCAGGAGAGAGCCCTAAGGGCTGACTGCAGATAGAGACTAACATGCCTACAGAATTGGGCTTGGTCACCTGTACCAGGCCGTCAACTCCCTTGTCTATCCCAAACATTATTTCCACACCCTGAGCCACACCTGGTGGTTCTCAACATACAGAGACAATGCTGGCTACCTTTTAAAATGAAAATAAAAGATGGAAACCCAATAGACTGGAGAGATGGCTCAGTGGTTGTGAGTACATATTGCTCTTGGAGAGGA
>NW_008355166.1:18337-24789 GCF_000622305.1 Nannospalax galili | reverse complement strand
AACCCTAGCCCTATCTCCTACTGTAAACCTAGCACTTAACATAAATCTTAATCTTAACTTAAACGTAACCCTACATGTAAACCTTGCCCTAACCCTAACACAGAGTTTAAACTTAATACTGACCATAAACAAAATCCTAGGCCCAACCTGAACTCTAATTTTAATGCAAACCCTACAACTAAACCTAACCCTAAACCTACCCCTAACCCTAAACGTAAACCTAAGCCTAAGCCTAACCCTAAATGTGGCCCTAAACCTAAGCCTATGCCTGAACCTAAGCCTAATACTAAACCTAAGTATAAAGCTAGATGCCACCCTCAACCTCATGCTACTACCTACTCTAACCTTAAACGTAGTCCAAGGTCTAAAACTAACCCTAAGCGTAACTTTGACCTAATCATAGACCTAACCCTAGCCTTAATATTAACTTCTGAACAAATGCAAAACTTCATACTGGCTCTAGCTATAAACCTAATCCTAACCCTAGCGCAAACACTATCGCTGTCTAACCTTATTACTACAAATAAACCTATGCTTAACCCTACCCATAAGCATAATCCTATTGTAATCCTAAACCTACCTCTAAACTAATGCTAACATTTAGCATAATTCTAACACTTAACCTCACACCAACCCTAAACACAGCCTTAACCCTAACCCTAAGACAAGCTTTAAACCTAACCCTCATCAAAAACTAAGCCTAACCATAAACATAACCTAATCCTAAACATAATCCCTGCCCTAATCCTAACCTACACTAAATCCTAACCCTAGTTCTATCAGTAAAGCACCCTGAAACAAACCCTACGATTAACACTAATTCTAACTCTAATATTAACCTTTGACTTATCACTAACACTAACATTACCCTTAGCAATAAACCCCTAGCCCTAGCTCCAGCCCTAGCCCTAACCCTAAAACTAATACTAAACCTAGTGGTAAACCAAACAATATACATAAGGCTAAATCTTACCCTTAACTCTAATTCTAACCCTAAATTTGTTTATATCTAAGACTAAGCCAAACACTACACGTAACCTCAGTCCTAAACTTAACGTTAACCGTAACCCTAAAACTAACACTAACCCTTCATGAAACTCTTAACTATAAATCTACCCCTAACCCTTAACCTAATACTAACCCTAAATATGTAACATAGTCCCAAATCTTCCCATAACGGAACTAATAAACCTTACCCAAAACCTAATCCTAACCCTTAACCTAAACAGTGTGAACATGAACAAAGCCTTAATGCTAACACCAAACCTTGCCCTCACCGTAGGCCAAACCTTAAAACTAAGCATAAACATACACCTAACCATAGCTCTAAACATGTCCTTAGCCTAAACCCTAATCCTAACATTAAATATATGACCTAGACACAAAACTAACCCTAAACCATTTCAGAAACCTAGCCTTAAATCTAACCCTAACTATAACCATAATACTAATCCTAGACCCTAGCCCTAGCAATAACCCTAACCCTAACTCTAACCCAACCCTAACCCCTAATCCTAACCCTAGCCCTATCCATAAACCTGACCCTAGCCCTAGCCCTAAGCTTACCCCTAACACTAATATTATCATACTCCTAAGCCTAACCCTATAAAAAAAACCTAAACTCAAACCTAACCCTAACTCCAACTCTAGCCCCATTTGTAAAGCTAATCCTTACTGTAAACCTAACTCTATCCCTTAAAATACGCCCAGCCCTAATTCTAACCATAACCCTAACCATAACTCAAACTCCAATAATAATCTAAAATATATACTGTAGACCATAATTAACCGTAACCAAATCCTTAACCCTAAATCTTGCCCCAACCCTAAGCCTAACCGTAAAACTAAGCATAACCCTATATATAGCCCTATCCTAAAACAACCCCTAAACCTAAACTTATAGCTAACCGTCAATCTATAACCTAGGCCCAAGGCTAAACCTAATCCTATCCAGAACCCTAGTCCCAAACCTAACCCAAATCTTACGTTAAAACTATCTCTACCCTAACATTAAACTTTGACCTAATCCTAAGCCTAAACTAGCCATATCCATAAGCCTAAACCTAAACCTACCTTTAACACTAATGCTAATCTTAATCTTAAAACTGCCCATAGACTGAATCCTGACCATAGTTCTACTTTAACCCTATTCGAAAGCCCAAACCTAAACCTAACCCAAGAACAAATCCTAACCCTAACTCTAACGATAATCCAAACACATAACTAGCCCTAACTGTAACTTTAGCTTAACCATAACTGTAAACATAAACTTAGCCCTAATTCTAACACTAACTGTATCCCTAACACAAACCTAAACCTAGTATGAAGCTAGCTCTAAACCTAACACTAACTCTAACATAATCTTAGCCCAGATGATAATCCTAACCCTGCCCTAATACTTAAATGTAGCGACCTAAACCTAGTATGAAGCTAGCTCTAAACCTAACACTAACTCTAACATAACCTTAGCCCAGATGATAATCCTAACCCTGCCCTAATACTTACCCCTGAACTAGCCCTAACCCTAATCCTACCCCTACCCCTACCCCTGGCCCTTGTCTTAGCCCCAATACTAGCCCTAAACCTAACCCTAAACCTGGCCCTAAACTTAGCCCAAGCCCTAACAGTAGCCCTAACCCTAACCATAACATGAACCCTAAACCTAATCCTAATCCTAGCTTGAGACCTAGCACTAGCCATAGTCCTAGCTCTAATCCTAGCACTAGCTCTAACCCTAACCTTAACCTTACCCCTCAGCATAACCCTAACCTACCCCTAGCACTAACCATAGTCCTAAAACTAGCCCAAACCCAACCCCAACCCCTAGTCCTAAATCTAACCCTAACCCTAAACCTAACCCTAAACATACCACTAGTCCTAATGCTAACCCTAATCCTTGCCCTAACCCTAACCATAATCATAACCCTAAACTTAACCCTACATCTAACCTTAACCACTAGCCTTGCTGTAACCATAATAATAATACTAAACATTGACCTTAACTTAACCGTAACCCTAGTTCTATCCTGAACTCAAATCCTAACCTAAAACTACCCCTAGACAAAAACATAATCCTAATCCTAACCCTAAACCTTACATTAAACCTGAAATTAACCCTAGATGTAATCCTAACCCTAACCCTAAACATAACTACAAACCTAACCCTAAATGTAGCCACACCCTATCTAAAATACTATGAATGTCCTAACCCTAAATTTAAACATAACCCTGGCCCTAACCCTAACTCTAAACATAGCCTTAACTCAGACTCAAACAGTAACCTAGCCCAGCCTCTTAACCTAAGTCTAACACTAACAGTAGACCTAAACCAATCCCTTCCTAACCCTAACCCTAACTCTCACGCTAACCTAATCCGTTTCTAACCATGACCCTAACACTAACAGTAAACCTAACGCTAAATCTGACCCTCACTTTAACTCTAACACTAACTCTCACCCGAACTTGATCCTAACCCAAACCCTAACCCTAACCCTAACCGTAAACCTAAACCCTAACCCTAAACCAAAGCCTAACCCTATCCCTAAGCCTAACACTATCGCCTAACCCCTAACCCCTAACCCTAACTGTAACCCTAAACATAACCCTAACCCTAACTCTAACCCTAAACACTAAACCTAATCCTAAACTTAAACCTAAGCCTCACCCTAAATATAGTGCTAGCCCTAAACCTAACCTTAAACCTACCCATATAACTAACAGTAATTCTAAACCTAAATCTGGACCTAAACCTAACCCCAACCCTAAACCTAATTGAGGCCCTAACCATAAACTAACCCTAACCATAAAACTAAATGTATCCCTAAACATAACCTTAGTCCTAAACTCAAACCTAACTCAAACCCATCGAAACCCAAACACTAACCATAAATATGTACCCTAAAACCAAACCTTAACATTAAACCTTTCCCTAACCCTAAGGATTACTGTAAAACTAAGCTTAAACCTACACATAAACCTAGACCAAAACCTACCCTGAAATCTAATGCTAATCCCAAACTTCAATATACAACCTAGACTCAATCCTAACCCTAGTCCTATCCAGAAACCTAGAACAAAAGCCAACCCCAATCATAACCCTAAAACTAATATTCTACCTAACCTTAACCCTAACCTAGTATTAAATTTTGACTTATTCTGAACTCTAACCTAACCCTAATTCTAAATGTGAACCTAAACCTAGAACCAAACCTTACCATAATCCTAAACATAATCCAAAAACCTAACCTTGCCCTAATACTAAAATCAACCAAAGCCCAACCCTAACCCTAGCCAGAAATGTAATACTAATCCAAAATCTGGCCCTAACATAAACCTAACCATATACTTGACCCTAGCTCTAAGACTAATGCTAGGCCTAACACTAATGCTATTCCAAACCCTAACCTGAACCTAAACCTACAGTAGCTCTAACCCTAAACCTAACATTAACCCTAAATATAATCCTATCTCTGATCATAGTCCTATCTCTAGCCCTAATCTTTATCCTAGCCCAAAACTTACCCCACCTTAAACCTAAGCCTAAACATAAACGTAACCCTAGCCCTAACCTTAATATTAAACTAACCCTAACACTTATCCTAAATCTATCCCTAATCCTAACCCTAACCCAGAACCTAAACCTAAACCTAACCTTAAATCTAAACTTAAACCTAAGCATAATAATAACCCTAAACAAAACCCTAAGCCTAACACTCACCCTCAACTTACTCTAGCCCATGTCCTAACCCTAACTCTAACACTATCCCTGAAGTTGACACTATCTCTAAACCTAATCATAACACTGACCCTAATCCTTAGGCTAACCCTGATCCTAAACTGAAACCTAACCCTAAACCTAAACATAACCATACTACTAACCCTAACCCTAATCATAACCCTAGCCTTAACCCTAACTATAATAATGCTAAACCTAACCCTAACCCTAAACCTCAAGCTAAACCTCATAGTAATATTAAACATTGACCTTATCCTAAACTATACCCAGCCCTAACCATAAACCTAACCAGAAATCTAGCACTATCCTTAACTCTAATCCAAACCCTAAAAGTATCCCTAATCCAAACCAAACAGTATCCCTGAACATAACCCTTATCTTAATTCTAAAACTAACCCTTCTCCTAATCCTAACCCTATCCAAAAACCTGACCATAAACATAGCCACAACCTAATTAGAATCCTAAGATTATTTCAAGCCATAACCCTCAAGATAACACTACCCCTATTCTAAACGCAAACCTCTCCCTAACACTGACCCAAACATTAACTTTAACCAAACCTCTAACACTAATATTTACCATAAATGTAGCCCTAGCCATAAAACTAACACTAAAGCTACCTCTAAGCCTAAATTTAGGCTTATGGTTAGGGCTACAGTTAGGGTTAGGCTTAGGGTTGTGCTTAGGTTTAGGTCTAGGCATAGGTATAGGGTTAGGATGAGTGTTAGGCTAATAACTAACTGTAAACCTAGCCATATTGAGTGTTAGGCTAATAACTAACAGTAAAACTAGCCCTATCCCTAAACATACACATAGCCCTAATCCTAATCCTAAACCTAACCCGAATTGTAACAAAAACCATAATACTAACGCTAACTATATACTCTAGAACCAAAACTAACATTAACCAAAGTTTTAACCATAAACCTTGCCCTAACCCTAAAACTAAGCCTAACCCTACACTAACCCTCACCCTAAATCTACCCCTAACTGTAACCTGAACCCTAACCCTCAATATATAACCTAGACCCAAACCTAACCATAACCCTATCCAGAACCCAAGCCCTAAATGTAAATATAATCATAACCCTAAAACCTATCCTAGTCCTAACCCTCACTCTAACCCTAGCACTAACATTAACCCTAACCCTAATCCTAATCCTAAACATAAATTTAGACCCTAAACTAATTCGAATTCTAATCCTTACCCTAACCTTAACCCTTACCCTCGCCATAACACTAAGCCTAGTACTACTCCTACCCCTAAACCTAGCTGTAAGTCTAGCCCTAACACTAAAACTTATCATAACCATAGTCTTAACCCTAATACTAATTATAGACCTAATATTAAACTTTGATCTAATCATAATCCTAGCACTAACCCTATTCCTAACCCTAAACCTATCCCTCTACCTAACTCTAACCTTAGCCTAAACCTTATCCTAAACCTAAACGTAACCCTAAACAAAATCCTAACAGCAATCCTAACTACAATACTCACTCTAAACCTAACCCTAAACTGAAACATAATAGCCCTAAAAGTAATACTAGTGCTATCACTATTCCTAATGCTAAACACAACTCTAGACATAATCCTTACCTAAACTAAACCTAATCCTAACCATAACCCTAAATATCATCATAGCCAAATTCCTAAGATTAAACCTACCCTAAAAATAACCCTAGGCTCCTCATCCTAACTGTAGCTCTAACTAA
>NW_008355166.1:17409-18309 GCF_000622305.1 Nannospalax galili | reverse complement strand
TACCTTAAAAATAACCCTAGGCTCCTCATCCTAACTTTAACTCTAACTAACCCTAAGCTTAGCACTAACCATAACTGAAATCCTAACTCTTATCCCAACCCTAACCCAAACCCTGACTCTAACCCTAAATCTAAATCTAAGACTAATCCTACACTTAGCCCGAACCCTAATCCTATTAACCCTAACCCTAATCCTAATCCGTAATCATAATCCCAATGCTAAATCCTAGACCTAACCTTAAGCCTAACCTTAATGGTAAGCTTTGCCCTAAACCTTTCTCTAACACTCTGGAGAGCCATAAAATTATCCCTAGCCACAACATTAAATCTAACCCTAAGCCTAACCCTTAACCTAAACCTAACACTAACCCTAACCTTGACCCTAACTGTAACCCTCACCCTAAACTTAACCCTAGCCCTGACACCAACACTACACCTAGCCCTAACCCTAATCCTAATCCTCACCCTATCCCTGAAACCTAGCCGTAGCACTAACCCTAATTCTAGCCCAAAATCTAACCCTAACCTAGCCCAAAAGGTAACCCATGTCATAAACCATACACATTAAACCTAGCACTAAAAAAACCTCTAACCCTAATCCTAACCAGAGCCTTAATCCCAACACTCGACCAAAACCTAACTTATCCCTAACCCTCGCCCTAACCTAACCCAAATCCTAACACTTAACCTAACCCTTAGCCTAACCCTAACTCTAATCCTAACCCTAAACATAACCCTAGAACCAATCCTAAACATAACTCTTGTTAACGCTAACACTAACCCTAGCGTTAACCCTAAACTTGACCCTAACGCTAGCATTAAACCTAACCCTAAACACAATCTTAAAACTAACACTAGACATAAGACTATCCCTAACCCAATATTAACCTCTGACCTAAGC
>NW_008355166.1:12362-15905 GCF_000622305.1 Nannospalax galili | reverse complement strand
AACTAATCTTAACTCTAACCTTAACCCTAACCCTAGGCCTAAACCTAACCATAATCAAAATCCTAAATCCAACCCTACAACTAACCCTAAACTTAACCCTAGTATTAACATTTGTCCTAACTTTAACCCTGACTTTAGACCTAATCTTAATCTAATCCTAACCCTATCCTCTTAACATAATCCTAGACCCAACACTAAGCCAAACACTAATCGAGGCCCTACCCATAATCCTAACCCAAGGCCTAAACCTAAATCATACCCTAAAACTGAACCTATACCTAACGCCTCTCCTAACCCTAAACCTAAAAGTAAATGTGCCCTAACTCTAACCCCAACCCTAAACCTAAGTATAATCATAACTGTAGCCCTAGCTCTAGACCTAAACCTAACCCTAAAATTAAACATATACCTAACATTAAGTATAACCCTAATATTCAACATTGACTTAAACCTCACTCTAACACTACTCCTAGGCATAAACCAAACCCTAACCACAGACCTAAACATAACCTGAACCGTAAACCTAAACCTAACCCTTAACCTAACCCTAGACCCCAAACTCACGCTACTCTAGTCAAAATCATAATCCTAAATTTTACCTAACCTTAAACCTAAACATAACCCTAGAAATAACCCTAAGCCTAAACCTAACCCTAAACCTAATCCTAAACTTACTCCTAGGCCTAAACCTAAACTTAAGCCTAGCCTTAACCCTAACCCTAACCAAAACCCCAATCCTCACCTAATCTAATCCTGCACTGACCCAAACCCTAGGCCTAAACTACACCGATCACTAACCGTAACCCTAACCCTAACCCTAACTCTAAACCTATGGCTAACTCTAACTCAAATCCTACAAGAAAACGTACTGTGCATTTTGTGGAAAAGCAAGCACTTAGTAATAGATGTGACACATAATTTTCTTAAGCACCCTGACTTACATTGATGCCAGTCCTGTTACATACAACTCATAAAGACTTGTCTTAAATGAGAAATGCTACTGTTCTTTGTTTTTAACTACAGGAAGTATCTATTCCTAACCCTAACCCTAACTCTCACGCTAACCTAATCCGTTTCTAACCATGACCCTAACACTAACAGTAAACCTAACGCTAAATCTGACCCTCACTTTAACTCTAACACTAACTCTCACCCGAACTTGATCCTAACCCAAACCCTAACCCTAACCCTAACCGTAAACCTAAACCCTAACCCTAACCAAACCCTAAACATAACCCTACCTCTAAAGAAAACCTCACACTAACCATAAGTGTAGCCCATGACTTAAGCCTAACTCTAACCTAATACTAACTCTTGACCTAACCCTAGTCCTAGCACAAGCCCTAGAAATAAACCTAGCCCTCATTCAAACCCTAGCCATAATCATAATCCTAACCCTAACCATAAGCCAACACCTACAGGTAACCCTAAACCTGTCCATAACACTAATCCTAAATCTAAACCTAACCCTAGACCTAAACCGAAACCTTACCCTAAATGTAACCCTAGTCCTAAAACTAAACCTAAATATGTATCATAGAAACAACCTGAAACCTATCCAAAACTTTAACCATATACAGAATCTTAAACATACACATAATTCTAGACCTAACTATAACTCTAACTCTAACCCAAAACTTACTCCTAACCCTAGCCCTAGCCCTCAGCCTTAAAGTTATCCTAGCCCTAACCGTAAGCCTAATCCTAACTCAGAACCTACCTCAACCCTAAACACAACCTAACCTTAACCCTAATACTAACTCTAACCCTATCCCTAACCTGAAACACTAAACTAGCACTAACCCTAAACATAACCCTAGCACTGACCCTACCACTAACGATAAACCTAATCCTAACACTTAAGCAACTAACAAACATTAACATAACATTAACCCTATCACTGACCCTAACCCTAACTGTAGCACTAACCCTAACACTAATCCTAATCCAAGCCTAACCCTAATCTAACCCTAACTCCAATCATAACCTTAGCCCCAACCCTGAACATAGCCCTAACTCTAATGTTAATCCTATCCCTAAATATCACCCTAACCATGAATCTAACCCTAGACTTAGTACTAACCCTAACTGTGGTGGTTTGCATGAAAATGTCCCCTATACGCTCCAAGTATTTGGACATTTTGTTCCCAGATGATGGCGCTGTTTTGGGAAGTTTTAGAAGCATGTCACTGGTGGTGGACTTGGAGAGTTCTTAAGCCTTGCTAGATCTCCTGTTGTTCTATTGCTTCCTGTGACTGCATGATGATGTGAGAGCTTAGCTTCTGCTGCTACTTGTTCAGCCACCTCCCGCCACCATGGCTCCCTGCCATGACAGACTGTAATTCCCCTGGAATTGTAAGCTCAAATAAACTCTTATTTCTATAAATTGCTCTGGTCAATGTGTCTATCACAGCAAGAGAAAAGTGACTAGTACAGTAATTGGTACCAGAAGTGGGGTGTTGACTGTGAAAAACCTGAACATGTGGGGTGTTGGAACACTGTGGAACACTTTGGAAGTTTGGCCTAGGAAAATCCTTGATTGCTGCAAGCAGAGCTTAACAGGCCATTCTAGTAGGTGCTTGGAGGAAAGTGTTGCTGAGAAGAATGAAGTTCCCAAGGGAAATAAGGACTTAAGCAGCACTTGGGATATTTTGTAAAAGAGTCTGACTGGAGCCTGCCCTCGACCTACATGATTGCCTGGGGCTAAGTTGAAGAGTAGTGGACTAATTTGTGTGGTGGAAGAATTTCAAGATAGCCTAATGTAGAAATGGTGGCGTAAGTAGTGGACTAATTTGTGTGGTGGAAGAATTTCAAGATAGCCTAATGTAGAAATGGTGGCGTAGCTATTAATGGTGAATATTATACCGATTTACAGGGAAAAAGAGCAAATGGGGCAGAAAGAAATAAAGAGTGTATAGGATGGATTGAAAAAGAGCCTTAGGAAGATAAATATTGGAGCCTTGGCATGTGATGGAGAGGATCCCATTGAAAGGAGATTAAATTGATTAAGGAGGGGCCTAGATATTCAAACTTGAACAATGGAGAGAGTGCCTCCAGGGCAAGACCACAACCAGTTAAGCCTCCAACTTGTGAAAGGAAAATGCTGCAGGGACCACTGAAGAGAAGAGCTTCTAAAACGGATAAAGCAGCCTGAGGTCCATCTCAAACTTGCAGTCAGACTTGGCAGTGTTGCTCACCCAGTGCCGGCTTTAGAGGCATGAAAGATGGAAGAGCAAAGGGGTCGTCAATTCTTCCCCTGAGGTTTCAGAGAACCTTGGAGGCCAGGTAGGATGAAGCAGAGGTTAACCTGCCTAGAAGAGGCACTGGTAGGCCACTGTGTGAAGCTGTGATGGTGAAGCCTGGTTGGCAATGGAGACCCCAAGACGTTTGTGATGCCAGAGCTGTGAGGCATCTGCCAAGAAGACCTGCACACAGGGAGTGGTACCAGCACAAGAGAGAGATGTATGTTCCATACAGCAAAGCTAAAGAAGCAGAGCCATCTAAGCACTTTGGAAGTAAAGTCCCAGAAGTTGGATGTGGAAC
>NW_008355166.1:4420-10996 GCF_000622305.1 Nannospalax galili | reverse complement strand
AGTTCCTCTGTCAAAAGACACAGGCTGGGGCAATAGATCAGAAAGAAAAACCATCTTTTTCTTGTCTTCAAGAAATTCATCTCACTTTCAAGGACAGGCACTATCTTAAGGTGAAAGGATAGAAAAAATATACCAGGCAAATGGTACTAAGAAAAGACAAGAAGACAGAGAAAAGTAAATGATAACATAGGGGGAGGATTTTGGATACAGTATATAGAAATCAAGGAATTTCACAGTCTCAGCCAAGAAATATTAAAAGAATGATGTATGTAGAGGACCAAAGATAAGGGAAGAATATTTTCACAAATTTCACCCACAGAATATTATATTTAAATTCTAGATAAGGAAAAATAATTGTACATTCACATATCTGTATGAACACACACACACACACACACACACACACACACACACACACGTACACACAGAGTCGAACATCTGTGCCTCAAATTAGTTGTATATATTTGGAAACTTGCCACTTACTTTCCCAAACAAACAAACTAGCTTCAGACTTAACAAGTGTTAAAGGAGGAAATTCCTACTTTCCTAGTGTAACGCTATTTGTGAGGGTTATGGGATCCCAAGAAGGGAATTTTTTGATGTTCTAAGGGACATGATCAAAATCACTTTATAGTAAATCAAGTTGCAGAAGTATATTACAGCATACACCACATGGCAAAAATATTTAGAGAATTGATACTGTAGAATTGTCAATTAGGAGAACCTGATCATTTGAAGGAATAAGATACCCAAATGACAAGATATCACTTTGCCAATTTTTAAATTCAAGAGTTATTTTTATCAAATTATTGCAAAGTTCATAAATTTATTTTCATCACATTTAGACACTTCCCCTATCTGCACCACTCTTAGTGCTCCCACTTTATTGCATGTACACTGTCATATACATTAAAGCCTACTGAGTCAAGTTTATGTCCCCAAATGCCCTTTGGTGTGGTTCAATCCACGGCAGCTTGGTAAACCAATCTAGAGTCACATCCTTAATGAAAACTGGCTCTCCCTTTCCCAAGAACTACTGGCTGTTAATAGTTACTCAGCTAAGGTTGGGATTTCTCAAACACATCCCCATTTCTATGCTGGGATTTTTGTCTGGCTTCGGGAAATCTGGGTCTTGTGCATGCTCTCAGCATTGCTGTGAATTCATATTACTAATTATTCAGCTATCTGGAAAACTGTTTCCTTGAGGTCATTCACCACATCTCGCACTTAAAATTTTCCTTATTCTTGAGCCTTGAGTGGAGTAAGTTTGATATGTGTCCTACTAAAGGATGAGTACCATGACGTCTCTTATTCTTTGCACTTTGATCAATTGTGGGTCTCTGGGTTAATCACTGTCTGCTGAATGAGGAAACTTCTGTGGTGAGAGTTGAGAGCTGCATTGATATTTTTCCTGCACCCGTTCTGTGATGTTCTCCGAGATTTAGGTGTAGAAGTTGCATTGCATATGTGTCACTTAAGGCTGGACACCTCACAGACATGTATTCCCTCTGTTTGACCAGTTGTGGAACTTTGTAATAGTCTCCAGGTATTGTTAAAAAAAAGCTTCCTGTATGAATGGTGAGAGGTACACTTGTCAGGCTTGTCTGGTGCTCTACAACAGCTTGTCCTAGCCTAGTCCCAGAGCAGGAGGATAGTGACTTGTTTGGGTAGGGTGAATGGGTACTCAGAGCCAGCCCAAATCTGGCCTAGTCCTGGAGCTCTCACTTGACCCCTTGCCAAACAAGTGGAGAAAGAAGATGGATCTTCTTAGTGCAGATAGATAAGACTGGTAGTATATGTCTTACCAAGAAACATGGAAAATTCCTTTGGCTGAATTAGACTTCAGATACCAAGTGCTATAGAATATGGAAGGGAGGATATGCTCAGGAAATAGGAGAAGAAAGAATGTAATTCAGAATCCCCTTAAACAGCTATTTTTGTGGATTTAACTTTAGAAAAGCAGCAATATGAGCTAGAAAATCAGTATATTAATTTAGAGTGAAAATACTACTGTCAATTGATCAGTTGTGTTCATATTAGTCCTTTAGCATCCCAGGAAGGAAAATTGTAGTAAGAACACTTTTATCCAGTGTATTAAGGGTGTACAGTTTGTTAGCTTTTTCATTTGGATGTTAGTTTAATAAAAATGTAAAATAAAAATTAAAATCTTATTGTACCACATACCTTTTTCCAGATTCAACTACTTTTCATATTTTGGCTGATTTGATCTTGTTCCTTTCCTCCTTCTCTTTCCTCCCTCCCTCCTTTTTTCTCCCTCCTTCTCTTCCCCATACAACCTCTTCTCTCTCTCTTACTCTCTCTCTCTCTCTCGCTTACACAACACACTTAAGTTAGAGATTTGACTAAATCAGAGAGTTTAAATGGTGTTCTTCAATTTTTTTAGTGTGTAGTTGCTAAGAAAAGGTTATTAGCTTGAATTAATGTGACACAATAATCATAATCAGGAAATCTAACACTGATACAATTCTATGATCTAATTCACAGTCTATTTTCAAGTTTAGTCAATTATCCAAGTAATGTCCTTCATAGATAATGTTTCTTGGCCCAGGATTCAGTTCATGACCACGCATCACATTTAGTTCTCATAGGAATTTGATCTTCTCTAACCTGTAATAGCTCCTCAGAATTTTGATTTATTAGTCTTGACATTATCAAGTAATATGGCTAATTGTTTTCTAAATGGCCTATAAGCATGAATTTACCTGATGCTTCTTCATAATTACATTTAGGATGCACTATTTTCTGCAGAGATAGCACAAAAGTCATATTATGTCTGTCTCAGTGCACTGTATCTTGTTTTTTTATTTTTTATAACCTTTTTCTGAGTATATTAGACCAAGTACAATCAATGTTAAGTAAAAATGAATAAAATGAGCACATTTGCTATTTGCCAAAGACATTGAATAACATTTGGTAATCTAGCATTCAGTGGATCATTAGGTAAAACTTATTTATTTTTAAAGATGAAATTTGGTTTTATTTTTTCATCAGCAGATAAGTGAATTTTTTTATAACCTTTTTCTGAGTATATTAGACCAAGTACAATCAATGTTAAGTAAAAATGAATAAAATGAGCACATTTGCTATTTGCCAAAGACATTGAATAACATTTGGTAATCTAGCATTCAGTGGATCATTAGGTAAAACTTATTTATTTTTAAAGATGAAATTTGGTTTTATTTTTTCATCAGCAGATAAGTGAATATACAAATAGTGTTCAAGATATAACTGAGAAAAGAAATGGAGCTACAGCCCTTTTGGAACTCCCCATTTTATCCTGTAGCTATAATTTTTTGACTGAAAAGTCAAGGAAGTGTCATTTTCTTTTATTCTGGGAGATGTAATTAAAAAAGTGCTGAATTCTGATAAAATATGCTTGTATTGGAATAAATATATGGGAGACAGTCAAGCAACATACTGCTTACCATTAACCAGTTTAAAAATATTAATCTAATTTTGCATTATTATGATCAAGTCCCAGTTATCTTTCTGTATTATCTTTTAATATCCTTATTGAATTATCTTTGATAATATCTTGTTACAAAAATTATGACATAAAATTTTTATGTTTGACTATACGAGGACTGTAAAATATAAATTTTATTTTCAATATTTTTCATTGATTTTTATGCCAGTGAAATGCTGGCTTTGGAATCCAGGCAGTAGGGGAGTTGGAAATCTTGGGAACACTCAAAACAAATGAGAGTCACTTCGAAAACGCAGGCCTGGGACGCTCCCTCCATGCTGCCAACCCAGAGTAATTCTAGCTGAAACCTTAACCCTGACCCACACGTTTGTATGCAGCCCCAGAGCCCCATTCACAATCCAGAGAATGACCTGTTCCTCCACTCAGCTGCCAGAATGACTTGAGTAACTCCTACAGAATCCTGACCTACAGGAAGATATGCAGCCCCAGAGCCTCAGAGCGAGCACAGATTGTGATCCTTCCTTCTGAGCTACTGACTCAGGGACCACTTGCCGAACTCAAACTGAACCCAACCCTGAACCACAGGTAGGTACTCAGCACCAGAGTCCTGGCAGAGCCCAAAAAGTGATTCTTCCCTATGCATCATCCCCAGGACTGTGTGAATGGCTCCACAAGTACATGAACTGCAGGTGGATATACAGCTCCAGAGCCCTGCCTGGAGTGCAGTGACCTCTCACAGGACCACGTGTCCAAGGGAGATCAACCCCAGCCCTGACACCAAAGGAGCATTTGTAGAACCCTGTGAGTCCTCCACGGACTTCTCAAATTGGGAGTGAGAACTTCCCAATTCTACAGATGATTTGCTCCTGGGCTAAGAAGTGCACATATCACAAGTAGTGTGGGAAACATTTCTGACACCCCATTTTCACATCAACACAGTTACTCCAAGATCCAAAACCAAGCATTATTCAGTTGATTCACAACTTTACAAGGTGAGGTAACAGCAATCAAACATACAAACAGTCACTCGACAAATGTGAGACCAGATATCTATACCAAGAAATACCATCAACAGCCTAACTGCAGATGCTTAGGTCACATCACAAAAAAGAATATGAAAAACCAAAACAATATGCTTCCTGCAGCTATCAGTACACCTATCACATTATCTCCTGAGATGACCAACTTAGGTGATACAGAAGACACTGCTTTCAAAATAGCAATTATAGATATACTCAGTGAACTCAAAGAAGAAAGGCATAAATTCCAGAATGAAGTTGGTGAAAACACAGAACAATGAAATAAAGAAAATGTTTCAAGATATTAAAATACAATTTACTGAAGAAATAGAATTTCTGGAAAAAAAACAGCAATAAAAGTTGAAAGGAGAAATTCAATCTGCAAAATCAAATTCGGTGGAAATTTTAAGTTATAGAATGGATCAAATAGAAGTGAAAATATCATGCCTTGAAGGTAAGATAGGGAAATTAGATCATTCCATCAAAGAAACTATTAAATTTAAAACAAGCAAACTCAGGAACTGAATGTGCAGGAACTCTGGGATACCATAAAAAGATCAAATCTACAAATCACAGATATATGAGAATGAGCAGAAACTGAGGACCAAAGCGCCAAAAGTATTTTCAAGAAAATCGTTGAACAAAATTCATCAAATCTAAGGAAGAATATGCCCATTAATGTGCAAGATATATACAAATCACCAAATAGGACCAGAAAATAAATTCCCTATGTCACAAAATATTCAAAACGCTAAATATACAGAACAAAGGATAGTGAAAGCTTCTAGAGAGAAAGTCTAAATCACATATAATGGAAGGCTTCTGAGACCTTATTGTAGATTCTGAAATCTCTGGGAGGGCATGGACTGATGTTCTACAAATTCTTAAAAGTCACAGATACCAACCCAGGCTATTAAACCCAGCAAAATGATCAGTTGAAATAGAAGGAGAAAGGAAATCTTTCCACGATAAAAATAAACTTCAAGAATTTATGCCCAAAGTCAGCTTTACAATAGATACTGGGACGAATGAGTCTTCTCTAATGAGAAGATTGCATACTCCTGAGAAACCACAAGGAACAATAGATGATTCCAGAGCAGTTAATCAAAAGAGGACAAAGAAAACAAAACCACCACAAGAAAATAACAGGATTTAATAAATATTGGTGAGAAATAACTCTTAATGTGAACTGTCTTAATTCACAATAATGAGATACAAATTAATTGACTGGATTAGAAATGGATCATATCCTTTTGCTGCCTCCAAAATACAACTGACCATTAAAAATAGGCACCACCTTAAGAATAATAAGATGGAAAAGCATTCCATGCAAATGGAGCTTAAAAAAGCAGATGTGGCTATTCTGGTATATGTTAAAATAGACATCAAACAAAAACTAGTCAGAAGGGATAGGAAAGGACATTTCATAATCATGAAAGAAAATTCCGCTGAGAGGCTATGTAATCCGAAATATGTGCACCAAACACAGTACACCCAATTTCATAAAAGAAACATTATGATATCTAAAATCACACAAAGACTCAAAGGCAGTGATAGTGGATGACACCCAGATCCCATTCTCATCAATCTACAGGTTATCCAGACAAAAACTATATAGAAAAATTTGCAAGTTAAATGACATCATAAATCAAAAGTGGACCTAACAGACATTTACAGAACATTGTACGTAAACACTAAAAAATATATTTTATTCTCAGCAATTCATGGAATTTTCTCCCAAATTAACCACATATCAGGGCACAAAGCAAGTTTCAACAAATTTTAAAAGTTTGAAATAATATCCTGTATCCTATCTGACCACAAAGGAATAAAGTTGGACACAACAAAAAGATAAATGGGAAAAAGTATGCAAACTGTTGAATCTAAAAAACACCACTGATGAATATCGATGCAAAAATTATCAAGAAAACCTTTGCAAACTGAGTGCAAGATCACATCAAAAAGATTATTTACCACAATCAAGTAGGTTTCATCCCAAAGATGCATGGATGATTCAACATGTATAAATCAATAAATGTAATCTACCACATAATAAGACTCAAGGACTAAAACAAAATGATATTCTCATTAATTGCAGAAAGGGCCTTT
>NW_008355166.1:2815-4248 GCF_000622305.1 Nannospalax galili | reverse complement strand
ATTCTCTTAATTTCTGTTCAATATATTGCTTGATGTTTTAGCTAGATCAGTAAAACAAATGAGGGAGATAAAGGGATATAAATTGCAAAGGAAGAAGTCAAATTACTCCTGTTTGCATATAATATGATTATGTACATAAAAGACTATAAAGACTCAACCAGAAAACACCTAAAGCTGATAAACACTCAGCAATGTAAGAGGATACAAAATTAACATTTGAAAATCAGTACCCTTCCTATACACAACCAAGAAACTTACTGAGAATAAATCAGGGGAAAAATCAATTTCATGATAGGCTCAAAAAACAAAACTAGCTTCGAATAAATATAGTCAAAGAAGAGAAAGACCTGTATAATAAAAATTTTAAGATCTTGAGGAAAGAATCTGAGGAAGATACCAGAAGATGGAAAGATCTACCATGCTCATGGATCAGTAGGATTAATATTGTGAAAATGTCTATACTGCCAAAAGCAATCTAAAGATTCAATGCAATCTTTATTAAAATTCAAACCCAATTCTTCAGAAAAGTTGAAAAAAGAATCTCAAATATCATATGGAAACATAAGAAATCTATGATATCCCAAAAAACCCTGAAAAATAGAAGAAGAGCTGCAGGTATAACAATCCCTGATTTCAAGTGTATATGCTACAGAGTTCTAGCAATGAAAATGACATGCCACTAATATAAAAATCAACATATTGATCAGTGGAAAAGAGTTGAGGACCCCGATTTAAGTCCATGCAGTTACAGTTACTTGATTTTTTACTAAGGGACCCCAAACACACCTTGAGCAAAAGATAGCATTTACAGAATAAGGTGCTGGTCAAGCTGGATAGCTATATATAGGAGAATAAAATTAGATATCTATATGTCACCGTGATCAACATTCAATTCCAAGTAGATCAAGGACTTCCTCATAAGGCCTGATACCCTGAAACTGATAGAGGGGAATGTTGTGAATGCAGTGGAACTTAAATTCACAGGAACAGAATTTCTGAAAAAGACAGTGCAGGCATTAAGTTCAGCAATCAACAAATAGGACTTCATGGAACTAAAAACCTCCTATACAGAAGACTAAATCATTATTTGGATCAAGAGGTAACGTATTGAATGGGAAGAAACTTTATGAGCTAAACTTCTGACAGAGGGTTAATATCTAGAATAAACAAACAACTAAAAAATTCATAATAATAAACCACCCAATTAAAACTTGGGGCAAGGAGCTAAGCAGAGTGTTCTCAAAAGATGAAACTCAAAAGAATAAGGAATATGTTTATTGCTCTTAGTATGGTAGTGACACTTTCATCTTGTGGGGGATCAACAGCCATTTAATTGGAATTAAGGTCCACTCAATGGGAGGGAACTCATGTGAATTAGTATAAACACGGTCAAATATATGGCTGGAGATGTTATAGATCCCACTGAAAAAAAC
>NW_008355166.1:0-1977 GCF_000622305.1 Nannospalax galili | reverse complement strand
TATAAGTTTGGTACTCTTGGTAGCCCCAGTGCATGGATCCACACTGAAGGACTCTGGGGGACACAAATCTTGCTCTATAGGAGCATGAGTTCATTAAATTTGTAAAGTACAGTTGGGTAAGGTATGGAGAGGGGAATTTCTCTGAATGCCATCAAGGTATATTGTATGAAAATTGCAAAATTTCATCAAAAAATACAAAAGAAAATGATAAATGTCATTAGCTATTAGGAAAATGCAAATTAAAACTACATTGACATTTTATCTTTACCAAGTCAGAATGGCTAAGTTCCAAAAAACAAACAAAAAATGTTTTCAAGGTTTTGGGAAAGGGAACACTTCTTCACTGCTGGTGGGAGTGCAGAATCTACTATGGACTATGGAAATCTGTGTGGAGATTCCTCGAAAGGTAGAAATAGATCTACCACATGTTTCAGCCAAACCACTTTTGTGCACATACCCAAAGAACTCCATATTCTACTACAGGGATATCTGCTCATCTTTGCCCATTGCTCCTCTATTCACAATAGTCAGGAACTAGAAACAGCCTAGGTATCAATCAAATGATAAATGAGTAATGAAAAGAGGTACATTTACACCATGGAATATTATTCAAGTATTAAGGAAGTTAAAATTATGAATTTCACAGGTAAGTGGATAGAACTTGGAACAATCATCCTGACTCAGGTAACCCAGACCCAGAAAAATGAATATTTTATGTACTCACTCATAGTTTGATGCTAGCTTTAAATCTTTGGGTAGGTGTGTTTCAATTGGAAAATCCATAGAGGTCAGGAAACTAGTAAGGGTCCATGGGTAGAGTCTTCTTAGAAAGGGACAGAGAATACAGCTTTTTAAATGGGGAAATTTTTGGAAGGTGACAGAGAATACAGCTTCATAAATGGGGAAAAGGGAACAATGGAATATGAAGAGTTAAATAGGATAGGGAATGGTAGGGCAGGGTAGAAATAGGATTAAGGGAAGGATAACTAACATTAATGGGCTTTTGAAGAAGTCAAATGGCAATTTATCACTATAGAAGCTTCTTAAAGTATTTACATATGCAATATAAAAATCATTTATATGGCGTCACCCCATAACAGTGGCCAGTTCCCCACAGACACCATAGGTTAACAAATAAAAATCCCAATACTAGGAATGAGCTTCCGTTTTGGGAAATTTTGACCAGGGGTGATCTCATAGACCCTCACACAATACTGGCTATTGCTATTGCTCTTGGTTACTCATAAGATCTTAATGGTAAGACCTTATTGCTGAAGATACTATGTATGTTGTATTAATCACTTTTCTCTTGCTGTGATAGAAACACTGACCAAAGCAATTTATAGAAGGAAGAGTTTGTTTGAGCTTACAGTTCCTGAGGAATTACAGTCCATCATAGAAGGGAGGCATGGTGGCAGGAGCAGAAGCAGTAGAAGTGAAGCTCTCACATCATCACACAGGCACAGGAAGCAAGAGAGCGACTGGAGATCCGGCAAGGCTTAAGAACTCTCTAAGCCCACCCCCAGTGACGTGCGTCTTCCAGGATAGCCACACCTTCTGAAAACTTCTAAAACAGCGCCATCATCTGGGGACAAAATGTCCACACACTTGGAGCCCTATGGGAGACATTTTCATTCAAACAATCACATATGTGTAGGATTTTTTTAAATGAGATTTAAAGCCGTAATTCTTTTTCAATGAAGTCTTAAAAAGAATTTTAAAAGATAAAGGGGTAAAAGCATTAATGCTCTAGTTTGGCACGTGAAAGGGTCAGACTATTTTTCTGCCCCTTCTCCATAATCTGTGTGAGTCTCAGAGGTCTTCCCTCAAAGTCATAAAGCTCCATATGACACAATTTTATTTATCCTGTTTTCCATAATAAAGCCACAACTATTCATGGTGCTCTTCTCCATTATTTTCAGTTTTATCCCATGTGTTATTATATTTCTCCATAGTGCCATCAAAATGTTGAAAGAT
>NW_008355165.1:823281-823744 GCF_000622305.1 Nannospalax galili | reverse complement strand
CAGGTCACTCACTTGGCACTTCCCCAGCATGGAACGCAATTGGAAGTGGGGGTCTGTGCCTGTCATCCCCACACTGGGTGGTGAACACAAAATGATAGGCATTCAAGCCTAGACTGCGATACGGGACTCTCTTCGTTAAACACAATCATCCACCAAAAGCCTTAATGTTAAAATTAGAGAAAGCATGTAACTCAGGAAAACCTTGTATTTCAGGCTGGAAAGATGGCTCAGCAATTAAGAACACTGGTGGTTCTTGCAGAAGACCCGGGCTCGAATCCCAGTACCCACATGGCAGCTAACAAATGTCCGGATCTCCAGTTCCAGGGGACCCGACAGCTTCTTCTGTCCTCCGCGGGCATTGCACGACATGTGTACAGTTGCCTACACACAGGGAATACATGTGTACACGTAAAATAGAAACTAAAAAAAAAAAAGAAAAAGAAAAAGAAAAGAATTAAAAGAA
>NW_008355165.1:820463-822301 GCF_000622305.1 Nannospalax galili | reverse complement strand
GAGATCTGAAAGAGAAGTCAGCCAGGCATTGATTTGTATTTCCAGCAGAGAAGCAGAGTTGTAGAGAAGTTTGGACGGTTCCAGGAACAAAAGAAAATCAATATGACTGGAGAACAATTGAGCCACGGGGAGAATGACATGATAGGAACTTGGGGAGATAAACAGGGCCAGACATTGAATAATTTGTAGATAAAGAGTTTGGATTTTATTTCAGGTAGAAAAAAAAAGAAGTGAAAGTTTTAAGTAGAAATGTGACATCATTTGATTTACATTAAAAAAATACTTGTTTTGAGACAGAGGCTCTGTATAGCCTCAGCTGACCTGGAACTCACTTATGTAGACCAGGCTGGCTTTGAACTCACAGAGGCAAGCCTGTCTCTGCCTCCTGCCGCGATTAAAGGTGTGCACCACCATGCCAGGCCTGTAATAACAATTTAGGCTAGGTGTTGCCTAACTGAATCCCAATGCTCGGAGGCAGAGGCAGGTGGATCTCTGGGAAATTGAAGTCAGCCTCATATACAAAGTGAGTTCAAGGCCAGCTGTGACTACAGGGAGACCCTGTCTGAAAAAACAAACAACCCCCACCCCCGCAACAACAACCTCCCCCCCAAAACTAAAACAAACAAAAAACTGTGAAAATGGTCACCAAACCAACACCATTCTACAGATTCAGCACAATACCAATTAGAATTCCAACACAATTCGTCATAGAAATTGAAAAAAATAATCTCAAATTTCATATGAAAACACAAAAAACCCAGGATGGCCAAAACCATTCTGAGCAATGAAAGACCTGCTGGCAGCATCACCATCACCAATCTCAAATTGCACCACAGAGCTATATAGTAATAAAAACAGCACTGTACTCCCATAAAAGCAGACACTCTGATCAATGGAACGGAACTGAGGCCCCAGACTTAAGTCCATGTACTTGCAGCCACTTTTTTTTTCAAAGGGGCCAAAAATACACATCAGAGAAGAGACAGCATATTCGACAAATGGTGCTGGTCAAACTGGACAGTTATATGTAGAAAAATGAAAATTGATTCCTCTCTCTCAACATACACAAAAACGCAACTCCAAATGGATTAAGAACTTCAACATAAGACCTCATACCCTGAATCTGATAGAGGAGAAAGTACGGAATACACACTTCAATTTATAGGTACAGGAAAGGACTTTCCGAACAGGATTCCTACAGCATGAGCGTTAAGTCCAATAACTGACAAACAGGACCTCACGAAACTAGAAGGCTTCTGTACACCAAAGGACACTATCATTCACATGAAGAGGCAGCCTACAGGATGGGAAAAAATCTTTACCAGCTATACCTCTGGGGTATGTATCTAGAATATATAAAAAATTAAACATCAAACAACCCAATTAAAAACTGAGGCAAGAATTATACAGAGTTCTCAAAAGATGAAACGCAAATGGCTGAGCAATATTTTTTTTTAAGGTTCAACATTTTTAGCCATCAGGGAAATGCAAATTAAAACCAGGATGAGATTTCATTTCATCCCATATTATCCCATAATGATGTTAAGGGCCAGTTCATTAAGGAGTTATTACTATTGAATGCATAAAAGTCAGGCACTGTGGGGCTGGAGAGATGACTCCATGGTTAAGAGTGCATACTGTTTTTGCAGAGAACCGAGTATAACTCCCAGCACCCATATGAGGTTGATCACAACTGCCTGTAACTCCAGCTCTAGGGGATGGAAAGTCCTCTTCAGGACTCCAGAGGCACCTGCACAAACCCACACGTGGATATACACACATATACACATAATTAAAAATAAGTCTTTATCAAAAAAAGAATGACACTGTGCTTGTGT
>NW_008355165.1:818767-820160 GCF_000622305.1 Nannospalax galili | reverse complement strand
CGTGGTGGTGCACGCCTTTAGTCCCAGCACTCGGGAGGCAGAGGCAGGTGAATCTCTGTGAGTTCAAGGCCAGCCTGATCTACAAAGCAAGTTCCAGGCCAGCTGGAGCTACAGGGAGACTCTGTCTCAAAAAGGGAAAACAAAACAAAAAACAAAACAAAACAAAAAACAATGCTCTACTGATTCTTGAAAATATTCACACTTGGGTGTCTATTATATAAATACATTTGCACATAAGACCCTACTGAAAGGTCATATAAATCTAGTTTTACCTATGATATTTAAATGCCAGCTGCACCACTGAGCTAAATCTCCAGTACCCATACTTTTCCTCCAATAAATCTGTAATGCTTGTCTAGCAAAATATCCAGTAAACCGTACTTTAAAGTTTCATGGAAAAATGACATCTACGTAATTTACCAATGACCTTTTAACAAAAAGAGCAAGCAGGTTGTTCTATGAAAATATATTCTGGCATAAGCCACATCTTCACAAGCGATTATTTTTGTCAACTCTTTCCCCTGTATCTTAAGCGAGTTACACAGTACCGCTACACAGACCACTGTTGCCCTTGACATCAACTCGCACTTTGACAAGACTTTGTTCCTCAATTCCCGGAGAATGCACGGTACTGACAATCTTCATCTTTACAGATGAGGATGAGGGGAGCGGTGTGCAATTAATTACTTCCCGTGCAAGCCCTCAACACAGAAACATGTCAATATCAGATAGCAGTATGTACCTCTCTACCGACTAGCAAGTGGATGTAAAAGTTTCTCTGCGGTTACCCACTCAAGACCGTACTGGGGAACTCCCGCCTGGGGGGGGGGGTCTCTGGGGCGAGGACATGCAAGCTCGGGTTTTGCAGCTCAGATTGAGGCTGTGACACCCTGCAGGCAGCATCTGTTCAAAGTGCAGCACCCTAAGTCCCCCAGGTCTGCCCCTCACTCAACGGGGTCCGCGCCGATCGCGCCCAGCTCCCGCTCAGCTCCCGCGCAGCTCCCGCGGCTTAACCCGCCCAGCCTCGCAGGGGTCGCGAGGTACCTGCACCGAGTCTTCAGCTGCCGCTGCTTCTCGTCACCTTCGTGCTCGACCGTCTCAAGAGTCGGGGTGGCAGAAGCATACAGTCCCCGCCAGCAGAAACAGAAGCCGCAGTCCGCCTCCGCCGCCAGCGCGCCCCGCGGGCCGGAGCACCCTGCTGCTCAACGCACCCATGGCCGCCGCGTGCGCAACCCCAACCGTCGCCGGAGCGCGGCTGCCTCCATCCTGCGCCCCGCCCGCTCCGCCACCAGCTCGTTATGCCCAAGCTCGCTCCAAGGCCTACACAAAGGAGCGCTCGCGCACAACGAGCCTCTGGAAGGGGCAGGCCAGAGCCAGCCGTTACCCACGCCCT
>NW_008355165.1:814556-818565 GCF_000622305.1 Nannospalax galili | reverse complement strand
TAATGTGTCTGTGTGTAGAGTTGTATGCACATGTACGTATAGATGCACATGGAGGCCAGAGGTGTTGGATCCCGGAAACTGGAGTTAATGATGGATATTAGCTGCCATGTGGGTGCTAGGAACAGAACTTGGATCCTCTGTAAGAGCAGAATGCGCTTTTGATTGCTGAGTCTTCTCTCCAGCCTCATCTGACACTCATTTCCTATGTGGCAGTTGGCTATGTGCTTAACTCTAGGACCTTTATCTTTGAAGTAAAAATGAAAATCTCCACCTTCAAGAAACCTACTGTTTAACAGGTACAGAGTTTTGATTTGAGTTATGCAAGCAATTGGGAATTGTTACATTTGTAATGGTTGAGTACCTGGTGGCTATAATTAGTGCCACTGAAATGTACACTTATAAATGGTTTAGAAAATCTACCATTCAAGTTTGCCATATTTCTGTTTGTGCCTCATATGAGCTTATGGAAGAAATAAGAAAAAACACAAAAAAGATAAAATAAAAAGCCATCATAAAAGGGTGGCCGGGGGTGGGGAGGGTACGGACAAATGACAGTGGTTGGAAGACAGTCATTACATTTTGCAAGAATGCTTGGGATCCTGTAACTAGAACCTTTTGTGGTCCCTTGACAACAGGCAGGCCTCACAGAGAAATGCCTGACATGCAGAATTAGCAATGCTGCGGCTCTCCGGGCTCTGGGCAGGATGGATAGCGCTTATGTAGCACTCTCAGAAAGCTTGTAAGTGGACCTGTGTGAGACAGTGTTCCCTCCATCTGTTCAGCACTGGTCATTTAGCTCAGCTAACAGCATCTGCCTGACGTCATGAGGGCGATTGAGGAATATTTTATTTACACCTTTGGGACATAAAGTCACGTTTCACTTCCTCACTGCCTTAGCTCTGACGAATGAAGAGAAGTCATGTGCATCATGCTGACCATTGGAACCCCCCTTTACCCCCTCCACAGTGATCTCGGAAGCTTCCCTCACCCTGCCCATGGTCAACTGCAAGGATCAGGCTTGCCACCCTACACTAGACCTGTAGCATGAGTGAGGAGCAAAGTTTTCATGGTGCCACTGAGCTTTTGGGCTTGGTCACTGCAGCCTAGCCTGAGCTCACAGGTGTATGGCCTGGACTCAAAACCTTAACAGATTAAATTCAGGGTTAGAAAGCAGAGTTTTACTGCTGGCTAATTATTTTCTTACTGCATGATCTTGGGACTTCTGGACTGTCCCTGAGCCTTAACTGTTTGAGCAACTAACTCCAATGCCAGGCTCACATTTGATGAAGGTGATCACATTAAATTCTCATGACAACTCTGGTAAGCCATGCTGGGGTTTTGAATTGTTACTGCAGACATCCTCCCTGAGCTACAGGAGCAATAAGAGAAAGGTTTGTCCTGAATGCAGCTCGGCTCACCAGCTGGCTCTGGATACACTCAGTGCCCCCCCAGAAGCTGCCCTGCCTGTTGTCGAGCACAAATGCCCAGCCCATCTACCCATTCTTCCTCCCTCCTCCTCTTCCTCCCTTTCTCTCTAGATGGTTCGTTGTGCTACTAGATTTATCTAGAGACCAGATCCCCAGAGGCAGAGATTAAGCTGGCCCTGGTCCCTCAGCTGGAGGCTGTGCCTGTTTTTAGACCATAAAGGCAGGTCAGGAATTTCAGCCTAGGCATGATGACTCCCTGCTGGGCCAGACATAGCTATTGATCTGCTACAACCAAATAATTAATTTAAATTTTTAAAAAGTGAAGGAAGGGCTAGAGAGATGGCTAAGCAGTTAAGAGCACTGGCTGCTCTTGCAGAGGACCCAGGTTTGGTTCCCAGTACTCACATGGGAACCGTGTGTCTGTAACTCCAGTTCCAGGGAATCTGACACCCTCTTCTGGCCTATGCAGGCATTGCATACACATGGTACACTTACATACATGCAGGCAAAACACTCATACACATAAAATAAAAATAAATGAGTGACTGGTATAGAGGGTAATAAGAGCCAGAAGGGCAAAAGGGCAGTGTGGGTATCGCCTTCCATCTGCCCTCTGGACTCCTCCCTCCAAGGCTCCAAAGGCTGTTTCAGTTAATTAGGCTCTTGCCCTGGCCCCATGCACCTCTTAGAGACTGTCCCCTGGGCCAGTCTTACAGCACCACTGGTCTCCTAGAGCTGCACTCGCCCTTCCTCCCGTCTCATCTCCTCATCCTCCTTCATATTGCCTCCTCAGCTTCTCGATGGGCCTTTCTCTAGGAAGAATGCTTTTGTTGGTTTGTTTCGTAGCAGTCCCAGCTGTTCCTCCCGTCTTCTTCCTGACAGCAATACTATTTTTGACACGTTCTGGGACATTTTGTCATCCTGCACACCCTCCCAACCAGCTGCTAGTTTTTATTTGTTTGGTGTGAGTAACCTCCTGTCCCCAATTATCTGAAGGGTGACTGTCTGCCCCCATAGCTACCTTGACCTCCTACACCCCCAAAATTCCCCAGTCCACTCTTGTGGGCTGCAGGCTCTGTCCAGTTGAAACAGGGCCTCTTCCCAGTTGTCCTATGCAAATGTCCAAACTGAACTCATCTTTTTTTCCCCTGCCCTTGTTGATGCTTTTAATGATCGATATCAACATCTATTAATCATCCAAACTTGAAACGTCAGATGAATTTCAAACCCCTCCTCATCCACAGCCCTATGCAAGAGGACAGGTGTACGAGAACACAGGCAATGTGCCTCTCAGGCCTCCCAGCTCTGAATCAAGAATTTTTCTGAGATCCCACCTCTCTACATTCCCACTCTCTCTGCCCTTGGTCAGGCTCCCACCACTTCCTGCCTGATCTGAGGGCATTGCTTCCTAATTGCTTCCCCTCCCCACAGCCTCTCTTCATCGCCTCCTCCCTGGTGGCATCATCTTTCGAAAGGACAGTGCTGGTCATTTCGTTTGCTTGCTCAGAAACACTTACCTTCCAGCCCCCTCCAGACTCATCTCCTCTTATTGCCACCCCCCTCGTCCCAGCCACCTGTGCCTCTCCAGGAAACCTCACTCCCACCCTCACAGCTTCTCCAGATCACAGAAACACCAGTGGCCAGCAGAGACCGGGCTTACACTAAGCTTCATACTGGGAAGGGTCTCACAGGCCTGACTTTTGATAGACCTTTGGGCACGGGTGTATTCAACAGTCTAAATAAATCTGCAACCAACAAATAGTTGAATAAATCTGTTCTGGTGCATTCTAAGTATATATATATAAAATTTTTCCCCCAGATGTTGCCCAGGACCAGCTGGGACGTCTGCTTATTTATTTATTTAATTTATATTTTATGTGTATGAGTGTTTTGCCTATGTCTACCTGTGTCATACAGTGCCCTCAGTGGCCAGAAGATCCAATGGAGGGTTGTGAGCTGCCGTGTGGGTGCTGGGAACCAAACCTAGGTCCTCTGTAAGAGCAGCCAGCACTCTTAACTGCTGAGCCAGCTCTCCAGTCCTAAATTCTGTTTCTTAAGTGACACAATCAGGAGATGGGATATTGGATTGGAGTTTTTACATTCTGTCTCTAGCAGAAAGAGGCTTAGAAGTGAGTTTCTGGGCTGGAAATACAACTCAGTGGTAGGCTTGCCAGGCATGTGCAAAGCTCTAAATTCAATTCCCAGCATTGAAAAAAAAGTGAATTCCTATACACATTCCAGACCACTAATCAAGGCTTCAGGATCTACTGTAGTCTCATCACTAAGTAAGTCAAACCAAGAACTCCAAGAAACTTTTCTTTCTTTGTGTGTGTGTGTGTGTGTGTGTGTGTGTGTGTGTGTGTGTGTGTGTGCGCGCGCGCGCGCGCGTGTGTGTAATGGGCAGCTGGCTGAGGTCAGAGGATGACTTTGTGGAATGGGTTCTTTCCTTTCATCTTTACATGAGTTTGGGAGCTAGAACTCAGGCTGCCAGGCTTGCTTGGCAAGCACCTTTACCCACTTAGCCAGCTCCTCAGCCCCAAGTGTAAAATTTTTTGTTCGTTTGCTGTCTTTTTTGGGGTACT
>NW_008355165.1:813094-814424 GCF_000622305.1 Nannospalax galili | reverse complement strand
TATGGAGGTCAGAAGAGGCTGTTTGATCCTCTAGAACAGGAATTATAGACGGTTGTTAGCCTCCATGTGGGTGCTGGATTTGAAGCTGGGTCCTCTCTAAGAACAGCCAGTGTTCGAAACTCTGAACCATCTCTCCAGCCCCTAAAACTCAGTTTTAAAAAACAAAAACAGAAAATGGGGGAGAAGGTGGGGCTGTAGTTCCGTGCCTGGCATGTACAAAGCCTCGAGTTCAATCCCCAGCACCACACAAAACTGTAAACAACAAAAAATAGCTTTATAAAATCATATTGTGCACTTCTTTGCTTCCTTCAACATGTCATATGCCGAACGTGGAGCAACCCCATCCTTACATGGTGACCAGCCTGTACCATGAAGTGATGCTCCCTTCATTGAGGTTTGGGCTGAGATTCACATTGGGCTTTTTGTCAGTTTGCTTCCAGAATTTTTATGTGTATTAGTGTTTGTCTGCATGTATGTAAGTGTACCATGTGTGTGCCTGGTACCTGAGGAGGCCAGAAGAGTGTCAGATACCCTGGAATTGAAGTTATAGATGGTTGTGAACTGCCATGTGGGTGTCGGGAGCCAAACCTGGGTCCTCTGCAAGAACAGCAAGTGCTCTTAACAACTCAGCCATTTCTCTTGTCTCCCAGAATACGACTTTTGGCCTTGTTACGTAGCCCAGGACTTGAACTTGTGATGTTCCTGCTCACCTTTTATAGACGATCTATATAGTATTTGGTGGAATCATTTACAACTCATCGTAGAAACTGTCACATCTGGATAGAAGCAGCCTGAATTGTGCAGTGTAAATCCTGGGCAGCCTACGTGATAGTCCTAACTCTTGCCAGGCATCGTGGTATACCTACAATGCTAGCATTTGGGAGGCAAAAGCAGAAGGATCGCTTTAAGTTCAAGGTTGGCCTGGGCCTGAACTTTGGACTTCAAAGTGCTGGGATTACAGATGAAATCACCATGCCTGGCACTCAGCATGATTTTTGACTCTCCCCCAACATGGTATTCATATGCTTGAAGTGCTTTTGCTCCCTTAAATGACATCTGCTGCCTTGGAAACTAGAGAACTGAGCCAGTCAGAAATGTGTGTAAAGTAAGTTAAAAAGCCCAACGATTGGTCCACGAGGAGCCCATGGTAGCAGACTCCCTAACTTCTGTTTGTTAGAGCAGCCCAGGGCACACTGTCAAGTTCCGTCTCAGGTGGGCAAATGGCCTATTTCACTTTGTTTCAAGCAGGTGAAGGGCAATGAGACCGTCACTAGACGAGAAAGACATGCCTGTCTGCATGCCCACATGTGACTGTGATTCTATTTATCAG
>NW_008355165.1:811864-812988 GCF_000622305.1 Nannospalax galili | reverse complement strand
AAAAAAAAATTAAAAAAGAAAATAGAACCTGAGCTTAACTTTGGTCAGTTTTAATGGTCTGGAGTCTTGTTGCTTCCAGTGTAAAGGGCAGCCTTTAAAGCACGGTAAGGTGGCATGTTGGAC
The DNA here is from genome assembly GCF_000622305.1 of Nannospalax galili. Taxonomy (NCBI): domain Eukaryota; kingdom Metazoa; phylum Chordata; class Mammalia; order Rodentia; family Spalacidae; genus Nannospalax; species Nannospalax galili. The sequence continues at coordinate 812,865 of NW_008355165.1, read as the reverse complement.
TCACCAAACGGAGAACTCAATGAAGGGTGGCTACCACCTCAACATGAATTCATCTGAAATTCTGACAGAGCAGTACCAAGAACAATTTTGTTACCGTAGATCTAAAACAATACCATGTACACTGTCCATCCCATCTACCCAGTTGGCACAAAGCAGACCTGATGGGCTGCCTGACAGGACCATGCCACTGAATGTTAGGCATTAACTATTCCATCCCCTCACTGAAGAGGTAGGAAACACGAGGGCAAGGGCATTTGTGGGACATGCTCAGGAGGGCTCTGGGCAGGTCTAGGACCAGCACCGTGTGTGTGAGTGCAAGTATCTCATTCATAGACACAGCCCTCAGATTTACTGAGACCCTCCTCAGCTCCATGACATTTTTATGCTATGTCCTTCAGGTTAAGGTAATGGTTTTCTATTATTTAGTGTGTAGTCTATGGGTGTGTGTACACGTCTGTGCTGGTACATGTGTATGTGTGTGGGGGGGTAGAGGTCAACTTAAGAGCCATGTACCTCACTGGGACCTAGGGCTCGCTGCTAAGGCTAGGCTGGCTCATCAGCAAGAACCAGTGACCTTCTCACCTCCACCTTCCCAGTGCTGGGATTACAAAGGCATGCTACTGTGCCTGGCTTTTAGGTGGATTCCTGGGATTGAACTTGGGTCCTCATGCATGTGTGGTAAGCACATTATGGACTGAGCTGCTCTCCAGTCCAATTTTTTTTTTTTTCATTCTTTTTGACACAGGGTCTCCTTATAGCCCCAGCTGGCCTTGAACTCACTATGTACACTAGGCTGGCCTTGAACTCACAGAGACGCACCTGCCTCTGCCTCCCAAGTGCTGGTATTAAAGGCCTGCGCCATCACACCCAGCTCTCATCCAATTTTTTTAAAAATAATTTTTTTTTGTCTTTTTGAGACAGGGTCTCTCTGTAGCCCCATATGTCCTGGAACTCACTATATAGACCAGGCTGGCCTTGAACTCACAGAGATCCACCTGCCT
>NW_008355165.1:804404-811649 GCF_000622305.1 Nannospalax galili | reverse complement strand
CCAGGTCTTCTGCAAGAACAGTCAGTGTTCTTAACCACTGAACCATCTCTCCAGCCCCTTAATATTTTGTTTTTATTATATTTTATTTTGTGTAGGAGTGTATTGCCTGCATGTGAGTGCACCCGTGTCCTGCAGTGCCACAGAGGTCAGAAGAGGGCCTCAGATTCCCCTGGAACTGGAGTTAAGGCTAGTTCATAGCACCATGTGGGTGCTGGGAATCGAACCTAAGTCCTCTGCAAGAGCAGTCAGTGCTCTTAACCGCTATCTCTCCAGCTCCTCTAGTCCAATTTTTTTAAAAACATTCTCAGGTCCATGTTGTAGCTGATTCTATCATGACCTTTAAATATATCTATGAGAACATGGAAGCAAAAGCAGCCAGCCTTCATGATAACCCAGTGTAGGCCACACTCTGCCATCATAAATCACGAGCAGGGACAGTCTGCTGATTGTTTCTTTAGATACTTCACTGCTAAAGGGCTTGGAAGTCTACAGAGGAATCCTGGGGATATTTACAAGCTACTTCTTAGCATGTCTCCTTCAGACAACAGTTGCTCTTCATAGAGGTCTTCAGTAAATCCTTCAAACAATGAAGAGTGGGAACTCTTAGTTTCTAATGAACTTTTCCTTTTTTGTAAGGCAGCTACGCTATTCAGGTATAGTATAAGACATTCTATGAGATCAGGGGTCTTGTGGAGGAGAAAACTAGACAATCTTAACAAACCTCTATAGAAATGAAAAGTCAGCTCTGGAGGTGGGGTAGGAGGTGACACAGTCTTTTCACAGAGCTGTCACACACAATGTAACTGTTCTCAAAAGCAGGAATGGAAAAAAAAACAGACGCTCCACTGCAGAAGGAAGCTGGGGTCTTGGCCTGACAGCTTTAATGTCTTTGAATTGGTCAGGCCGTCAAGTGCCTTTTCCGGAACAGGCCAAGGAAGACAAGTCCAATTTGGTGTTTAAGGCTTCAGTCAGCTCCCTGGCCAACAGCTCATGCAGTGACACACCATCGTGAGAGTAAACCCAGTTCTTCCCAGTCCAGTCATAGCGCTTAGGACCACTGGAAGACACAACAAATGCATGGTAAGAACCCTCATCAAGAGAACCACTGTGTTTGGATTGAATCTTATTTATTTATTATTTATTTATTTATTTATTTATTTATTTATTTATTTATTTTAAGATAGGGTCTTAGGGGCTTGAGAGATGGCTCAGTGGCTAAGAACACTGGCTACTCTTGCAGAGAACCTGGGTTCAAATCCCAGCACCCACATGGCGAACAACCATCTGTAACTCTTGTTCCAGGGTATCTGATGGCCTTTTTCTGGCTTCCAAAGGCATTGCATGACATAGGTGCACTTCCATATATGCAGGTATACCGCTCATACACATAAAATAAAAATAAACAAATAAAAAGTTAAAAGTTCCCAGGCTGTTCTGGAATTCACTGTGTAGCCCAGACTGGTCTTGAACTTGTAGCAATCCTCCTGCCTTAGCCTCCTGAGTGCTGCGATTAGAGCCAGTAAACTTGGCTGGATTGATTTTAAATATCTCCGTGGGCCCATGGTTAAAGGCTTAGTTACTAGCCTGTGGCCCTATTGGAGGTAGTAGAAATGTTAGGGGGAGTGGCTCAGTGATAGAATGTTAGGTCACTGGTAGTGTACCCTGGAATGGGATCCTGGGAGCCTGGCCCTTCTCTCTGCTTCCCAGCTGACATGAGATGAGCAGCTTTCTTCCGAACACACTCCCTGCTATGACATTCCACCTTGCCACACACCGAAAAGCAACAGGGCAATCTAAACATGGACTATAACCTCTGACACTGTGAGTCAAAATAAATGATTCCTCCTTTCAAGCTGACTTTCTCAGGCAATGGAAAGCTAACAGATTCCACAAAGGCTGAGTGCCACCCAGACATTGGACCCAGTACAGTTTTACAGTGAGTGATACTCAGCAAGGCGTATCTTTGATTTCTTCAGTAGGCATCTTCCTAAGGGCAATTAGACAATCTGTTCTCTGGAAAACTTCATAGAACATTTGGCCCCGTGAGTCTCCATGCATCACCCTCAGATCTCTTGCTTTTCCTACCTCTTATGACACCTGCTATCTTACAGCACTGTTTGGAAAATGATGGCCATTTTGTACTATGGATGTGGTTTGTGTCCTACCTACACTATTACTAATTACAGGGCAAAATTATACAACACAAACCTTAGAAAGAACAACTCAGTAGCATTCAGTAGTTTCAGGATGTGGTGTGATCACTAACTCTTTCTAGATCCAAACAGTCCTATCACCCCAAAAGGAGTCCCAGTACCTACTAACCAGTCACCCTTCCCTCTCCCAGCCCTAGCTACCACCTGTGCTATTACTGAAAATTTCCCTCCCTTCCTCCCTCCCTCCATCTGTCTCTTCCTTCCTTCTATAGGACTCAAGTACTATGGACTAGCCTTCAGCTCACTATGTAGCCAAGGATGACTTTGAACACCTGATCTTCCTGTTTCTATGTCCTAAGTACAAGGATTACAGGCATTTTCTACTATTCCTGGCTAAAAAGTGTTTTTCTTTATGAAAATTTAAATCTAAGACATTCAGAGCCTGATGGGCTAGTTCATTCACCTCATTTAGTCAACAAAAATGGCACACCTACTTCACTTTGGGAATGCTGTACAGAGTCTGGATGAGCCCCCAACCCCAGTTCATACATAAAACTGGTCCTCAGGGTGGCAGTATTGGGAGGTAGTAAGGCCCTTTAAGAGGAGCAGCCTAGGGGCTGGAGAGATGGCTCAGCAGTTAAGAGCACAGACTGCTCTTACAGAGGACCACCAGGGTTTGACTCCCAGCACCCACATGGTAGCTAACAACTGTCCATAACTCTAGTTTCAGGGGATCCGACAACCTCTTCTGACCTCTGCAAGCACTGCATGACATGGGTGCACTTGCACACATGCAAGCAATACACTCATATGCATAAAATAAAAAAATAAAAAAAATAAATAATAAAAAATAAATAAATAATAAAAAATAAAAAATAAAAAGGGAGTGGCCTAGTGGGAGGTCCTTGGGTCACTGGGGTGTGTCTACATAAGGGAATGTAGAACCCTGCTCAATCTCTCTGCTTCCTGGCTTGAGACAGGGCATTGCCCCTCCATATGCTCCCACCAAGATGTGCCATTCTTAAAACAGGCCAAACCAATGTCTCTCTCAGCCCCTCCTCAATCGTGGACCTTGAATTTCAAAAACAATGAGATAAATAAGCCTTTTCCTTTTAAAATTTCTGTAAGTATTTCATTATAGTAATTTGAAGCTGACTAATACACTGTACTATGGGAAAATCTCTAGCTGATTCTTGTTGTGACTTGTTATACCAGATGTACAGACCTGTGTCCCACATTCTACCTCCTCAGGGCCTAGAGGATAAGGTAGGCACAGCAACTGATGAGGATAGTATATGATAACATCTTGATGAAGATAACATAGAGCCATCCAAGGGCCCACCTAGAACACTCAAGAGAGCAGTTCCAGAGACAGCTGGAAGAGCCAGGTTATAGCTCAATGGTACAGTGCTTGCTTGGTCCCAGCAAGCTCAAGTCCCTGTTAGATCATCAGCATCACAAAACACAAAAGACAAAAGGCTGAGTTTGGGGGAGTTTTCTGGGAGTGGAGGGAAGGGATGTGAAGCATCTTCTGAGGCTATTACAAGTATGGCAGGTACCATTATTGCTAAACAAGTGCTGGAGTTTAAACATGTGCCCAACAACACAGATAAAAGGAACGAATAAGTCAGTGGACTGGCCTTCTGTCAAATGCAGAACACAAACCATTTGGGCCAAATAAAAAAAATCCAGAGGAAACCAAATAACGTTCTTTGGTTCTACCCCAAGCCCAGCTATCAGGTAACTAGACAAGAGTTTGAGCAACACCCAGACCCTTCCACATTGCCCGGGGCTCTGAGCCCTGGTGCTGGGGCCCAGGTGTCCCTCATAGCTCTTCTTTACCCTACCCTATAACCTATTGGGGTGGGTTAGGAAATGCTAATGCCACAGGACCTCAGAAGTGGTCTACTGAAATGAAAAATCAGAATCATGGGCCTATGAAAGATATTCTGGAAAAATATGAAAATACTTTCTTAGGGCTAGAAAGATGGCTGAGTAGTTAAGAGTATGTGCTCCTGCAGAGGGCTGGAGTTTGGTTCCCAGCACCCACATGGTAGCTCACAACAGTCTGTAACTCAAGTTCCAGGGGATCCAACACCCTCTTCTGGGTTACTCAGCAGACACCCCTCCCTCAAATCTATCATATAAATTACAAGTTAAAAGAGTTTACTTGCCAGGTGTGGTGGTGCATATCTTTAATCCCAGAACTCGGGAGGCAGAGGCAAGGGGATCTCTGTGATTTCCAGGCCAGCTTGGTTTACACAGCAAGTTCCAGGACAGCCTGAGCTACATAGTGAGACTTTGCCAAAAAGAAAAAGTTCACTTATACTCCCTCATATATGCTTCCAAATAGGGTTTTTAAAAAAAGATTTATTTATTTATTATTTATTATATGTGTGTGTGCATGTGGAGGGCAAAGGAAGATTTTGGATTCCTTGAAGCTAGAGTTACAGGCATCTGTGAGCCCCCTGATGTGGGTATTGGGATCTGAACTCTGGTTTTCAAGACTGAGTAGCAAGTGCTCTTAACTGCTGAGCCATCTCTCTAACACCCACCCTTAAGGTTTTGTTTGCTTGTTTGTTTGTTGTAGAATTGGGAATCCAACCCAGGGTAGTGTGAAGGCTCTCTGGGCATCTCTCTGCCTTTTCCAGAACTACTCCAGCAGCAGCCATACACTCAGCCTCTAAGTTCTTAGCTTTGAGAGGTAGGCTGCCTGCAGTGCAATTTGCTGTTGTTTACACTGCAAGCCTATCAGTGGGGCAGGTGGGAGGATGGGGGCCATGGAGCTGCTGCTGCCCACTTCTAGTGTCTGAACCCAACTCTGCCGATACATTACTGAGGCCGCAAAACAAACCAGGGCTTAAAGTTTAAATTACTTTGGGGTTGGAGAGATGGCTTAGGGGTTAAGAGTACTGGTTGCTCTTGTAGAGGTCCTGGGTTCAGTTCCCAACACCCACATGGTGGCTCACAACCATCAGTAACTCCAGTTCCAGGGGATCTGTCACCCTCTTCTGATCTCTGCAGGTATCACATGCCCTTTGTGCACTTACACACATGCACACACAACACTCATATATGTAAGATAAAAATGCCGTTCCCAGGTATTATTAAGGGAGAAATGGAAAAAACAGGGGCACCTTAAATGGAGAAACCATGATGGAAGGGTTAGACAATGTGAGAGATAAACAATGCCTAGCTAGTTTTAGAAAACCAGAGGGAACCATATTAGTCCAACAACCTGCTGACAAATTATACATACAACCAGATCAAAGAATGTAATACATGCCTACTCAAGGTTTATCTGAGAGCATTTGGTCTTTGCCCAAGCTCTATCTACATGGCATATGAGTAATTAAAAATATAAGACTGGTGGAACTAACCTTCTTGGATGTTTAACAGCCATACTTTGAGGCCTATACTAATTTGGTCAGGGGGACATAAAGGACAATTTTTGCTCCTTGCCCCCCTAGGTTGAATAAGTTCCAGGGGACTATGAGCATTTCTCAAAATGTCCTATAACTGTGGTGAGTCACCTGTCCTCCTGAGCAAGGAGGCCATGGAGACCCCACCAGATGGACCTGAACCAGTGACCAGTCTACAAAGAGGAGGGTCAACACAGAAGAAACATTTCCTCCATGCTTCCAAGCGAAGCCAGCCATGAGCGAGTAAGACCTTTGACTTATCTTCACATAGATGGAACTGGTAAAAGAAAGGAGCCAGGGGCTCTAGGAAAGCGAATGTTATCCCTGAGGAACAGATCCTCAAACGACCTGAAGAGTAAAAATAAATTGTTTTATCTGGGCCAACTGTAGGGTCTTAAACACACAAAAGGAAAGTATAACCAAAGATTAATTGGGCCAATATAATTTTTAAGAGTCTATATGTATAGCTAAAGGCTATACAACAAGAAACAATGCCAGACAGGAGATACCTTCGAGTTTTATTGGCCAAGGTGGTACAAGAGACTCCCAGACAGTAACCCAGCACAGAACTGGGAAAATGAACAGCAGACCCCAGTTTGATCTAAAGGAATATTGACAACTGACTGCTGCTAGATGAGGAACGGCTGATGTTCCTAAAACAAAGATCTCTAGATAGGTTGATTAGATTCAGCAGACGGACAAGCACTGGAGAATGGCTGGGGGTGTTGACAACACAGTGGACAGTAACAGGGATGACAGAGTATGTGGGAGGGGGGAGGCTATGGGAGGGTGCCATTTGGGAAGGGGGTAATAGACGAATAGATGAATAAGATTGTGTGGGATGGTCTGTATGATATACACACAGAAAAATCAACAAATTAAAAAAAAAGGACTTATAGGCTGGGCGTGGTGGCGCATGCCTTTAATCCCAGCACTTGGGAGGCAGAGGCAGGGGGGTCTTTGTGAGTTCGAGGCCAGCCTGGTCTACATAGTGAGTTTCAGGACAGCTGGGGCTAACAGGAGAACTTGTCTCCAAAAAACAAAAAAAAAAAAAAAGACATATTTGAGGAGGAAGCATAAAAATTTCCTTCATGTTAAATAGTAGAGGTGAGAAACATTACCAGTGAAATCTGATAATGTTTCATGACTGATGACTTTATATCCATACTCAGGATCCTAAGGACCCGAGTGTAACTGACTGTGACTAGTAATCATCAGATACATAGAGATTAAAGACACATGCAAACATTTAAGTGTTAGTAGCATTAAAAATGTAGGAAACAGCATATTTTAAAATGAAATGGAGCTCTTCTTTAAAGGGTAAAAACTCATTCAATTTTATGTCTTACAGGGTTTACACTAAGTTCAATATTGTATAAAGGTATCAATTCAACTATGAACCTAAAAATTTACAGCCAATTTTGAAAGAGATGTATCCTTGATCTGGAGTGTTACTGAATATGTTAAAACTGTAATGAAATGCTTCTTCTAATCATGTGGTTATTAAATAAAAAAAAAATTCTTCAAAGCATAAAAAATTTGCTCCTTAATAATCAGTAGATATGAGAAACATTACCATTGAAATCTACCTATTGACTTTATATCCATGCTCAGATGCCAAGGAGCTCAGAAAGTAACTGTGACTAGTAATAATCAGATATATAATGATT
>NW_008355165.1:803915-804300 GCF_000622305.1 Nannospalax galili | reverse complement strand
AAAAATTTACAGCCAATTTTGAAAGAGATGCATCTTTGCTCTGGAAATTGTTATTGAATATGTCAATGCTGTAATGAAATGCTTCTTCTAACTATGTGGTTATTAAATAATTAAAAAAAATACCCTTCACCTCTGTGTTGGAGTGTGAACCAGGGCCCACAGCCTGAACTCTACCACCAAGATACATCCTCAACTGTCATAGTAGCTCTAAAAAATTTTTATTATTATTAATTTTATGTGTATGAGTGATATTGCCTGCATACATATAAGTGCACCCATGTTGTGCAATGCCTGTCAAGGTCAGAAGGTGTCAGATCCCCTGGAACTGGAATTACTGATGGTTGTTAGCTGCCATGTGGGTGCTGGGAATTGAACCTGGGTCCTG
>NW_008355165.1:775702-803753 GCF_000622305.1 Nannospalax galili | reverse complement strand
TGGGGGGGGGGGGGGAGTCTTTTTTGTTCCTATAGCCCCAGATGGCCTCGAACTCACTATGTAGATAGATCAGGATGGCTTTAAATTCACAGAGATCCCACCTGGGATTAAAAGTGTGCACCACCACACCTGGTGGTTAATTAATTTAATTTTTTTTGTCTGTTTGAAACTGGGTTTCACTCTGTAGTTCAGGTATGTACCACCATGCCTGGAAAAAGTAGCTTATTCACTTTATTTTTTATTTTTTGAGACAGTCTTATGTAGTAGCCTAGACTGGCCTTGAACTCATGCCCCCAACTGCTGGGAAAACTGACACACACCATGCCTGGTAAAAGTATCCTTTTCAAAGACAAGGCAATGATTTTTCTTTTCCAGTGCTGGGGATGGAAGCTAGAGTCTTGAGTATGTAAGGCAAGGGCTCTAATGGTGAGCTACACCTACAGCTTCTTGGCAGTGAGCTAATGGAGGAAAAATGTCTGGGGGAGACTCTGGAATGTTCCACACTTTTAGCTTCTGGTTTGTCAGCATTCCGCTACCTGAGGACAGCAGCCAAGTTATCAGTGAGGAGAAGCTGGAACTAGACACGTGAACCTTCCCGCTGAGGCTGAGACAGCTGCAATGCCATGGAGAGGCCAAATGCCCTCTCTAGTGGCTCCCCAGGCCACATTTCAGATGAGTTTACCCACAACAGATTTTGACTTCTAAACATACCTGGAGGGAGAAGACAACCAGATTTGCTTGTTTGGGGTCTGTTTGTTGATCACGTAGGTCCCTAGGTCTCCACCGAGCTTAATGGTTAGCACACCACCCTAGGGGTCAGAGGAAGAGAGCATGGAGAAAACAGAACAAGCTGAAGTTAGTTAGCACTGTGCCACATTCTTTTGTTTATATCTCAGCACCTTCCATGTATAGGAGGATATAATATACACCATAAAGAGATGTCTTTATGGGGCAGTGTTTGCTTAGCATGTGGGAAGCCCTGGGTTCAATCCTTAGCACCACAATAAAATAAATAAAAAATTTAAAAAGTCTTTAGTGTTTACAAATAGGTGCTCCTGTGGTGAGAACAGCATTCTTGGTGTCAGTAGCTTAAAGATTGATTTTATTTTTATGTGTGTGCTTGTGTGTGTGATGCCCTTGGAGGCCAGAAGATACATCGGATCCCTTGGAGCTGGAGTTATAAGTGTTTGTGAAACTGCCTGATGTATGTGCTGGGGTCTGAATTTGGTCCTCATGATAGAGCAGCCAGTGCTCTTAACTGCTGAGCCATTTCTCCAGCCACTCAGAGTGGGCTAATCATAATAATGCCATATCTCTCCCTGCCTGTGCAGCTGGCAAGGGAGGGTGGTTATGACTTGTCTGAGGTCTAAGGAATGGTATGTGAACCTTCCTCCACCAACCATAACATTAAAAAATGCAGACTGATAGTATTAAGTAGTATTTGTCCAAGCATCAGATTTATAAGTCCATTAAGAAAAAACAGGAAGAAAGAAGGGCATGGTGGTAAAAATCTGTAATCCCAGTACTTGGGAGTCTGAGGTGAGAGCCCATGAGTTTGAGGCCCACATGGGCTGTGCAACCAGTCTGTCTCAAAATCGAAACAAAACAAAAAAAACAGAAAAAGGAGAGAGAAGGAAGCAATCAATGTGCCTGCCTTCCTTGTCTTAGACCAGCAGGTGCTAGCTGAGTTGGTAGCAGCCCTGGCTGGCATGCGCAATTTCCAGACCCTCCCCAGGCACCTGACAAGAGCTCAGAGGCTCTATGAGGCTTTATTTTCCTCTAAAAGAGCCTTGCATTCTCAAAAGATTGGCTGGTCCATCTTTGTCCAATAAATGCACATTTAAATCTGAAAGCACTCCACAAAGGAGCCCCACACTCTTAAGGCCTTAGTCTCTTTAGAATGGCAGGATACAGAAGAAAGGGCCAAGTACTAAGTACACTCTAAAAGTTCCCTGTACTGCAACTGGTAAGCAGGAGGGAGTCTCTAGCCGCCCAGATAGATGCAGGGTGGCCTTTCTGTGAACATGGCAGAGCCCTCAGCCAATCAGAAGCCCTGGGCTGATTCTTACAGCACTCTCTTACAAACACAGCCAGACATTTAAATGCAGCAGGCTGGGAACAATAACATAACTAATAGGCATGGGATGGGGGCACAATAATGCCTCTCTCCTCCCTCCCCCCTCCTGTTCTTCCTCCTTCCCTCCTTCCTTCCCTTTCCTCTCTTTCAGGCTCTCACTAAGGGAGCTCAAGCTGGCCTCAAACTTGTAATCCTTGTGCCTCAACCTCCCAAGAGTTGGGACTACAGGCATGTGACACCATGCCTCATTTTTTTAATAACATTTTTCTTCCGATTAAAAAACAAAACAACATGGAAAAACAGAGACCAAGGCTGCAGTTCAGGTAGTAGAGTGCTTGCGCATGATGTATGAGGTCCTAGATTCCATACCCAGGTACTGCAGGTATGTAATCCCAGATCTCAGGATGTAAAGGAAGATCAGAAGTTCAAGGTCATCCCTGGCTACATCTTGAGTTTGAGGCCAGCCTGGGCTACATGAAACTGTCTGAAAACAAAACAAACAAACAAAAAAAAACGAAACAAACTAAACCAAATCAAAACCAAAGCACCCCCCTCCCCGATAAAATACTGGTAGAGACATTGGGAATGCAGGTAGAATAAGGAAAAAGAGAAGCCAAAAAACATTAACTACTGACTGAACACATCCCAGCAATTGAGAGGCAGAGACAGGCAGATCTCTGTGAGTTTGAGGCTCATCTGTTTGTTCTACATGGCAAGTTCAGAGACACACAGTGAGACCCTGTCTCAAAAATTTTTTTATAAACTACTATTTAATTAGGCCTTAGTCTGTGCCAGGCTATGTGCTTGGACCTATGTGGGAATTTTTTCCAACTAGACTCTAATCATGGAAGTCAGAATCATTATCCCAATTTTACAACTGGTCAAAGTTGCAAATGACAGCAACTGGCATGGTTGATCTTAAATGTAGGCAGGACTGTCTGAGCAAACAAAAAGTTATTCCCTTTACAGGAACTCTCACTCCCATAAGCCCTCACTCTCAGGTGTCAGCTGCTAGTTTATATATATATTTTTCTTTTATCATTGAAAAAACGTTAACATTTAAATTTACCTGTAGCCATTTTTAAGATACACTTCAGTAACATTGAGGACATTCATACTGTTGCTCAACAGATCTCCAAAATGTTCCCACATTGCACAACTGAAACACTACAAGCTTTAGATACTAACCCAGCAGTCTCTCTGCACCCCACTCTTTGTCTCACTCCTACAGTTTCATGGTTTACTCTATAAACTGAGACCCAGGGAAACAACACAATCACCCTGACTTGCCTATGTGTGGTCCCTAAATGTCCCCATGTGTGTTATACCCTCCATGACTAAGGCTGAAGGTCCAGAGGAAGTGCTGAGGCCTGATCAACTCTCAAGATGTGGATTCAAGTACACTCTCATCCTGACCAGTTTGGGCCTCATATACGTCCCATCACTCTGGCCTGGCTCCTGATATCATTCGGTCTCTCCAGGCACTCAGTGCTCAAGGACTCCACATCCACACCTGGTTACCACCAGAGCCAGTGACTAAATCAGAGATAGCCCACATAACCAATGAAACCCCAATCTATTCTTTCCAACCCCAAATCTTTGGAGTGATCCCAGAGTGCATATTAATTAAACAGATGTGTACTTGAAGAACAAAAACAAGCAAATAGAAAACAGACATGGGGGTCCTTCTAGCTCCACGGTGTGCAGGCTGCCCTCTGGTATCTTCCCTGAAGCCTCCTCCTTCCCAATACTGTGACTCCTTTAGCTCCGTGTCCTGTGGAGGTGTCTCTGAGAAGGTTACCTAATGCTCTCAAGTAGGAAGTACCCCTGTGCTTCCAAGGAAACAGGATGGGATGCAAAGTATATTTGTGGATGAATGAACCAGTACCCAAACAGGAACTCGGCATGATCATAGCGTATGGTACTATCTACCAAAGTGAAGAGCAGGGTTGCCACTGGCAGAGATCACAGTCAGATCCTTCCATCAGCCTTACTGTAGATTTTTTTCCCCACACAGATTTTTAGATATTCCAAAGGACAGTGGCAGGGTGGGGGCTGGGGGAGGTGGAGAACCTGCTGTTGTATTGGCCTACTTTGGGAACTGTATGCAAGTAGATTATACAAAGAAGTCTTAATGTTCACTATTGTTATTCCTTAGGCAACCTGAGTCTACTCTAGGAGTGTGGACACATTTAAGTGGGGGGGGGCACATGGGACACACAACTGTACTGGTCAGACATTCCTTGCTATGACAGTCTGAGAAAGCACTGCCTTAAAGGAGAGAAGATATATTGGCTCATGGCTTCAGAGGTCTTAGTTCATGGTTGGATGGCTGTGTTGTTTCTGGGCTGTGGTAAGGCAGAGTACCACAGTGGCAGAAGAGTGTGGTGGAGCAGAGCTGCTTACTTCATGGTGGCCAGGAAATGGGAAGATACCAGGGACAAGGAGCATCTTTCAAGGTATATCCTCAGTGACCCAGGTCCTCCAATCAGGCCTCCCCTTCCAGTCTTCATCACTTCCCATAGTCTCTACCCCCTTCACAGTATCTACCACATTCCTCCACAGTCTCCACTTAACTCCCAATAGTCCATCTAGTCATGACTTCATCATCTAATCAATTCATCAATTAGGTCAGAACCCTAGTGACCCAATCACCTCTCAGTAACACTACCAGCTGGGAATAAGGCCTTCAATACATGAGTCTCTGGGAGACATCCAAATCAAACCATAATAAGGAAATAGTCAAAATATTGATCAACTAACTGCTAAGACACAGTAACTAATCAGAGGACAGCCTGGCACCAACCAACCAATCAGAGCAGGCACTGTGCTAGCTGGCCAGGCTTACTGACTTCTGCTAGTGAAGATCAGCCCTGCTACTGCCAGAACAAAGTTGCAATTACTGTTGTCACCAGGTCATCTGTAAAAATAGACATATGAGATGGCATGTTGAGCTAGGGGATTTCACATGGGACTTCTCATTAAGGAATAAGAATAATCAATATGAAGCACTTTACTACTTTCTTTCCAACTTTAGTTGACAGCTGATTGCCCTACATAATCCTATGATTTAATCCAGAATACACACTTCATGACATTTCTTGGTATTAATTAATTGCTTCCAAGAGGATTAACCTCTGCCTGGATTCGGGGTGGGGTGGGTGTGGGTAAGGAGAGCAGGAGGAGCAATTTTTTTCTTCCAATGGCAAAAAAGAGAGGCTCTGAGGTCCAGTAGACCCTTGCTAGTCTGCCACCTGGTGGCCAGTTCGTAAACCTCACTGGCTTCCAGGATCTGGGGTAAAGTACCATGCAGTTTAGAAGCTCTCAGAGGTATCTTAGAAGGTACGCAAATCAGTTCCTTGCCCAGGAAACACTCCAAGCCAATAAATTAGAACCTCTAGGGGCGGGACTCAGGAACACACATTAGAATCCCGGGTAAGCTTTTCAACAATAATGCTTCTCACGTTAGAAAGGAGCAGCCTGAAGCCCACGTTTGGAGTCTGAGCAAGTCCTGGGCAATTATTCCTGATTTAAAAACCCAGCACTCCAGCTCAGAGCTCCCCAGGCCAGCCTGCCAGCCTGCCACACTGCCACAGGCCTGGGTCTCTCGGATTTACCTTCATAACTATCAGGTGAAGCTTAGTAATCTACTTTAAATTTTTTTTCAGTACTGGGGGTTGAACCCAGGGCATCACCCATGCTAGGTAAGAGCGCTTTCACATTCACCGTCCCACTAGGAATCTTTAATCAGAGTAGGGGCTCAAAGAGGCAGAGAGATTTGCCCAAAGTGAGGCTGGACTGTCACCTGAACTCTAGGGTTTTTTTTTTTTTTTTGGTTCTACCTATAATCTATGCTGCTAGATGGTTACTTATGCAAGCCATTTTTATTTTTAAAAATATTTTTATTTATTATTATTTTTATGTGTATGCATGTATTGCCTGGATGTAGGTAAGTGCACCTGTGTCATGCAATGCCCACGGTGGACAGAAGAGGCTGTCACATCCCCTGGAACTGGAGTTAGGGACAGTTGTTAGCTGCCATGTGGGTGCTGGGATTCGAACCCAGATCTTTTGCAAGAATAGTGTTCTTATTTCATTTTTTAAAAAAGTTTATTTACTTATTTTTGAGATAAAAGTCTCACTATGTAGTCCTTGCTGGTCTATAATTTGTCATGTAGACCAACCTGGTCTTGAACTCACAGAGATCTGCCTGCCTCTCCCTTCCCAGTGCTGGCTTTTAAAATTTATTTTTATTTTAATTTATATGTGTGTGTGTGTGTGTGTGTGTGTGTGTGTGTGTGTGTGTGTGCCACATACATATAGCTGTCTGAGGAAGCCTGAAGAGGGTAGAGCCCCTGGAGCTGGAGTTACAGGTGGTTGTGAGCAACCTGACATGGGTGCTGGGAATAGAACTTGGGTCCTCTGGAAGTGTCCTTAACTGCTGAGTCATCTCTCCGGCCCTTTTATTTTTATTTTAAAAAATTATTTATTACTATTGTGAGTATGTGATGATGATGATGTGTGTGTGTTCATGTGCTGCATGCACTTGGAGGATAAAGGACAACTTTGTAGAGCTGTTTCTTTCCTTCCACCTTTATGTGGGCTCTAGGAATCAAACTCAGATCATCAGACTTGGGAGGCAAGAGCCTTTACCTGCTGAGCCATCTCATCGGCCCTAGTTTTTGTTTTTCCAACAGGATATCACTATGTAGCCCATGCTAAACTGGACCCTCTACATAAACCAGGTATGTGCCACATGCCTGTCTGGAGGGCATTCTTTGTCTCAGTAAGTTACAGTTTGTTATCGATGCATGTGTGTGTTTTTAATTTTAAAAAAAATTATTCTTATGTATATGAGTGTACTACCTGCATGTATGTAAGTGCACTTGTGTCATCCAATGCCCAAGGAGGTCAGAAGACAACATTGTATTCCCTGGAACTGGAGTTACAGACAGTTGTTAGCTGCCATGTGGGTGCTGGGAACCAAACCTGGGTCCTCTTTGAGAGCAGCCAGTGCTCTTAACCGCTGAGTCATCTCTCCAGCCTCAGGTGTGTGTTTTTGTGTGTTTGTTGTTTTGTGTGTTTGTGTTTTGTTTTTGTTTTGTGTTTGTTTTTGTGAGTTTTGTGTTTTTGTGTTTGTTTGTGTCCCTTAGTCTAGGCTGGCTTCCAATTTTCTATGTAGCTGAGGATGACCTTGAACTTCTGATCCTCCTGCCTCCATCTCCACAGTGCTGGGATTATAGGCAAGTGTCATGACATCCAGTTTTATGCAGTGCTAGGGACTGACCCCAAGGCTAGGCAAGTACTCTATCAGCTTGAGCTCCAACTCCAGACTCCTAAGTTACAGTTCTTAAGGAGACAAATGAATTGAAACAAGCTAAGAAGTACCCCAAAGGAGACATCATAGTCCTCCAGTGTGTAGGGCTTGTCAGACAGGTCTTCAAAAAACTCTGCCAGAGCGTCCAGCGTCTCTTCTGCTAGTCTTTCATAAGCTGTCTCATCTAGAGAGCTGCAGGAGAAAACAGACCCACCAGAACACTGTTATCAAAACATACGATAATAATGAATGAATAAAAATTTAGTAACAGAATGCCCTCCAGCAGAAGTAACCATCTAGCAGCACAGACTCAAAAGGTTTACCGGCACAGCCCAGTTCTGCCAGTCCCTCTGCCTCTCTGAGCTTCTTTTCTGGTTAATATCAAGTTCATATGTGCTTTTTTTGTTTTTGTGAGACAAACTATGTAGTCTATCACAGGCTTCAAACTCACCTCAGTCCTCTTGCCTTGCTTCAGCCTCCCGGAGGCCATCATTACAGGCATGAGCCACTATGCCTGGCTTTTTTCATTTGTTTACTTTTCATTTACAGTTTTTAAATTGATGGAAAATATCTACTATGTATAAATTTAAAAAATTAAAATTCCATTAAAGGAGTTAAAGGAAGAAGTAGCCTTTCTTCTAAATGGCCACCATTTCCATAGGTGGTAATATAGTAACTACAACTATAGTCCTGTCTCTACCCAGGAATATTTATATTACTTTAAATATAAAAATGAAGTATCTTGTTTTTCTTTGAGACAAGGTCTTGCTATGTAGTCCAGATTGGCCTTGAGTTTATGATTCTCTTACCTCAGTCTTCCAAGCACCCGAGATCACGGGTGTATGTCACTATATCTAGTTCATTATAATTTATTTCACCTATCTACTTCTGCAAGACACTGAGGTTGTTTTCTTCACTTTTGTTATTAAAACCTCTATTTGGCAAGACACAAAATAGGAAAAAATGTTTGTATTACATGTAACTGAAAATGGACTAATCTGGAATACAAATAAATAACCCTTATAAATCAATAAAAATACCCAACAGATAGGGCTGGAGAGGTGTCTCAGTGGTTAATAACACTGACTGTTCTTGCAGAAGACTGTGGTTTGAATCCCAGCACCCACATGGCAGCTAACACCTGTCCATAACTCCAGTTCCAGGGATCCGACAGCCTCTTCTGTCTTCCGCTGGCACTGCATAACACAGGTGCACTTATCTACACGCAGGCAATACACACATACATATTAAAAAAATAAAATTAAAATAAATAAATAAAAAGAATACCCAACAGAAAAATACTTGTACATATTTCATAAAAGAAAAGATATCCAAATGGCCAGTGAACATGTGAAAAAATGCTGAACTCTGTTAAAGAAAATGTAAATTAAAAAACGAGATCCCTCCTGAAAGAGACGGGAAGAGAGGCAAACAGTTCTTTCAGATATTGCTGACTGGCAGGTGAACTGATTGTTCACTTTGGAAAACTACTGGGCAACATCCAGTGAGGTGGAACACTTTCACAGCCTATGGCCCCTGAAGCCCACTCTTAGGGGTAAGCCCAACAGAAAGGTACACCCAGGCTCACCCAAAGACATGCACTATATTAGCATGTTTGGAGCAAAGCTGTTTCATAGCACCAAACTGCAAACTGCTCACGTACACGTAGGTAATATAGTAGATGAACTGTGGTATATTCACACAATGGAACACTACCTAGAAAATAGAATTGTCTACTTGACTCTGAGAACAATATGGACGAATGTCACAACTGGAAGCCACGTACAAACATAATGATACTTAGTGATATAGTATATATAAGGTAAAAACCCAGGCAAGGAATCCAGGCTGTTGGGATTTAGAATGGCAGTCATGCTCATCTTGCCCTTTGCCATCACTCTGTGTGTGTGTGTGTGTGTGTGTGTAAGAGAGAGAGAGAGAGAGAGAGAGAGAGAGAGAGAGAGAGAGATTATTTTTATTTTTATTATTTTTTATTTTATGCATGTGGGTGTATTGCCTGCATATATGTGAGTGCACCATATCATGCAATGCCACGGAGGGAGGTCAGAAGAGGCCATCCGATTCCCCTGGAACTGGAGTTAAGGATGGTTCGTAGCCGCCATGTGGGTACTGGGAACTGAACCTGGGTCTTCTGCAAGAGCAGTCAGTGCTCTTAACTGCTGAGCCATCTCTCTAGCCTCAACAGATCATTTCTCTACCTGAGAAAATTTCATGTCACTCAGAAATCTTGGACTTTGCATCCCTTATGGGCCTTTAGTTGCCCCCCCGTCCCGGGGCTAAGGGTACCTCTACGTGTGGAAGGAGGGTCATGTAGCTAATCAGGTAGCAGAGGGGTAGACTGAGGCACTGCAGTCTTACAGGGAATCCACTGCCATTTCTCCCAGGACATTTGCTGGCTTTTTTTCTGACTTCCTTGTAGTTAGCTAGGGCCATGCAACTAAGCTTGGTCTACTAGAATGCGAGAGACAAGTGCCACTTCCAGCCTTTCAGTGCTTCAGGCTCTTCCTACTACATGGAACCTGGGTAGGGTGAGCTGACCTGGACAACAAAGGCTGGCCTGGAGATGAAGGCCCTGCAGCTCTGGTCATGTGGAAAGCCAACCCTGGACTACCTGGAAAGGCACTGTGGTTAGGCTCTGTTAGTGCAGCATGGCCTTCCTTAATTAGGGTGCTAGAGAAAATAGGAAAGCCCTGGGGAAAAACCCACACATCCAACAGTAGGGAGGGCTAAGGGAAGTAGGGCATACCCACACAATATCACTATTTCAATAAAAACAACCTGTCAGATGCTTACTGATATGGAAAGATGTCTATGAGGGTTATTGCTATGGAGAAAACAGATTCTTTAAAATTTTTTAAATATATATATTTTTATTTTATATGCAACCATGTCATACAATGCCCATGGAGACCAGAAGAAGGTGTCAGATTCCCCTGGAACTGGAATTACAGATGGTTATTAGCCACCCTATGATGCTGGAACCCAAAACTGGGTCCTTTCCAAGAGCAGCTAGCACTCTTAACTGCTGAGCCATCTCTCCAAGACCAGAAAATAGGTTCTTTATGGGGCAAGAGAGAGGAGAGAGGAAGGAGGTCTGAGGTACAAGGTATTCTAATCTTACCTTGGGTTGTCCAAACTTCCTGAGTTCCTCAAAAGCACCAAACAGACACTTTGCTTTTTGACATCCAGAATCTGGTTGAGGTAGTGGAAGTTCAAACTCTAAAAGCCAAAGTTAAGAGGAATTACCACTTTCAGTCTACTGGGTTACCACTTTCAGTAATACTGGGTTTACATATTGGTACTTGCATATTCAAGAGTGAATGTCTCAGGATAGTTCTTGGCAATTGTTTCTCACTGTCCTAAAATGTTTTATGATGGTTCTTTCAGTTTCTCTGCTAAGCTTGAGCTGTCTGATAGGGTAGCTATGAGACACAGGCACCCATTTGAATGTACTGAGATAAAACAAAGTTGGGTCCTCATCTGTGCTGGCTGCATTTCCAGTGGCCATGGCTATGTGTTACAGAGCATCTCCATCTGGGCAGGGAGGTCGATTGGGTGGTGCTGTTGCAGGCTATTCTGGTCACTTGGTGGTTATCAGGAGGCAGTGAAGCATCATGTGACTAAGAAAAGCATCAAAAAGGAGTACGGGCAGAATTCTGTTAAAGTCCAGAAAAAAGGGTGGCTAATACAACTGCTGACTGACAGATCCTATAAACACAATCTGTAAGGGAGAATGTGACCTGTTGATGTTTCTTAGTCCCTAACTGCTGGGCACCCATGTAATGGCATATGAATTCTAACTATAGGAATGACCTTTACAATATGGACATAACCTAAAATTTTACCTAACTTTGTGACCAAAAAAGCTACTGTTTATAATGTAAACAAGCTTACAGAACCATGTGTTCCTCTTGTGACCTGAGCATAAGACCTTAATCCCTCAGAACCCCTCCTTGCCCACTGTCTGAATGTGGATGTCCATGATTTACAAATCAAAACCCTGATAGCAGCGTGCTTTTCTTATTGCAAACAATGAGAGAAATTCAGAGTGTGTGATATTCTAGGCCTAGGGATCAAAGGGCAAGATTCTCTGATAAGACAAGGGTAGGTCCTGACTTCTACCTCCCCATTTCATGCTCAAGATACTGTTTCAATAAAAGAATGAGTAAGGCCCCTGCTTGGGAGCGCAGTTCCCAGAGACATCTGAAGAACAGGGTCTTCGCAGCTTGGGCCTGCTCTTGGCCTTATGAATGCTAAGAGTCAGGCTGTTTCTTTTTTTGTTTTTGGAAATATTTTTTTTTTTATTATTTTATGAGTGTATTGCCAGCATGTATGTGAGTGCACCCGTGTCTTGCAATGCGGCGGAGGTCAGAAGAGGGCTTCGTATTCCCCTGGAACTGCAGTTAAGGATGGTTCGTAGGCACCATGTTGGTGCTGGGAATCGAACGCGGGTCCTCTGCAAGAGCAGTCAGTGCTCTTAACCACTGAGCCATCTCTCCAGCCCCAGGCTGTTTCTTTTTTAAGCATCACCATGGTGTGGCTTAAAAATGCTGTAATAACCAGCTCTGCTGTCCTGGAGAGATGGATGAGGGTCAGTTGAGAGCCAGAGAGAAAAATAGTGTGGTTGGGGCTGAGGCAGCAAGTGGTGAGGGGAGGCAGAGGTGATGTAGGGTGGAGGTGGCCACAGGGCTTGAAAAAGAATTCATCAGGACTTTACCCTGGAAAGTTGTGATGGTTGGTTTTAAAACTTTTTTTTTAATTTTTTTAATTTTATGTGTATACATGTATTGCCTGTGTGTAGGTAAGTGCACCCATGTTGTGCAATGCCCGCAGAGGACAGAAAAGGTGGTCGGATGCCCTGGAACTGGAGTTATGGACAGCTGTTAGCTGCATTTTATTTATTATTTTTATTTTATGTGTATGTGTGTATTGCCTGCATGTAGGTAAGTGCACCTGTGTTGTGCAATGCCTGTGGAGGACAGAAGAGGCCATTGGATCCCCTGTGACTGGAGTTATGGACACTTGTTAGCTGCCATGTAGGTGCTGGGATTCGAGCCCGGGTCTTCTGCAAGAACAACCAGTGTTCTCAACTGCTGAACCATCTCTCCAGCCCTGTGATGGAGACTCACTTGGGAAACTGTCTTAATTGCTTTAATAATGTGGGAAGACTTACCCCAAATGTAGGCAGCACCTCCCGCTCCCATATATCAGCCCAGATAAAAAGGGGCATGGTAGAAGGAAAATTATTTGCCATTTGCTGGCTTCACCTTCTCTCTTGCTGCTGAGTTAATTTATCCTGTTGCTGCTCCTGTTTCTTTCACTGATACCAGAACCAGCATTTCCAGACTTCCAACACTGGCTCTCCAGGACCCTCCAGATTTTCAGCACCAGATTGGGACTGCTGAGGCACCAGGACCATGGACTAAGCAACCACTAGGTTCTCAGCCTCTCACTGTGAAACAGCTCCTATGGGGATACTCCGACTACTGAGACACCCCCCGTCCCCACCCCAGCCTCAAAGTGCAAGCAGCTATCAAGTTCTCAGCATCTCAGGTGTAATTCAGCTGGTGTTACTATTTTGAAGTAAGCTGATTAATATATTTACATATGTATATTTTCATTCTATCAGTTCCGTTCATCTAGAGAACCCTGACTAATATAAATTGTGGTACTGGGAGTAGTTCTGGAGAAACAGAATTGTAAGGATGAATTTCTCTGTTGGGCTTGGTGGTATCTGAGTTGGTTCTCCAGTTCAATGAAATCTACAGTTACTAAAGACTTCTCTGGTACCATAGAGAGATAGGCAAGCCCATAGTGTGAGCTATTTTAAAGAACTATGCAAGACAAATGCATTTGTTGCTTCTGATTCGCCTCCTGTGAGAAGCAGGAATGTAATAACTCTGCTTTGAATATTTGTGGAAAGATAAGGAAAATAGTGTTGCTGGTTGATTCTTTTTAGCATCTTGGAAAAAGTAACAAAGGAAACAAATGATCAGCTCCAGATGCTCATAAACAATCTAAAAGTTTCTAAGTGTGCCCTGGAAGAGAACCTTTTTTCTAGCAACCACAGAGCTGAAGATTTCAGAAAACTAAATGCAAGTCCCCATTATAAGTTTGATAAATTTACAATGCAAAAGTAATTCATAGTCTTGAAACATGTCAGCAGTTAAAGTGAGGGCACTGAGTGGGAAAGAGTGGGATCCTGTGACTGGGGATGGAGATGTGTGAGAGGACCTTAAGGAGGTTGAAGGCACTGCATCCTCAGATTCTGAGGGGCTCATTCCACCTGAGGAAGTAATTTCCCCATCCTTAGGAGAGGATGCATTCCCACTCCACCTCCTGCAGCATTCCTCTCTCTGCCCTTGCCTGAGGGAATTAATCCTGCCTCCTCTGTAGAACAAAGACTTTCTCTAAAGCAGAGTTCAGCTGAAACAATACTGATCCATCATTGTCTCTACAGCTATCACTTCTATAGGGTCTGTACCCTGATTATTCCTCTTCAGGGTCTGGAATAAAGGGAAGTCCTATAAAACTTCCAACTATAAAGAGATTCTTATTCTGCAAACAAGTCTTTCCACCAAAAGAGACCCTTATTGGAACAATGTGGGCCCTAAGCCCTTTACAAATGCCCCTACCCAACCCCATGACTCTATTTCTGCATATAAACATACTTGAACTCCCCTACTACTTGACTGCTGCTGATTCCTGCCCATCAGCTAGCCACCCCTCATTGGCTATAATAAATACCAATTTGGATTGTTGAGTTTGGTTGCTTTCTTTTCTACCTGTGACTCCTATTCCCAACATAACTAGCATAACTAAATTCAAGGCTAAGTAGGCCCCCTGAAGGTGAGGTTGAAAGTATTGTGTGTGTGCGTGTGTGTGTATGTGTGTGTGTGTGTGTGTGTGTGCGTGTGTTTACTACAACCCTAAGAAACTTAATGAGTGTTTTGTTTGTTTGTTTTAGACAGGGTCACCCTGTAGCCACAGCTGGTCTGGTCTGAAACTCCTTATGTAGACCAGGCTGCCCTTGATCTCACAGAAACCTGTCACCCAAGTGCTGGTATTAAAGATGTGCACCACCATGCCCAGTCTAATACATTTTAAAAAATTATTATTTTTATTTTATGTGTAAGAGTGTATTGCCTGCATGTGTGTAAGGGTACCCATGTTGTCCATGTTGTGCAATACCTGTGGAGGTCAGAAGGGGGCACCAGATCTCCTGGAATTGGAGTTACAGATGGTTGTTAGCCACCACGTGGGCCGTGCTGGGGACTGAACCCAGGTCCTCTGCAAGAGCAGTTAGTGCTCTTAACTGCTGAGCCATCTCTCCAGCCCGTTAATAAATTTTTTTAATTCATTCAAGCAGAAGACTGGAGAATATGTGTGGGAATGGATCTGAAGGGTGTGGGATAATGGTGGAAGGAACATAAGACCGGATCAGGCTAAGTTTATGGATTTGGATCACTGAGCAGCAGAGATTTTAGATTTAATATTGAAGCTCACATAAAAGTTCCAAGAGTTTATTTGATTGGTTGGTTGAAGTATTTGTCAAAAGATGGCCTACTGAGAAAGAGAAGGAGATGCCTGATATCCCTTAGCTTAGTGTTGAAGGGATTTTAAGGCTCAGGGAAATTGGAATGCTGGAGTAGATTTGCTGCATAAAACCTAGTCTGCTACAATGGGAGGGTCCAGAGGACATGCAATTCACTAGTACTAGAAGACACAAAATAGTGAGAGGGGCACTACACATTTAAAGAGCTTGTTACTGCTTGTCTCCTCATGTCAGTTCTCAGGGTGGGAGATGCTGCTACTCAACTGGATGAATTAAATGTGATGGGTTTTATTGAACCCAGCGTAGCAGGGGCCAAGTGGCATCATAGGAATGAAGAGGAGAACTAATATTCATTGAGAAAAAACCCAGAGCAGGTAACCTGGGAAACCAGCCCTCCTGCTGGCTTAAGAAAACAGAATTCAATTTCCTAAGTCAACCAGTCTCTAGTTTGCTTGAGAAAACAAGCACATGCTTAATCTTTACTTTTGCAAACACACTTCCTCCTTGGAATTCCAACTCATGGTTCCCCACCCCCCTTTTTAAGACCTGTAGGGTAGAGAGAGACCCCTGTGCATGATCCATAATCATGTAGGCTGGAAGGCCCCATGACCCTGGTGCCCACCAATGTAAGAGCAGGTCTGAGATGATGTTGAATTACCTACAAATATTGGAAAGGACCTACTGCCTGGGCTCAGGCTTTGGAGATTATTTTCCTGGGCCTGCTGCAAGCAGGATCAGAAATAAAAGCTGTGACTTCCCAGTTTGTCCCCAGGTGTCTGATTTAAAAGTGGCAGTTCCTGTTACAGTTTTTCCTGTTACAGAATCACCAAAGGCAAGGTGACTGTAGTTACTATAATGGCAGCACAGGCAATGCCATGTCTATAATGGCATGACTTGTGTGGCCCTTTGTTACTGGCTAGTTAACCATGGTGTTTCCAGGGATGAAATACACAGGAAGAATACTAGGTTTTTTTCAATCTGTATAAACAAACAAAACAAATAAAAACAAGACCTTTTAGAGTAAATTAAAGTTATATTGGATCATAGCAACAGGGAATCACAGCCCATCAATTTCCAGACTTGAGCCAGTTTACAGATCCAGAATCCCTTGACTGAGGGAAGGCCAAGTCCTCTTGAGGAAGGATCATGTTACAATATTGAAGAGTTTTACTATTAGCCTTTTTCCTATCTTTTTTCCAGAAGGACCTACAACCTTTAATTAGGGTAACTGTATATTGGGAAAAATAAACAGTCAAGACTTTCCAGGCCTATTGGATATTGGTTCTGAACTGACACTGATTCTGGGAGACCCCAAAAGCATTTTGGCCCTCCAGTTAAAGTAGGGGCTTATGGAAGTCAGGTGATTGATGGAATTTGACAAAAGTCCTACTCACAATAGGTCCACTGGGTCCCCAAAATCATCCTGTGGTTATTTCCTCAGTCACAGAATGCATAATTGGGATAGATATGTTTAGGAGTTGGCAGAATCCCTATTGGTTCCTTGACCTGTGGATTGAGGGCTATTATGGTTGGAAAGGTCAAATGGAAGCCATTGGAGTTGCAGCTACTTGGGAACATAGTGAACCAAAAAACAATACTACATCCCTGAAGGAATTACAGAAATTAGTGTCATCATCAAGGACTTGAAAGATGCAGGGGTAGTGGTTCCCACCATATCTCCCTTTAACTCTCCTATTTGGCCTGTGCAGAAGACAGATGGATCATGAAGAATGACAGCTGACTATTGCAAACTTAATCAAGCTGTGACTCCAAGTAGCTGCTGTGCCAGCAAACATGTGGTTTCCATATTTGAGCAGACTAATGTATCCCCTAGTGAACTGGCTCAGCAAACCTACCTAAGTTACTCCATTTTGTTCAGAGCCATTTCAGCAGCAACTTTGTTCCACACCAAAAGAAAAAGGGGGGCAACCTTGGGTCTTGGGAAATTGTCCTAGCCATGAACCATGGAATGTGCCAATTCCAGACATTTTACATCTGGCTGCTTGTTTTCGCTTCTGTAATCCACTTGCTATTTTGGGTCACCTTGACACGGAGCATAAGACCACCCTTGTTATCATGTTATTGTATGACCACCCAGTAACTGCTGATTCCAGCTTTCTTACTATACTATACTTGTCATAGCTAGGAAGTTGACTAATTTTAAAAGTACAAAGTTGATTGCCAAGTTATATGACTGTATCACTTATCTGTATAATGATTGGTTGTTGATTACTAGATTCAAAGTTCTGCTATGTTGTACAAACCTGATTGGTTCACAAGTGTCCTGTTTGAATAATATTTCTGTAATCCTATAAAAACTCTGACCTGACAATCATCAGGGCTGCTTCTACTCCCGAGATAGCAGCCCGGCCTGTTGAAAAATAAAATTTACCTTGCTACTTTTCTTGAAGTGGTGCTGGTGATTTTTTTGCAAACTCCATCTTATAACACTAGGACCTGGTATTTAACTATTGATCTAACAAATGCTTTTTTCGTGATACCTATCTGTAAAGACCACTAGAGGCAGTTTTCTTAACACCTTCACAGTTCTACCTCGGGGGTTTGTTAATTCTCCAGCCCTGTGTCATAATTTAGTTCAAAGGCTCTATAGAGTATCCCTATCTCCAGTCAGAGAGATCTTGATGACCTCCCTCTTCTACAAGGTATTACACTGGTCTACTATATTGATGACATTATGCTGATAGGACCAAGTGAACAGGAAGTAGCAACCACTTTGGACTTGTTGATAAAGCATATGTACATTAGAAGATGTGAAATCAATCCAACTAAAATTCAAGGGCCTTCTATCTCGGTGAAATTTCCAGGAGTCCAGTGGTGTGGAGCATGCAGAGATACTCCAAGGTGAAGGATACCTTGTTGAACCTGGCCCATGCCTGGCTTATTTGGATTTTAGAGGCAGCACATTCCTCACTTGAGAGTGTTATGCTGGTCCATGTATCAAGTGACTTGGAAAGCTGCTAGTTTTGAGTGAAGCCCTGAAAAGGATGGAGCTCTTCAACAGGTCCAGCCTGCTGTGCAGGCTCTTGGCCACTGGGGCTATATAATCCGGGAGGCCTGATGCTATTTGAGATATCAGTGGCAGATAAGGATGCTTCATGGAGCCTTTGGCAGGACCCCATGAGTGAATCAGAGCAGAGGCCCAAGACTTGGGAGGAAGGACTTACCATCATCTGCAGACAACTCTTCTCCCTTTGAGAAATAGCTCTTGGCCTGTTAGTGGAAACTGAACATTTTAAAAATGGACCACCAAGTTACCATAAGACCTGAACTGTTCATTATGAGTTAGGTGTTATCAGATCCTTTAAGCCATAAAGTTGGATGTACAAGTGGCAATTCATCATCAAATGGAAGTGGTATAAACATGACCAGACCTGAGACAGTCTTGAGGACACAAGCAAGTTACACAAAGAAGCTGCCCGATGCCTATGGTTCCTACTCCTGTTATAATACCTTCTGTCTCCTAGCATCCACCTGTGGCCTTATAGTGCCCTCTGATTGGTTGATTAAGGAAGAAAAAACTAGGGCCTGGTCTATGGATGGTTCTGCGTACTATGCAGTCACCACCCAGAAGTGGACAGCTGCAACATTATAGTCCCCTTCTGGGACAACCCCGAAGGACACTGGTGAAGGAAAATCTTAACAGTGGGCAGAACTTCAGGCAGTGCACATGGCTGTGAATTCTGTTTGGAAGAAGAAATGGTCAGATGTACAATTATATACTGATTCATGGACTGTAGCCAATAGTTTGGCTGGATGGTCTGGGACTCAGAAGGAGCATGACTAGAAAATTGGTGAACAAGACATTTGGGGAAGGAGTATGTGTATAGATGGCTCCAAATGGGCAAAGGAGGTGAAGACACTTGTGTCCCATGTAAATGCTCATCAAAAGGTGACCTCAACAGAGGACGAGTTCAATAATCAAGGAGATTGGATGACCCGTTCTGTGGCCAGCCTCATTCTCTCTCTACCCCTGTTATTGTCCAATGGGCAAGTGGCAAAGATGGATGAGCTCAACAACACAGACTTCCACTTACTAAGGCTGACCTGGCTACAGCTCCTGCTGAGTGTCAAATCTGTCAGCAACAGAGAATGACACTGAACCCCTGATATGGCAAGCTTCCCTGGGGTGACCAGCCAGTGACCTGGTGGCAGGGTGACTACAGTGGTCCACTTCCATTGTGGACGGGACAGTGCTTTGTCCCTACTGGAATACACATTTATTCTGGTTATGGTTTCCCGCATGTAATGTTTCTGCCAAAACTACCATCCGGGGACTTCAGAATGAATGCCTTAGCCATTGTCATCCACACAGCATCACTTCTGACCAAGGAACACACTTCATAGCTAAGGAAGCACAGCAGTGAGCTCACGGAATTCACTGGTCTTACCATGTCTCCCCCATAATCCTGAAGCAGCTGGGCTGAGAGAAGGGTGGAATGGCCTTTTAAAGACAGCTAAGGGGCCAACTGGGTGACAATAGCCTGAAGGACTGGGGCAAGGGCTGTAGCTTTCTCCTCACTATCACCTAGTAACCCACTAGTACATTTTTGCTTCCTGTTCCCACAATCTTGTGCTCTGTGGGCCTAGAAGTCTTAGTTCCAGAGGGAAGAATGCTTCTGTCCAGAAGCAGAGCAAACATACCATTGAACTGGAAACTAAGACTTCCTCCTGGCCACTTTGGGCTCCTGATTTCCTTGAGCCAACTGGCTAAGAAAGGAGGAACAGTATTAAGAGAGTGATTGACCCAGACTACCAGGGGGAAACTGCACTGCTCCTCCACAGTGGAAGTAAGGATAAGTGTGTCTGGAGTGCAGGAGATGGTGTTACCATGTTCTACAATCAAGGTAAACTACAACAGCCCAATCCAGGCAGGATGACAAATGGCCCAGACCCTTCAAGAATGAATGTATGGGTCACCCCTCCAGGTAAAAGAACTGAGACTCACTGGAGTATATGCGGAAGGTAGAGGAAATGCAGTGGACTTCATATATATATATTATATTTTAATTAGAAACTTCATTCATTTACATTTTATTAAATAATTTAAAGATTCATAATAGTTATGAAATGAACATGAAACTTAGGGAGCAAAGGCCAGAAAGACATTTTTCTTGGATTTATTTATTTATTTATTTATTTAATTTATTTTTTGGTCTTTTTGAGATCCACCTGCCTCTGTCTCCCGAGTGCTGGGATTAAATTCGTACACCACCATGCGTGGCCTAAATAAAATATTTTTTTAAAAAAGAAATAGGGGCTGGGCGTGGTGGCGCTCCAGGACAGCTGGGGCTACAGGGAGACCCTATCTCAAAAAGATAAAAAAAAATTATTATTTTTATTTTATGTGTATGATTGTATTGCCTGCATGTATGTAAATGCACTAGTGTCATGCAATGCCTGTGATGGTCAGAAGAGGGCATCAGATTCCCCTGGAACTGGAGTTACAAAGGTTGTTATTCCCTATGTGGGTGCTAGAAATCCAACCCAGGTCCTCTGCAAGAGCAGCCAGTGCTTTTAACCACTGAACAAGTCTCCAGCCCCTGTTGTTACTATTTTAAAGTAAGCTGAATATATATAATTCCATCAGTTCTCTTCCTCTAAGAGAACCCTGGCTAATTCACAAAGCATGAAGGGCTTTAAGAAGTTGGTGATAAGACTGACCTTCTCAAAAGGTCATGCTGGTTGCCATGGAAAGCAAAGGTCAGGAATATTATTGCCCTTGATCAGGCAATGACTGTGTGAGCTCAGAAAAAGGAAGGCAGAGGGCTCAGGGCTGAAAGTGAGCAGAGATGTAGGACATGGGGAGACAGAATGGGGTTCTGAAGAAGTGAGGGATGTCCTGATAACCATTGCTACAGCTACATGTTCTAGAGTGTTCTCTGTCTGCCCTGCACTGCTCTGTGTTTAGCTGTATGGACTCACTGAATCCTCCGGATCTCTGTGAGTTCAAGGCCAGCCTGGTCTACATAGTGAGTTCCAGGACAGCTGGGGCTACAGGGAGACCCTATCTCAAAAAGATAAAAAAAAATTATTATTTTTATTTTATGTGTATGATTGTATTGCCTGCATGTATGTAAATGCACTAGTGTCATGCAATGCCTGTGATGGTCAGAAGAGGGCATCAGATTCCCCTGGAACTGGAGTTACAAAGGTTGTTATTCCCTATGTGGGTGCTAGAAATCCAACCCAGGTCCTCTGCAAGAGCAGCCAGTGCTTTTAACCACTGAACAAGTCTCCAGCCCCTGTTGTTACTATTTTAAAGTAAGCTGAATATATATAATTCCATCAGTTCTCTTCCTCTAAGAGAACCCTGGCTAATTCACAAAGCATGAAGGGCTTTAAGAAGTTGGTGATAAGACTGACCTTCTCAAAAGGTCATGCTGGTTGCCATGGAAAGCAAAGGTCAGGAATATTATTGCCCTTGATCAGGCAATGACTGTGTGAGCTCAGAAAAAGGAAGGCAGAGGGCTCAGGGCTGAAAGTGAGCAGAGATGTAGGACATGGGGAGACAGAATGGGGTTCTGAAGAAGTGAGGGATGTCCTGATAACCATTGCTACAGCTACATGTTCTAGAGTGTTCTCTGTCTGCCCTGCACTGCTCTGTGTTTAGCTGTATGGACTCACTGAATCCTCATTATAGGCCTGTGAGGGAAGCACTTCCATCACCATCATTGAGATGCTGGGTTCCATAAAGTTGCTGTGAACTCTCACTGAGTAATTCTTAGGAGGCACAGGCTGGGTCCCTGCAAGATTCTGGTCATATCAAATGGGCAATACATAGTCTTGTTTGATGTGTATTTCTGTTTAGAGATGCCTCATTTAATATATATTATTGAGTTGTTAACATTGATCTTGAAGCAATAACACAACTCATGTTGGAGTGACAAATACTGGATACACATTTTTCATGTAAGGTATGCCACAGCCTGTGTTTACTTTGGCTCTAGGCTTGGGACCACTTTCAAACAATGAGATTACCAACAAGAAGCATATAAATGTGGAAAATGTGACAGTGAATAGACTGATGAGGATACTTGCTTATACTGTGACAGGGAAGCAAGCGGGCAAAGTGACACCTTGGCAGGAACACGTTCCACAGACCTTCCAGCATTTTGCCACTCTGCTCTTTGCAAAATGACAGCAAGAGAGCTGAGAGCAACGACTAGGGGTCAAAAAATGCTAGCGCATCAGTGAATTCACAAAACAGAATCTGCAGATAATGAGGATGAACTGTATTTGTATTTTACAGATGGGGAAACTGAGATGTCAAAGGGTAACTTGCTCAAGTTTACACAAATGCAAGGATCCAAAGCTATAGAGCCATAATTGCTTCTCACTGTCCTATAAAGTTTTATGACGGTCCTCTCAGTCTTTCTGTCTGACTCGAGGCTGTGCCACAAGGGAAAGAATCCCAGGACACAGGGAGAAAGTGTCAGAAAATGGGGCTCCCCTCAGCAAATTCCCTTCTCTCCCAGTTCCTGGCCCTCAAATCCTAGCTGTCTTTCCATTACTGAGCTATATGTGTAGCCTGGTTTTGTTTTTTATGTTTTATTTTTCCTTTTTTTTTTTTTTTTTTTGAGACAGTGTCTCCTGTATCCCAGGTTGGCCCTGAGCCTGCTACCCAGCAGACAATGACCTTGAACTTCTGACTCTCCAGTCTCTACTTTCCAAGTGCAGGAATGCAGGGATTACAGGTGTGTGCCACCATGCCTATCCATATCCAGCTGTTTTTAATTATCAAAATAGCCCTCTTCCAAATACTCCTTGCCTTACATCTTCCTATTTTGGCCAATTTAACCTTCCTTAGGTAACTGCTAAACCTTTCAGAATATGTCTTCTCCCTCAATGGTGGGAGACATGGTTTCATACTTGTAGAATGGTCATAGGGATTAAGCAAGAGATCAGGAATACCTCAGATATAGGGCCTGAGGGTGTGCCTTAAGTTTCTGCTTTGAAATACATTAACCAAAGTGTCAAAGGTAAACTTTAGCCCCTGCCCCAGGAAGAGCAAGCTTTACTGAGGAGGGCAGGCAATATTCACAGTGCTGGGATCCTCATGTATGAGTGTTCTTTTCCTTTAAAAAATTTTTTACTTCTAATTTTTTTATACATCTGTGTGTGGATACTGGAGGAAGTCAAAAGAGGGTGTCGAATTTGATGGAGATGGATTACAGGCAGTAGTGAGCCACTCACTAGGTGCTACGAAATGAACTGGAAGAACAGTAAGTGCTCTTAACCACTGAGTCATATCTCCAGTCCCTGATAAGTCCACTTGCTGAAGTCACCCAGGGCCCTATATGCCCTGGCAAGGCTTGCTATCCCGGGCTCCCTTATCTCCAGGTTCCATGCGTCTGTGTGCTCAGCACAGCATCTGCTGCTGGAAGCATTTGAGAAATACCAGATAGTTTCAAGGCCTTAGGCTTGGGGGCAGAACCACATGGCCCAATCCGTATACATCCCAACCTGGCCTTTGTGAGGTTTTCCCTAAGTCTCCTGGTCTCTCATAAGCGTTGACTATCAGTCTTCCCTTTCAAGGGGGGAAATGAGCTGATACCACCACTTTTAGTGTCTGATGTGTTAATTCATGGCAGGCCTTGTGCTTAGTAATTCCAGCGAATAAGTGGATCATTTCCAACAGCGTTAGTTGAGAGAGTATATTTAATTAAAAAATAAAAAGGGCCTGTTAATTTTTAGTATGGTTTGGCAGTTAGTTGTTTTGTACATTGCAGATTTTAGTACAGCATTTTTTTCTTTTTTCGTTTAAGTTCCAAAAGGAAAGCACTTATTCTCTCAGAGTGTCTGAGATATTTTGTAGTAATAATTTGTGTAAAATGGACTCATGGGATAGATTTTTTTGCATTTTTAGTTCGGTGAAAACCATCTATCATAAGGCTTGCCACTGTAACCGTTTCTACATGCACACCGTTCAGTAGTGCTGCTTTACACTCATGTTGTTGGGAAACAGACCTCTAGAGCTGTATCTTGCAAAAGTGAAATGCCATAACCATTAAATGACTCCTTTTTCCCTCTTTCTCCTATGGAGTAGAACTTTGACCATTTATAAATCAAACACCTGAATTACTTAGTAGTTCATTTGTGTTTGCAATATCTAATGTTACAGTAAACATGAATGTATGTTAATTGAGTTTATTATTTCATTTTGAGCCATAGAAGAGAAACACATTTTAGATATCAGAAATAAACTTTGAATTTGTACTAAATTGCGAAGGTAATAGATTTTCACAAGTTATTTGTGCCTTGTTAAAAATATCAGTTGTCTTTAAGTCTACCTGTCATAGGTTTCAGAATACATTTTTCTTTCAAAATGACAACCCAATTTAAGTTGCTTGAATACTACAATAGGAATGCTTACTGGTATTACTTGATAATCATGTATATCCTTGGAACTTTAACATATATACAACTATAGCAGTATTAATAATTACAGTTGTATGCCTTTAAAATATTAAATTTGAGGAAGCTGTAAAAAAAATCTAAATATAGCTCAAGTAGTTCCAAAGAAATTTGATATGTGAATTGAGAAGTAGTGGAAGTGTTTGAGTAAAAGAATGTAAGATATGTCTTTAACAATTCTAAAAACAGAATTACCTGTTGAAATATTTTGTATATTCAAGGTTATTTAATAAATAAAATGAATCTCACTTGTTTTACTTCTTTGGTGTAGCTACTAGAAAATTTGGAATGCCCCCATCGTTCCTTTGCCCATCCACCTCCCCCTCCGGGAATGCCCGCCCCAACTCCTTTGGCTTCAAGACTCTGATAAAATATTTTGTCACGAACTGGGAAACCTTCCCTAACGTCACTGCCATCCTTTGACCTAACTCCTTTTAAGTCATGGGTTAACTGAGTATGTTATTCCTTTGCATTTCCAAGGAAAGAAAGAACTAATTTGGAGCGCTAAAGTCCAGTTTAATTCTCCAGAACCGCAAAATGGGTGCTACCCTTTATCTTTCCTGTACAGAAAGCAAAGCCCACTCGGCACCCCTATGAATCCCCCGCAAGGTCACAGAATTTGGAATCATGGCTGTGTCATTTTCCGAAAGCTGGACTCCAAGGCCCAGCCTGGTATACCTGTGATCCCAGTATTCGGAAGATAGGCAGAGGCAGGAGGATCACCGCACGTCTGGGCCAGCCTGGGGTACACAGTGAGTTCCAGGCCAGCCATAACTCCTCCACAACTGAGAGTAACCCCACTCGAAGGCATTTTGCCCTGTGTGTTGCACTTAGTATGCAGTATGACTTGTGTCCATACACATGCTGTATACTTGTATCATGTAACACTGCATGGCACGTATTAATGTTACTGAAATTTAAGTCCCGACAAAGGAAGCGGCCAGCTTCAAACCAGACCCTGTGGGACTCATCGCGGTGCACCTGCCCTGCCGCTGCTGGACAAAACAGCCACTTCCCGGGCGAAGGCGGAAGCCCACGCATAAGCCGCCAGACACAGCAGAGCGAGTTCCCGGGCCACCACCGCGTGCAGCGCGTGCCCGCTCAGAGCGCGTGCATGACCCAGAGCGCGCGCGTGCCCGGTGCGTGCGCGGCCTGCGCTCCGGCGTGTGGCCGGTGTGGCGCGCGTACTCACCGGGTGGCGGGTGGCGCAGGCCGCTGAGGTTCCAGCGTGAAGGTCTCGACCGCTGGAGGCCGGAGCGGACTGCCTTAGGAGGCGCGGGGCCGGGGTGGAGGCCTGGGCCGCGAGTGGAGACGCCGTCCGGGAAAGCAGGCCCGAGGCTGCGCGGCGTCCGAGCGTCCACATGCTGCTCCGGCAGTGCCGCTGCTCCGCCCCCGGGGAGGGCTCGGCGGCGACACCTGGTGGCCGTGGGCCGTAAGCGCCCAGGCTGGGCCTCGCTCTCGGGTCTCCGGTGAGAGGGAGACCCCAGGAAGAACTGCCCGCGTAGCACTGTGCACTGTTAACCAGAGCCTTGCCTGCTCTGTGCGCACCCCTTGGGCAACGTGGACGTAAGAGTCTGTCCGCTCAACAAACATTTATTGAGTGCTAACGGGACATTCTGAACTTAGTTCTAACATCTCCAAATAGCATGATACTTTCTCTCAAATTTTGTGTCACTTAGGGACTAGAATAGTACCGGGATGATGGATGCATCGGGAGCTAGTGTTCTTCAAGATGCAGCCCCTTGGTTGCATCCGCATGCTCCGTGCATATATTGGCAGCACTAACTGGGTTCAGTGGTCAAACAACAACAACAACAAAAAAAAAAAAAAAAAACATGAAATTGGGAGGGAGACGTGGTGGGTGGTTCTGGTAGGGAAGGGAGTAGAGGTGGTTGTAGTCAAAACACATTGATTACCTGTATGAAATTCTCAAATAATAAGAGTAATACTAAGTACCTGGCTGAGTTTTGGGTGGGGAGGCTCTGGAGTGACGATTGGGTCTCATCCTAGCTTCGTTTCATTCAGCTCCAGCAGGTTCATCGGTGTTCAGCTGCTGGTCTCCCTCCAATTCCTGTTTGAGGAGTCTGCCTGGCCAAGCACTGTAGGGTAGCCACCCGCAGTGCCCGATGGGAACTCATTGATATTCAAGGAGCCGGGAAACTGCTAAAGGGGCCTTCTTCCCCCAGGGCCTCAAGAGAGGTTGAGGAACTATGCAGTAAGATGCTGACAGCATCTCTTTTGTGTATCCTGGCTTGGATAGTGGTTCTGTTTTCCCACAGAAAGGCTTCCTGTGACCACAAAGGAAAGCTAGGGTTTGTGGCAATTCCTAATTAAGTATTTCTTTCATTTGGTTCTAATTTTCAGATGTGTACTTGGAGGCCCAGACATTGTAAGTGACATGCCTGTGATTGAAGGGGAGCTAAAACTCTGGCCTCAGACCTACAGTTTTAGAAAAGTTTTCCTGGTTTCAGTATCCTGCTCAGGGAAGCGCTCTGTTGGAATCACATGCCCATCCATTGGCACTAATACTCTGTCAAGGGATAAGGGAAACATAACTGTCAGCTGTCATGGTCCATTTTGGGCTGCTATAACATACTGCCTGACCCTGGTTAATTTATTTTTTATTAATTAATTTTTATTTTATATGTATGCCTGTAATCCCCACGAAGGTCAGAAGAGGGTGTCTGATGCCCTGGAACTGGAGTTACGGATGGTTATTATTAGGGTTTCAAACAGCAGCACCCCCACTCCCCAACAGGGACCCCGTGGACTTTGGATTTTCAAGCCTGAAAAAGGGAACTGAGCTGATAAGCACCTTGGCCTTTCAAGTCAAG
Source organism: Nannospalax galili (assembly GCF_000622305.1). Taxonomy (NCBI): domain Eukaryota; kingdom Metazoa; phylum Chordata; class Mammalia; order Rodentia; family Spalacidae; genus Nannospalax; species Nannospalax galili. Next base: position 776,514 of record NW_008355165.1, on the reverse strand, counting down.
GGAAGCAGATTCTTCTAAGAGGCAGCCTGCCTTTCCTCTGATCTCCAAAGACAAGATAAGCAGTCCCCAAACACTCCCCCCACCTTTTGCACCCTGATGCCCCCCCCCCATATATAAGCCCCAGCTCACAACCCATAGGCTATTTTCACTTCCCCAAGGGGAACGTGTCCCATGCTAAATAAAGCTCTATCCTGCTGAGAGTTTTAGCTGTGTCTCGGTGCCTCATCCTCCATTCGCTCATTCTCCCGTAAATTTTTACCTATCAGTTATTAGCTGCCATGTGGGTGCTGGGAATTGAACCCAGGTTCTCTGGAAGAACAGCTGGTGCCCTTAACTACCTAGCCGCCTCTCCAGTCCCAACCCTGGTTAGTTTATTGATAGGTAAAAAGTTGGTGAAGAACAAGCAAATGGATGATGAGGCACCGAGGCACAGCTAAAACTCCATCAAAATAGGGTTTATTAGCAAAGGAACACATGGGGCAGATTCCCTTCCCAGCAGGGAAAATGTCTACCCGGATCTTGAGCTGGGGTCTTTTAAAAGGGAGGCTTCTGCTTCCTGCAAAAGGCGAGAAGATGTATTTTTTTTAAAGTTGGGCAGGGGGAGTGGGAGAGCTGGACTGTTAAAACCTGTCCTCTTTAGAGATCAAAGGGGAAGCCTGCTGTGTTGGCCAAACAGTGGAGAAAAGTCTGCTTCTCTTGACTTCAAGGACCAAGGTGCTTATCAGCTAGGTTCCCTTTTCTCCTTGGGATCCTGTTGGCGAGGAGGCAGGGCTATCTGAACCTTAACATTCCAGCCTTTTGTGTTATAGGAT
>NW_008355165.1:772963-775363 GCF_000622305.1 Nannospalax galili | reverse complement strand
CAGGTATTTTGATAACTGTTGGAGTGGCTAGGATCAGTGTCAGTTACCTCTCAAAGGCTTCTAGATAGGGAGAGAAACAAATTTAGCCATCATTTTATTTTTTTAGGCTAGAACAATAGTGGGTTGCCTCTCTTAGCTGTAAGTGGGCACTACAGTATTATAGACCAAGATTTGAAGTCTTACATCTGAGTAACATCTTATTAGGAATAAAATCATCAATGAGAGATAATTGTCTAAATAATATAAGACATGTCTGGGTTGTGTAATCCCTTGAACCCTTAAAATATGTTGATGACTTTAATTTTGGTTATACTTTCCTTTTGGGTGTTTAAGACCATACTGCTAGCCCAAATAAACCAATTTATTTTTACTCTTAAGGTCATATGAGGATTTGGTTCTCAGGGGTCACATGGGCTTGAGGGGAGCCCCTGGCTCCGCAGGCTTTCTTTACCAGTTTCATCTACGTGAAGATAAGCCAAGAGATCTTTCTTGACATGGGCTTTTCTTGGAAGCATGGAGGAAATGTTTCCTCTGTGTTGACCCTCCTCTTTGCAGACTGTACACTGGTTCAAGTCCATCTTCTGGGGTCTCCATGGCCTCCCTGAACAAGAGGACAGGTGACTCACCAAAGTTACAGGACATTTCTTCAAGAGATGCTCCATAGCCCCTGGAACTTGTTTGACCTTGGAGGGCAAGGAACAAAAAATTGTCCCTTTAAGTCCCTCTGACCAGATTAGTATAGGCCTCAAAGTCTGGCTATTAAACACCCAAGAAGGTTAGTTGCACCAATCTGGTACTTTCAATTACCATGTGCTATGTAGATAGAGCTTGGGCAAAACACAAACATTTTTAAGTAAACCTTGATTAGACATCCTTAAACTAGTTGACTAAGCTATGACCTTAGAAATTTTAAGATCTTCTTCTCATGCTTGATAAATCATAACAAATCTACATAGATCTCCATTATTTGCTTAGGCTTTCTCATTTTTAACAAAATACCTCCATTCCTGTATCCTTCTAACATCTTTTATCTTACCATAAGCTTTCCTGCACCTGTTGACCTCATGTCAGGGGCCGGTTGACTGGCTGTTAGGTTGAGATTCCCTCAGCAGACAGGCTGCTGTGGGGTCCAGTGGGCTCCCTGACTTCTCCTGGGCAATTCTAATCCTTCTTTGAAAATATGTCCATTCTCATAACCTTCCAACATCCTCCAATTTTCCATTTTCCTTTTTTAATAACCATGAAACACAATAACATTAGCAAACACATTTTTCATCCATTGTGAGACTTCTTTTCCTGGGGATACTAAGCAATGTTTTCCCCCCTTTTAGGTTGTAGTATCAAACCAATGTTTGATTACATTAAAGTTTTTCTGGGGAACCAGTGAATTTACTGAGCTTACTCACAGAGATGACTGAGGAGTTGCTGAGGTATATGAGTGACCTGAGAGTATTTACATTGGAAAGCGCAGTGTGTCTTTCCTAGCATTTTTCCTGACTCACCTTTTGAAGTGACTGCCACAGATGCCCTACCGTAAACATGGCCTCTGGCTCTGGAAATGCCATGCTTTCCTGTGTGATTTTTTCTGGCAGTCTGGCAACCTGGCAGGAGCCCACTTCCATATGCAAATAGGGTATCTCACAAAGTACCTATCAGCTAAAGCTTTTACCACTACCCCCACGGTATAAAGTTTCCTGATTCCCCTCAATAAATGGAGCTAGATAGCTAGGAGCTGGAGCGGGGATCACTGAGACTTGGAGAATAAAGAGCTGTACCACTGAATCTGACTGAACTGAGTCCTGTGTCTCCTGCCTGCGATCCAGTCTCCCCGGGGGGCAGTATCCCTCCATCATCGACTCACGGACACCTAGCTTTAGCCGCCCCCGCACTTTCCCGCTTGATCCAGCAGCCGGTGGATCTAACATCTTGAGGAAAGTGCACAGGTGAAATTAGGGCGGGACCCAGCCAGGCAAAGCCCCGGCAGCGGCAGACTTTCAGCACCTCAGTGGCGGACAGCGATGCGGGACGCGACCAGAGAAGCAGACGCCCGCGGGACCCGCCGCCGCTTCCAGGGCGCACACAGGGGAGATCTCCGTGTGCCCCATAGGGAACCAGTGAATTTACTGAGCTTACTCACAGAGATGACCGAGGGGTTGCTGAGGTATATGAGTGACCTGAGAGTATTTACATTGGAAAGCCTTAACCCAGCATGGATCAAGCCTTCTCTTCCTATCCTTTTTCAGATAATATAGTCTTTTCCAAGTCCAGGAGACCATGTGATCAGGGTCAAATACAGTTGGCTGGGAAGAGCAACTGGATACTCAGGTGAGAGTCCAATGACCCTGTTTATCCCCCCTCTTTTAATTAAAGAATACAATTGTCAAGTCAACAAGTTCAATT
>NW_008355165.1:771262-772778 GCF_000622305.1 Nannospalax galili | reverse complement strand
CATATGTAGTTTAGTGAGTGGTCTATGAAAACCTTGCTTTAGGTGGAAAAAAGCAATTGGTACATAGTTAAACATTATAGAATTGATGTTTACAACCTCCATCATAATCAGTTAGGGAAAACTGTGCTATAACCCTGTTTAAACTTTATAACTGCCAGTTGGAGAGATGAGAGGGGTGTCCTGTCCATGAGGGGATGGAGGGGCAGGGGTACTGGAGGCAGGGTCTGGAATCAAAGTAGAAGTTAGATACAGGAGGGATAAACAGGTTATTGAGCTAGAAGCCAGAATAGGGGAGACTAGGGAATATTTGGCAAGGAGGTGTTTAAGGTTTTGGATTTCCTCAAGTAGAGGAGAGTTAGTGGAAGGAGAGTGGGTGATGGACTTAGAGTGGTGCTGGAGAGGGGGGAGATCATGGTGTGGAGAGGGAGTTTGAGTTGGAGAAAGGAGGAGAGATGGGTTGGGCCCTGGAATGGGAGGCAAGGAGAGTATAGCAAGGAGAGAGCATGGGGAGGACTTGGCTGTGCCTCAGGCTGGGGAACAGGAGGAGGTTGGGGATGGGTCCTAATTGGAGGCAGTTCATTGGCTATAGTAGGATCAAAAGCTGAGGTCAAGGGGTGGGGGGGCCCTGGTGGGTTGGTGGGATCCTGTGAAACTGTCTTAGCCAGAAGAACCTGATGGGAAGAACATGGGACCCAGAGGGAGGGATTAGCATGGAGATCAAAGGAAGCTTGGATGTATGGTAATTTGGACTGTTTGCCTTTTCAATGGGAGAAATTTTCTAAATCTCTCAAAATACTGAAGTTTAAGGTTCCAGTGTCTGGCCAAACAGAGTTATTATCTAACTCATACTGAGGCCAGGCAGTGGTGCACAGGAACTTCAGGCATTTTGTCCTGATTGTATCCGAAAGTTTTAGTTGTTTTAAGGATTTAAGAAGACAAGCAAGAGGTGTGAGACCCTGAGACTTTGAGTGTGTGTTTTCCATAGTGACAGATTAAGTACAGCGTGAAGAGGAGAGAAAGAACCCAGCAAGTGGGTAGGAGGTAGAGACAGAACCAAGCAGATGGGAGACAAAGAAAATCCTCTCTCCATAGGGAGTGGAAGCAGGATCATGAGTCCGGGCAGGAAAGCACAGCCGATGAGGAAGAGAGAGAGATGAGGTGGGAGTAGGAGGAAAAGGGGTTTGGCATTGGTCACACAAAATGAGAGCGAGGAGAACCAGGCATCAAAACAAAGCGTCCTTTTTTGTTGCTTGGGTTTTAGTTATTATTTTCGAGTTATTTTTAAGTCCCAGAAGGCGGCGTCCCACAATTAGATCATCAAGGAGAGGAAAGGCAAGATCCTGTCCTGGACAGGAATTAGTGTGTGTTCCTATCTCTGGAAATAGCGTCCTATATCCAGAGAAAGGAAAGGGGTTTCCAGACACATGTGTGATTTCGAGGCAAGTGAGAGAAATGGAAAACCCTGCAATGAGAGCGTGGCGTGACCAGCCAGTAGATGGAGACAAAGTACAAGGAA
>NW_008355165.1:769744-771028 GCF_000622305.1 Nannospalax galili | reverse complement strand
GAGAGAGAGGTACTTAAAATTAATTTATATATTTTAGTACCAGGAACCATGTTGTAGATTAAAGAGAGAATATTTTGGCCTGAAAAAAATATTTTGGTGTTAATTTAACATTTTTAGTTCATATGAGATTTTAGTTGAAAAATTAATATGATATCAAGTAAATTAATTTTAAGAAGCATAAATTTATGTTGACTGTGTATACATATTTAATTATATAGTCTTTGTTGAGAATGTGGTTGGTTTATCATTTTTAAACTAAAACACCTTTGAAGTAGACAAACATTAAAACACCATGAAAGTAAACTCAAAACAAAAATGGTATTTAACAAGTAGGATTTTACCCAACCAGTTTAGATGACATTTTGTTTAGTTAATTAGTGGCCTAAAGAAAGAGTTAAGTTTCCATATAGATTTGAGGTAGCATCTTTTTTCTTTTTAAGAGCTAAATAACTGAAGGAAGTTAATAAAACCTTGTCAACCTAAGAACATAAATCAGAGGAGATAAGAAGGATAAAAGGAAACATTAACAGATTAGGTTAAGAATAAATAAAATGTAAATAGTACTGAAAATAATTTAATTAGCTAGTTTTATTATAGTCAGTAATACCCTCTGTTGAAATTAATATACAGCTTAGCGGTTCTCAACTGCATAGTGCCTTTACTCTTAGGCTGTTTTGTTGTTCTCCTCCTTGTCACAGGGTCAAGGGGCCAGCTCGAACCTAGAAAAGTCTTGGAGAACACATTTTGAGATAATAGGCATAAGTCTGAAGTGGGAAGGCCAATCCCATCTTCAGAGTTAGCGTCTCAGTGAGCTCAAACAGGAGGTAACAATTTACCTATATAATTAATATTACCCTGACCTTATAACTAGAAAGCACTCAGGGAATGATGGGGCAGGAACATAAGCAAACATAGAGCATCTGAGTATCAGAGAGGGAAATAACTCTATTTCAGAGAAAAACAGGCTTAGAATCACAATGTAGAAAGGGGAGGAGTTAAGACCAGTGGAGATGGCATCTCAAGCCTCTCATTCAAGCAGACTATTACTTTTTACCTCTCATTCTTGTAACTATGTGTTGGTAGTAGTTTGTCTCTTGTAAGGTTTTGGCCCTGGAGTACAGCAAATTTTAATCTGCTTCACAGGTCTAGTCATCACAAAGTGTCAGCTCCCTTTGCACCTTGAAGGCAAATGGCTAAAAAAACTTTAAGTTCCCTTTAGAAACTAGCAAATGTACTAAGTAAAACAGTAGGAATTTAAAACAGTCATTTTTAGAAATTAGCAAA
>NW_008355165.1:755302-769345 GCF_000622305.1 Nannospalax galili | reverse complement strand
CATAATTTCTAGACACAAGCTATGCTGGAAAAGAAACTCATGAGGGCAGCAGAAGGAACAGGGCATATAAATCAGCGGTTGTTGGTCTGAAAGTATATGACTCACCTGAGCAGTGCCTGTGACCTTTTATGTATAGTGAAATTTAAATGGCTAGGCCTAGTTAGAAAAGTACGTGCCTCAGCACCAGTTGCTTGATGCCCAAGAGGGCCTAAGATCAAAATTTTGAGCCCCTTTGTCTGAGAAAAAGATTAGGAGAAAAAAAAGTCTTTTAAAACGTTTTTTGTCAATGGGGTAAGCTGCCTGAAATTGTTTAAATGTTTAGCAAAGTTGTCCAGCTGGTTTAGGCTAGTTGGGTTAAAATTGGGAGAAAGGGTCCCCTAAAATGTTTTTAGCCAAATTTATAAGAGAATTTAAGAATGGGCCCAGCTGGAAACTTATCATTTCATTAGAATGTTAAAATATTTCCAGGGCAGGCGAGCTGGCAATCTTGGCAGCTGCCGGGAGGGGGTGAATAGCGGGAAGGAAAAAAAAGCCTTGGGGTCCTGCAGGTTTAAAGCATGTATGGGAGGTCGGACACATGGCAGCTGGCAGGCAGGCACATAGCAGGGAGTAGAAAGCTTTAGTATGGGAGGGGGAGAGAGAGCAGAAGGATACAGAGAATTTGCATGTGTTGGATTGAAATGGTATCAGAAATCTTCCAAAGTGAAGAAGAAAGGCAGTGGAAGAGGACAGACAGGAAAAGGATGGGAGACAGGGGACTTCCAGGCCCATGGCAAAGGAGGTGGGGAGGGGGCGAGATGGTGGTGGTGAGCGGCTGTGGGAGAACTGAGACAGGGAATGGATGAATCAGTTCCATCAGAGAGACCACAGTGCTGTCTGGGAGTGGTGAAAATCAATGGGAAAGGAGATCAAAAGAAGTAGGCAAGGCAGCGTGTTTCCCAGTGAGGAGAGCCAGAAAGAGGTGAAAGCAAAGCAGAGGGCTGGGGAGAGGAGGAGAGAGAAAAGAAGTGTACCTGAGAGCCAAGTTAGTGGCATTGGAGAAGTCTAGACGGGTCCCTTGAAGTAAGAACTGGGTTTTGGCAACATCTGATAGGTAAAAAGTTGGCAAAGAACGAGCGAATGGGTGATGAGTCACCGAGGCACAGCTAAAACTCCATCAAAATAGGGTTTATTAGCAAAGGAACACATGGGGCAGATTCCCTTCTGGGCAGGGAAAATGTCTGCCCGGGTCTTGAGCTGGGGTCTTTTAAAAGGGAGGCTTCTGCTTCCTGCAGAAGGCCGGAAGATGTATTATTTTTAAAGTTGTGGGGGGGAGTGGGAGAGCAGACTGTTAAAATCTGTCCTCTTTAGAGATCAAAGGGGAAGCCTGCTGTGTTGGCCAAAGAGTGGAGAAAAGTCTGCTTCTCTTGACTTCAAAGACCAAGGTGAATATCAGCTAGGTTCCCTTTTCTCAGGAGCATAAGTCCTTGGGATCCTGTTGGCGAGGGGGCAGGGCTATCTGAACCTTAACATTTATAAAGAACAAAAATGTATTTATCATCATTCTGGAGGTTGGAAGTCCAAGGTCAAGACTGGCAGGTTTGGTGTCTTGTAAGGGACCTGTGGCTTTGTCTGTGCTTCCAAGATGGCTTTTTGAACTCTGAATCCTCTGGAAGGTAAGAATTTTGTTCCCCATGTGCCAGAAAGGTACTCCTACAAGGCGGCCCCCCCCAAGCCACACCCCCACTACTGTTTCCTTAGGGATTAAAGTTTCAATAGGAAGTTTAGGAGCAGACTACAGAAGCTGGTACAGGGGATGGGGCATATGCTGATGAAGAGGCATGAGAAAGCTTCAGGCCAGCAGGGGTAGTAAACTCCTTGTCTCCATTTTCTCACTGTTTGCAGGGGTGGTCAGCTCATTCCTCTGATATCCACCCTGAAGGCTTAGCTTCTAGCCAGGAAGTGCCTTCCACCCTGGGGAATAGTAAGCTCCTGCATTTTACTTGGACTTGTTGACAAGAGAGGTTACCTAGGATGGTATTCTCTGACATCTGCCAAGGACACATCTTCCTATACTGATGGACTAGTGTCCCAGAAGACATAGCACCAGAGTCAGATGCCATTTCATACATATGCCATTTCATATGCTATTACCATAACATAGATTTGATCAATAATCATAATTTATCAATCAATATGAAATGTTTTTGACATTAAGAAATGTGAATAATTTAAGTAATGTTCTAACTATTGGAACTTTCAGTAGCCAGAAAAATAGGTTTGCATTTGTTTGCTGGAAATGGCTCTCTGAAGTGTGCCTTGGGGTCGATTGTGTTAGCATTTGATCCTTGTTCTTTTGAGGTGTTGGGGATCAAACCTAGGTCCTCACTTGCTAGGCAGGTGCTCTACTCTGAACTCTACCCTGAGTCCTGAGATACCACCTTTAGAGAGGTGAATTTGATTAAGGAATTTGCATTGATATACTATTATCCCTCAAGGAAGCTTTATGGTATAATAGGAGGAGTCATGACTTTGTGGGCTCAGATAGATGTATCTGCAAAGCAATATGCTCAACAAATTAAAAACATAATCTCAGCTGGGCGTGGTAGCACATGCCTTTAATCCCAGTACTCAGGAGGCAGAGGCTGGTGGATCTCTGTGAGTTCAGGGCCAGCCTGGTCTACATAGTGAGTTCCAAGCCATCTGGGGCTACAGGGAGACGCTGTCTCAAAAAGAAAAACAACAACAACAACAAGAACAAAACCAACCAAACAGACAAAAACCATAATCTCACAGAAATGTACGCAAGCAGGTATCAAGGATTAATTAGAGGTATAATGGGCTAAAACTGTTTTCCTAAAGTTCCTGCCAGAAAATCTGAAGCCTCAGTTCATCTAGAAGGCAAATGTCTTTGCAGATAGGGCTTTTAAAAAAACAGTTAAGGTTACATGGTCACAAAAGGTGAGGCCCAAATTCAGGGTACTTTTGTTGTTATAAAAAAGAGAATGAGGGGCTGGAGAGATGGCTCAGCTGTTAAGAACACTGACTGTTCTTGCAGAAGAGCTGGGTTTGAATCCCAGCACATGTGGCAGGTAACAACTGTCTGTAACTCCAGTTCCAAGGGATCCGACAGCCTCTTCTGACCTCCCAGGGCATTGCACGACATGGGTGCACTTACTTACATGCATGCATAACACTCATAGACATAAAATAAAAATAATAAATAAAATATTTTAAAAAAGAGAATGAGGTTGGAAGCATAACTTAATAGTATACACACATTTGATTCCCAGCACCACAAAAAGAAGAAAACAAGCTGGGTGTGAGATAACTTCCTGCAGTAGTTAGCTTTATTTGTCAGCTTGACACACCTAGGATGAAGGACCCTCAACTGAGGAATTTCTTTCCTCAGACTGGCCAGCCCATGAGCATGTCTGTGAGGTATTTTCTTGGTTTCTGATTGATGTGGCAGGGCCTAGCCCACTGTGGAGGGTGCCATCCTGAAGTTGTGGGCCTGGGCCCTCTAAGAAAGGTAGCTGAGCAAGCCAGAGGAGGCAAGCCAGTATGTAGCATTCCTCAGTTCCTGTCTTCAGTTCCTGCCTTAAGGATGGACTGACTCTGTTAGCCAAATCAACCCTTTCTCCCCCAAGTTGCTTTTGGTCATGATTTTTATGTGAACAACAAAAAGTATCTAGGATACCTCCCTCCAACTTGTTGGTCAGGGAAATCCCAGAACCCCACCACCCCAAACAATACAGCCTATTGCTATTACTCTTGGTTGCCCACCAGAACTTGATGCTAAGACCCCGTGCTGATGACACCACACACTGGTCACAGGACATAAAGAAATCAAGTTGGAACTGAGCTGGAAACTTCCTCTCTACTGGCTAGCTTTTCATGCTGGAAGGTGCTGACAAGGGACAGTGGAGTGCTTAGCCCTAAATGGGACATCTATATCACCTCCTCCAAGGCTAAGGGACCATCACAGAAGAAGGGGAGGGAAGAACAGAAGAGCAGGAGGATGTGGAGGTGTGTTTTATCGTCTTCTGGACAAGACATGGCTGTTGCATTCATGAGCTCACTGCAACTGTGATTACCTGATAAGACCTGCATAAGATTTCATCATGGAAGGGGAAGGGCTCATGAGGTCCTACCCCTCTCAGAGGGACTATTGACAGTTAATGGTGTCTGAGGAAGGGATGCCGCTTTCTTTAGTGGTATAGACTCTGATAATTTGCCCCTGCTCCAGTAAATAACTTCCCAGCCATGCTCATGCAGGCAACTCTAATTAAACTCAGTGGGAACACAGACATGAAAGCAGGATGGGACTTGTTGGGAAGAAGGATTTCAGTGGGAGAGGGAAGGGGATGAGAGGGGGAAAGGGGTGACAAAATGAATTAAAAAATGACTGAAGTTCATTACATATACATATGAAACTGTCAAAGAATTAAAAAAAAGCAAAACCAAAAAAGGGCTGGTGAGATGTAATAGCATGTACTGCTCTTCTAGAGGACCTGAGTTCAGTTCTCATCAACCATGTCAGGTCTCAACAAGACCACACACACACACACACACACACACACACACACACACACGTTAAAGAAAAGGGGAGAAAAGAAAAAAGGAAAGAAGAAAAAAGCAGGCAGGAGAGTCTAAACCATCAGGGATGAATACACAAAGGGAAGACCACATAAGGAGCAGCAGAGCCCACCACCCACAAGGCAAGAAGAAAGGCCGCAGACACGCCCACACAGTGCCCCAGCTGGCACCTTGCTTCCTGTTGGACATCCACCCTCAGGAAACATGAGAGAATAAGTTTGTGTTGTGTAAGGCACCCCAGCCTTATTTTGGCAGGCCGAACATTTAACCAAGAGGGGACCAACAGGCAGAATGGGTGTAAGGGAAGAAAGAAGACATTGATGTATCTAGTCAGTAATAGAAGTCTGAAGCACAATGGCTAAATTTGTTAAAACCAGCTGGTTAGCATCCTTCAGTCCTGTAAAATTATACTGTTGGGGGTTATCTTCCCAGGCAAGAGTCAAAGGCATGAAACCAATGTTTTATAAGTTGATATTCTGGAGACGTCACTAATAGCAAATAACAGGTCAAACAAGGTCACATTGTTTTGGAATAAGGTTTCTGAACAGTGACCCTTTTGATTTCAGGGGAAGAGTGATTCTCTGCTGTGGTCACCCCTCACAGAGAGTTTTAGCAGCATTCCTACACTCTAACCACTAGATGGCAGAAGTATCTGCTCTGGTTTCAGTTGCTAAAATCTAATGTCTCCAGCTCCTTTGCAGAATAGTCCTTTGGGGGTGGGAGGAGCAAAGTTGCGCCTGGTTCAGTATCACTGTTCTTATGTAACGTTGAATTAAAGACACACAGCAATATTTTTTCCTGATTTCCAAGTTTTAGATAATTTTCACAACACTGTCCAAATCTCTTCAAACTTGAGGCCTATTTATTTATTTGAGATAGGGTCTCATTATGTAGCTCTAGCTGGAACTGGACCTCATTAGGTAGACCAGGCTGGCCTGGAACTCACAGAGATCCACCTTACTCTGCCTCCTGAGTGCTGGGATTAAAGGCATGAACCACCATACATTACTCGTGTGTGTGTGTGTGTGTGTGTGTGTGTGTGTGTGTGTGTGTAATATGGTGTCTTGCTAAGAAGCCCAGGCTGGCTGGCCTGGAACTCCTGATTTTCCTGCCTCCATCTCCTCTAAGTGCTGGAATTATAGGCATGTGCTACTATGTGTGGCTCTATTTTTAATTTATCTGACTTTCATTTCTTCTCTCTAAAAGAGCTAATGCCTTGGAACTTCGCAAGATGAATGAAACAGCACGCAGGCAACACAGCAGTCCTCAAATGTGGGTCACATGCATGACCAGGTGGCTCATACTGGTGTCATGTAAGAGGCATGCTTACATACTGGTGGCCACTTTGGCTGGCTAGGCATAGACCAGTCTGGTGCAGACCACTGAGAAGCCAGGCCCCTGCAGCTGGAGGGGGCATTTCCACGCACACTCTAGGCAGTGCAAAGGGGGTGGTTTTGACTAGAGTTGAGGGAAGGGCTGACAGTTCTCTCATCCAGATACTGTTGTATCTCTTCTCATTTCATCTTCATTTGCTGGTCACTCTGGGGGACCCTGGTTACCATGCTGTGAAGGCTCCTCAGAACCAAGGGTAAGGGGCTGAGGCATCCAGCTTTAAAGTCCAGGAGGAAATAGACCTTCCAACCATTGAACAAACTTGGACATGGACCTTCTTGCCCCATGGCTGTAGCCCTGATCAACAGCTGACTACACAGCTCACTAGAGACCTCAAAGGACCCTTTTCAGGCTCTGGAGTTGAGAGCACACTGGGTGAAGTGCTCTCTGATTTAGTTCTAGTAGTCATACCGAGGTTACTATTGTGATTTCCATTTTACAGAGCAAGGCCCAGAGATCGAATCCCTTGTCCAGATTCTCCAGCTCATACCTGCCTGAGCTGGGACATAAACTTGGGTCTAGCTGTGTTTTGCTTTTCCCAAGCGAGGCTTGTGAAATACCAGGAACACCTTTCCTTTCCTTATTTTATCCAAAAGTCATTATAAACAGTGACCTTCACTGAGCTTCTTGGCCCCAGGACACAGTTCTCAGTCTCTTTCACCTTGGTCTCTCCACCTCTGGATGGCCAGATGGTGACTGCAGTCTCCTGGGGAATGTCTGTCCCTCACCAAGCACAGTTCCTGGGCTTTTCTCTTCTCATGCTGGCTTCAACAAGCCATTCCCTTCTGGGCTGCCTGTTTTCCTGCTCACTCCAAGAACCATTCTCTACTCTTGAGAGAAGGCAGGATATCTCTTCCTGTGCCTTGCTCCATTCCTGGTAGGCAGTGCCTCTACTAGTGACTGGGTTTTCTCTGTGGTTCCCCTCTCACTGGGCAGCCCACTGTGATTTTAGCTCCTTTTCATTGGCCTCTCTAGTTGTAATTGTGGCAGCACAGTGTTCTACTTTGCTAATCTTGCCTGAGTCTCATTCCCCCTTCTTTCAGGACTACTCTTGTTGCAGTGAAATCCTCAAATGAAATTTTCACCAGGAACTGTTCTTCAGGCCAGACCTCAAATGATGCCTGTATCTATACTCTGGACTTCATAGTCACCCCAACTTCTTCTTCCTTAGATATTTTCACCCACAGGAGCTGCTTTCTGACTTTAATCTCCATTCTTTCTCCCCCTACCTTCTTTCTTCTTACTCCTCCCATCCTTCCTCCCACCAGCCATCTGTCCATCTACTCACCCATTGTTATCTGTTGAGCTTCTGTGCTCTGTGGTTGTCCAGGCCCTGCGGTTGCTGATGATACGGTGAACACAGTTGCTAACCAACGTGTTTTCTTGGAGCTTACAGACTTGTGCAGGAGGAATATAACTTAAAAGTACATATAAAACCATGTAAGTGTTATGATGGGGGGTAATCATGAGTGGTGCTGTCTCAACTGGGGGTGAAGAGGTAGGGTGGGGTGGTAGTGAGGGTGCATGTCCTTGAGACCCAAGAGATCAGGAATTGACTGAGCAGAGGAGGGCAGAGAGGAAGAGGAGAGCAGGTTGAGGGAACAATCTGGGTGAACTCAGAAGTTTGATGAAGAAAGAACCAAGGCTTGAGAGGTTTAAAGGGGACTTTTCAAGCAGAAATGAGCCTAGCCCCAACTCTTGGGGAGAAAGCTACAAGTTACTGCTAAGGCTGCCATGATTCCTTTTCTTTTTAAACTCCAAGGTGAGCAATACATCTCAGGCCATGTTTGGCTCTAGACCCCATAATTCCTTATAATGAACACCAGCTACTCAAACATCCTGCTTCTCTTGAATTCTGGAACTGTTCCTTGGGTGTCATTGGATGCTCCTTTTTTGAAACTGCTGTATTTATCTGGTTTTCTTTTGTCTTAGATACCTACCTAATTATAAGATGATTTGAGTTGGGGGCCTCTCCTTAATGGTTTGTCCTACGGGTTACAAGGCATTTTGGTGCCAAAATGGGAAAAATGTGGATCCATTTAAATGAAAGGCACATACACGTACCAGTGCTGCAGGGGCCAGGCAGATGGTGCCAATAAGTGGGGGCCACAGAACCTGGGGCCTTGTCGGGCTGCCTTTCACTTTTCTCTTGGTGCTGATGTAAGAAGATCCATAGTGTGAACAGGCTGATGAATGGCAACCATCATTGCACTGTGCTGTGGTGATAGTGAGAGGCCAAGGAGGGTTGTGAGGCATAGAGAAAGTGTGTAAGGTGCCACCCAGTACTAGTGTCCTCTGGGAATGCAGGCCTACTGCCTACAGACACTCCACCAGGAGGCCACCATCAGGATTTGGGGCATATTAGTTGACTAATTTTTTAAGTTTGATTTGGAAAGTTTTCGGTTTTTCTTAATTTTTTTTCTTGAGGCACGCTACATATTAAGATCCTGTCTCAAAAACAACAATATCAACAAAATTTCCTGAAGGGTGACTTTGAACTCACTAGGTAGCCTAGGCTGACTTTGAATTCTTGATCTTCCTGCCTCAGCCTCCAAAGTACTTCCTGCTTCCTCCAAAGTAGGATTATAAGTATGAGCCACCATGGGTGGCTGGCAAAAAACCTTTTTTTGGGAGCGTATCACTATGTAGCACTGACTGGCCTGGAACTCGCTGTGTAGACTAGGCTAGCCTCGAAATCACAGAGATCTACCTACCTCTGCCTCCCTAGTACTGGGACTAAAGGCATGCACTGCCATATTTGGCTGGAAAATAATTCCTAAAATTTAAAATATACTATACAGGCCACCATGATATAGACCATGCAAAACGGACCATTCATGGTTCTAAACCTTGCCTGTGTTAGAATCACCTGGGGAGCTTTTGAGAGTCCTGTGACTGAGTCACCTCTGTCAGTTAAATTCACTTCTGAAGGCAGGACCATCTTCAGTATTTTTTTCAATGTCCCCAGTGCATCCATTCCATACTTCAGGCTGAGAATCACTGGGCCTTCTGCGCATAAACTTGTAGCCTCAGTTTATAGGATCTATTTTGGCAGCAGGACATTGTGATGGCTCTGCTTCATCTGGGTTTTTTTTCTAGTGTCAATTGGCAGGTATAATGGATTGACCAGCGGCTTAGTGGCCTGGATGGGTCTCCTCAAGGAAAACGTGAGTGTCCTCCTATTTCTCTCAGGGCCCTGACTCTTCACCAGGAAGTGCAGTTGTTATGGCGATGGCAGAAGAGGATACCGAGACACGTGCTGTCTGGCTTTGTGTGGTCGCAGAAGCGTCTTTCAGAGTCCATGTTATCTGCAGCTCCTTGTCCTGGGTATGATTTCTTGTTCAGCTACCTGGCTACTCTGTATGTTACAGGATAGTGATTATGTGGCAGGAGAGCAGGGACTGGACACTGAAACATCAAGATTAACATACGAAAGAAGCCAGTTTGCGGAGGCAGATTGGAAGCCTTCCTTACCTGGGCTTTAATGAACAGAGGCCATGCAAAACAGCCTGTGAACTACAGGTGGGAGAGGCAGCAACTGTGAAGGGCAGTAAACCCTGGTTCTAAAGACTTCAGGGGCTTTTCTTCAGCCCACTAGGTTGCTTCCATTCTTGGAAGTGCTTTTCCTTTCTTAAAAAAATTTTTTCTGGGGGGAATTTATTTATTTGTATTTTATGTGTATGAGTGTTATGCTTGTATGTGTGTAAGTGGGCCCATGTCATACAGTGCCTGCGGAAGATAGAAGAGGGCTAGCTTTTGCTGACCTAATTGGTAAGGTACACTCACATTGTGAGGTCTAAGAGTAGACTTTAACCACATGTACAAAATGCTTTGGTAGCAATACCTAGCCCACCTACAACATTCCCAGGAATCAGTATTCCCTTACCCAGGACTCCAGTGAAGATAAATGGGTGGACTTGCAAATGAGAAGGGGAGAGTGGGAGTCCATGTAGGCAGACACACGTAGGGAAAGACAGTGTCTGGTAGTGCAAACTAATACTAGGAAAACAGAAGAAGAAGGTGCTCTCTTTACTTGAGAATGTTCTGTTGAGTTTGAATGCCAACACAGAAACCCATGTGTGGGAAACTGAAACCTCAAACATGCAACCATGGTGGGAGGTGAGGCCTTTGGAACTGTTTAGGTCACAAGGGCTCTGTTCTCATGCATGGATCAATGCCTCTATGAAAAGGACGAGGGGATTTGGCTCGCTTTGTACCCTTCTGCCTTGTGCCATGTCAGGAGGCCCTCAACAGATGTGGGTGGCTTGCTCTTGCCCTTCTCAATCTCTAGAACCATGAAAAATAAATTTCTATTCTTTGTAATTACCTAGCCTGGGCTATTCTGTTTCAGCAGCACAAAATGGTCTAACGATGGATTCCTAGCACCAACTCTGTGGGTAACATTGCTACTTCTGCTGAGTAACCATGGCTCCAGGCTCCATTTATGAAATTTATATTGTGTTTGGTTATGTGAATCAGCCTGCATTAACATCAAGAATTTTATTGTGAGCCTCTTACCAAGAATGTCTTCCTGCGGTTTTGGTTACCAGGTGGCATTTACACTATTCACTGCCCCCTCTGCTGCGTTCATTTCCAGTATATATCCAATCCCACTGGCTTAGGACTTGTCACTGTCGCTTGCTTCGGGGAGAGGAATGTGGGCAGGAAAGTCCTGGAGCTTCATACAAGTAGAGATGCTCTGAGCCCCCATTGTTCTTCCAGGGTCTTAAAGATGCCATCTCTCATACAGAGTCTGCTCTGGGTCCCCAAATGAAGACAGCTCTTGGAACAGAGCTGTATCTGACCCACACATGTGAGTGAAAAATAAAACTGTGTTGGTGAAGGCTATTGAAATTTTGGGGTTCTTTGTTATCATAGCATAACACCTTGAAAGCTGACTAATTTGCCAGGATATTTGGAAATGTCTGTAGGACTGGTTGGGTGGAATCTTTTGAGTCTTTTCACAGGACTTGGAATTTCCATGTCCATAAGTTTCAGCTTATTTAGGATTCCAGAATATCTAAGATAAGGTCTGCTAAGGTTATTTCCTTTTAAAAAAATTAATTACTTTTTTAAAGTAACAAAGCAGTGTGGGCTGGGGATATAGTTCAGTGGTAGGGTCCTTGCCTAGTACGTGCAAAGCCATAGGTTCAATCTCCCCTCCAACAGGAAGACTACAAGTCACTGGAATATGTACAACCACAATTGAGAACAAAATATTTTATTTCTTTCAATAAAACTATAGTTTACAGTAGTATTTACTAAATAAATTACATCATTTCTCTTTTACAAGCAATAAACTAAATCACAAATATTTCAAAGACAATGTATACACATGACATAAGGCCTTTATAAATAGCTTTGCTTTTCTCATTTCACTAGTAAACAGTGAAAAAAATCTTTATAGAAGCTAGTTTTCTATAAAGTATAGGCAGACCTAATATACTGATCCTGAAAAGAAACCAGTTTAAACTTCCAGTGACATGGGCTATGATTGAAATTTTGTAAAGAAAGAGAATTTATACCTTATTTATCATTTTGCATGGATGGAGTTTTAAAAATATAGGCAGATACTTATGTGGCTTATGTGTAATCACTGTATGCATGCGAAATGAAATAATGCAAGAGTCTGTTGGAAAGCAGCAGTTCCAGGTCCAGAAAGGTGACTGGCGATGGTATAGAAAAGCAACTTAAATATAGTTCATGCAGTTTTTCACAGTCAGCAAGCAACAGCAACAATAGAATAGTGTGGTATTTTCACATCCCATCTGCTGATCAGCCCCTGGACCAGACTCCCCTGACATCTCACACACTTCCAGGTCCAGTTGATTTTTCCTGTTACTGAAGCTCAGGCCAGTTCTTCTGGAGAACTCTGGAGTGGAGAAGCTTCTCTCCCACAACTGTGTTCAGTCCCATTCATGTGCTTAGGTGGTCGCCACTTTCACTTACTGAGGAAAAAGGAGAGAAAACAAAGCAGATGTGAGACAGTTTTAGTATCAGTTTATAACTCCTGCCTGTAAGTGGGAACACAAGTTATTATTTCTTTTATACCTGAAGAACATGGAGAAACACACATTAGGCTTGGGATTCTCCATCTGCGATCAGCATAGTATATGTGCTTCCCTGGGGGACCTGAGACATGTTAATCACACCAATGTTTATTAAGATCAAGTCCCAACCACATCACAGCCTGGGGCTGGGGACTTAGAATGGCACAAAGTTAAGATGCACTTCTGCCCTCCCAGTACATAGGACTGTGGTGGTGATGGTGGTGGTGGCGGCGGTGGCGGTACATAAGACCCTGACACAAAGCAAAGCAAAACAAACAACAAAAATAAAATAAATAAAAACAGAGTCAGCCGAGTCAACCCGTGATAGGGTTCTGCAGGGAAGTACTACCAATTTTAGTATGTACGGACATAAATTGGGCCAAATCTATTCCCTAGTTATTGAAGCCACGTTTTATGGAGGCTTCCCTGCTTTTAAGTCCTGTTTCATCTGTAGAATAGAGTAATAAACCCATCTTCTAGGGCAGTTGTGAGGAATAAACTTTTCTTCCTGCCTTCACCCCCCTCTCCTTTCTTTTTAGAGGGTTTTTTACCTCAGCCTGTCAAGTAGCTGGGACCATATGTGCGTACCACCACAAACAGGAGAGAAACTTTTCTTTTGGGGAAAAGAAGGTGTTAAACATTACACACACACACACACTGCCACTACTATATTGTTTCTGTTGCTTGCTGACTGTGAAAAACTACATGAACTATATTTAAGCTGCTTTTCTATACCACTGCCAATCACGTTTCTGGACCTGGAACTGCTGTTTTCCTGTAGAATCTGCATTACTTCATTTTTGCATGCATATAGTGATTACACATAAGCCACATAGGTAATCTTCTTATACACAAAGAAGTACAATTTAGGGCAAAGGATGTAGCTCAGTGATACATCCCTGGGTTCAGTTCTTAGAATCAAAACAGCAAATAGCAGTACAGCATCCCCAAATTGGAGTAAAGGTTAGAGCTGAGATCACAGAGATCGTGCAATCCCAATACCTTCCTAGAGCCTGAAAAACTTGAATAAAAAGTTTAAAATGAAAATTATTAGGAAGAGGGCTGGAGAGATGACTCAGTAGTTAAGAGGACCCAGGTTCAATTCCCAGCATCCACATGGTAACTAACAACTGTCTGTAACTCCAGTTCCAGGGCATCATTCACCCTCTTCTGAGCTCCACAGGCATTGCATGACATGGGTGTACCTACCTACATGCAGGTGTTACACTCATACACATAAAATAAAAATAATAAGCTGGGTGTGGTGGCACCACACCTTTTAATTCCAGCACTTAGGAGGCAGAGGCAGGTGGAACTCTTGAGTTCAAGTTCAGCCTGGTCTACACAGAGCTCCAGGCCAGCCAGGCTACTGGGAGACTCTGTCTCAAAAAGACCGAAATAAACAAACAAAATTATTTGGAAGAGGACTATGTCAAAGGGGAATTCTGTTTGGCAATCAGTAATGAATATTAATCACATAATCAGATCTTATGGTGAGTTGTAATTTTTATTAACTTACTTCTTTGGGTGTGGTACTAAGAATTGAACCCAGGGCCTTGAGCATACTAAGCAAGTACCCTACCTCTGAGCTACATCTCTAGCCCTTATTCTTTATAGTAGATTTCTAGTCTTACGAAGGTTCTCTTTCTTAACTACACAGCACTCATGGACAGAACACCAGATGTCAAGGCTTCCTGAGGTCTCATGACTTGGCTCTCTTACCTCTGTTTAGCCAACAGATTATGTTAAACTCTAGATGGTGCTGTGAGGTAACCTCTGGCAGGACTTCATATCACTTTAGCCATGATGAACCTGTGCTAAAACAGTCCCATGAGATGTTCATGGTCCTCCAGGTCTTAACCTTAGGAGTGATCTTTTTTGTGGTTCTGGGGATGGAACCCAGGGCTTTGCACATGTGAGCCAAGCATTCTACCTCTGAGCCATGCTGCAACCCCATCATGTTCTTTTTTTTTTTTGGTATTTTTGAGACAGGGTCTCCCTGTAGCCCCAGCTGTCCTGGAAC
>NW_008355165.1:744977-755156 GCF_000622305.1 Nannospalax galili | reverse complement strand
TAATGTGTATGCATGTATTGCCTGCATGTAGGTGTCGTCCAATGCCCTAGGAGGTCAAAAGAGGCTGTAGGATCCCCTGGGACTGGAGTTACAGACAGTTGTTAGCTGCCATGTGGGTGCTGGGATTCAAACCTGGGTCTTCTGCAAGAACAGTCAGTGTTCTTAACTGCTGCACTCTCAAGCTCCAAAATTCATCACTTCTTAATAATTCAGCCATATTCTATTACTGTTTGTTCTCCATGCCTCATTTTTATCTTTTTGTGGAATGCCAGCCTGGTGAATGTTGGGCTATAAGACCTTACTTACATTCTATGTCTTTTAACTTTAATATTTTCTGTGAAGTTATCTCTGTACATTAAGGGTTTTTTAAATTTTCTTTTTTTTTTTTGGTATTTTTGAGACAGGGTCTCCCTGTAGCCCCAGCTGTCCTGGAACTCACTATGTAGACCAGGCTGGCCTTGAACTCACAAAGATCCGCCTGCCTTGCCTCCCAAGTGCTGGGATTAAAGGTGTGTGCCACCACACCCGGCTCCCATCATGTTCTTTTAAACTGTAACAACTTCAGATTTCAGTCCTCAGGCCCCTGGAAGCAGGATTGGTCCCTGACAGAGCATAGTCCGGAGCAACTTTATTTTGGTTTCAAGTTGGAATTCTTTGCCAGAACACACAGGGAAGCACTGATTTTCCCCTAGAGATCACAGGCCTAACTGCCCTATGTTTTGCTATTTGAAGTTCCTGTTTCCATCAGTAACTCCTTAATCCTGTTTTTCTCAGGCTCTTCTCTATCCTTATTTCTTCTTGTTTGTATTTCTTTGGCTTATGTTTACCCCTAACAGCATATTACCTCACCTGAGCCTATCTGTTTCTTCCAGCAGCTCACAGTATCACCACAAGCAAGCCTTCACACTCCATTGCCTCCTGGGCTCTGAGGTCCCTTCCATATCTAGGTTCACCTGATTGTTTTCTTGGAGATCCCAGAATTTCAAGAAAATGCCACCACCACTGGGCAGGGAAGTCTAGAGTCTGTAAAGATTCTTGAGACAGGGTTTGGCTACATAGTCCAGGCTGGCCTTGAACACGTGACATGTGATCCATCCGTGTCGGCCTTCGACCATACCAGGTTTTTCTAAAAATAAGGATCTATACTTAGGATATTTTACTTTATTTTGCTCATATCCATCCTTCACTGGTGTTACACCACCTGGTGATGGAATGGAGTTGGGGGTTTCTCTTTGTATTGGATTTTAATGGTGGCAGGAATCCAAAAGCTCACTGTTGTGCTAGGTTAAATATATATGCTGTAGAAGTCAGGACACAGTAGGATGAGGGAAAAACTGATGAGCACAGAAACTGCGAAGGGTCTGAGTTCAAATTTCCTAACTCTACACTTAAATATTTGGACTCAGAGCCAGAAGTGCAGTCATTCTGTTCCAAGGACCAGGGACTGCAGACATCATCCCAGAAGCTTTGGTGCTGAAGTTGGGAGTTTTGCTGTCCTTCAAGGATCTGCACAATTCAGATGAAGAGAGCCATCTGTGTCTAATCTGGTAGAATGTCATTGAATTCTCGGGTGTTGGTGGCACACGGTGTACCAGTCCTCCTGCCAAGCTCCAGTGCTCCATCAAAAAGCCCCTTTCCTGCATCAGTAGGTGACAGGGAGAAGCTGGACCTAATCTCTCATGTCTCAGAGGATAGATTGAGATCACGGTCTCTCATTTCAAAACTTAGTGCAGCAGCAATATCTGAACAGAGTTCCCTGTCTGATGAATTTGTTTTCTTAAAGGCCCAGGAGAGCCCAAGGGCACTGATGATTTATGTATGCTAATAATTTTACAGGAGACTTCTGGCACTTGCATGACTCCTGCTGAGTGCCCATCCCAGTGGCTCCCTGACTGTCTCATATACCACTGTGCCGCTGTAACAGCCCACTCTGATGCCGGCTTCTTCTGCACTTGGGAGAGGGGCAGGTGTGTGTGTGTGGGGTGGGTTAGTGCCAAACACAGTGCTGGTTTCATTAGAAAAGGAGCTCAGTCTTAGGAGGGAGTCCTCTGACTTCTCTCTCACCTGCATGGAGAGAAGGCCTCAGCCATACACAAGCTCAGAAACCAGAAGCTATAGTCTCATCAAGCCTTCCTCCCTCAGAGCTTTCCTTGGTAACACTGTCCTTCACATAAGTACAGGGTGGTTATGGGCTAAACTGTGTCCCTCTAGTGTTGAGGCCCTAACTACCAATACCTCAGAGCATAGCCTAATTTGGAAACAGGGTCTTTACAGAGGAAATCAGATTAAACTGTGGTTGTAGGTTAGGCCCTAATTCATTAGGACTGGTGTCCTTCTATAGATGGGAAGTTTGGATGCAGACACACACAGAGGGGGTGAGCTGTGAAGAGACAGGAGAAGAAAGAGAAAGCAGGGAGCCCCAGGCAGATGCTTCCCCCTCAGAGCTCAGGATCCAACTGTGTTGACACTTGACCTTGAACTTCCAGTTTCTGAGAAAAGAACTTTGTTCTTTAAGCTGCTTATTCTGTGGTACATGATAGCTTCAGCAAACAGTACCCAGGAGCCACCACAGAGAATTTGGAAAGTCCTTTTGTGTCTAATGGCTTCATACATGCATTTTTTTATGTTTAATCCTCTCCCCTCTTAGGGATTACTTTAGAAGGCCGGGAGTTCAGTGACTGTAAGCCAGGATCTGTCAAAGATGGAAAGTGAAGAAAGCCTTTTGCACCCTGTATTTGTTGACACTGTTAAAGTTGCTGCCTGAGTTCAGAAGCAGCATTTTCTGTGTTGAATCAAACTGCCAAGGGAGACTCAAAGAGACTGAAGTGGAACTGGCTTTGAGGATGGGAAGGGCATGCTTGGACCTGAGGGAAGATTAGCACCTTCTCTCTGTTGTGCTCCTCTGTGATTATAGCCTCCAGGCCAACCTGAAAGTCAGTAGATGCTGGCCTGTGGGGTGAACTGCTCTTGAGTCCTGACGAATATGCCTCCTGCTGAACTTGCAAGCACAATGCTTGAAGGCTACAGAAAAGTGCAGGGCAGAAACAGTCTACTGAGCCCCACATTCACTCTTAATTAGGTTTCAGTTCAAGATCTCAGTCATTCCTTGTTCCTCACCTTGGGTAGAGCTGTCTTTCTACCAGTAGGTGGCAGTAGAGTGTTTGCTGCTAGATAGAGGAAAAATGCAGGGGTTCTAAACCTACCTTAGGAAGGGAACCCTGAGAGTGGCACAGCTCTCCTGTGCACTGGTGTAGAAGAATTACAGGGTGCTCATAGCTGAAGGACCCCGTGAATAATCTCTTTGGCTCTTGCTCCTGGACATGGAGAGTTTCTAAAACTGCCAATGCCTTGACCCACCCCCAGGAAAGTTTGTTTCTAACACACACTGCATCCCCCGCAAATAAGTAAGCCTGTTAATACAGTCATTCACCCAACACCTTTTTGTGAGGAATCCAAAATACCTTGGAAACATCTACTGAAACGCATGGCAACTTAGCCAGGGAGAAGGGGGAGGGGATAGAAAAATGGGTCCGTATGTGAAGGAACAGCTTGCAGGTCCTTCAGTAAGGCTGGGTAGTGGGCTGAATAATGTCTCTTGAACGTTCTTGTCTACTTGTGCTCTTAGAAAGTGACCTTATTTGGAAATGGGTCTTTGAGGATGTAAGTAGTTAAGGTCACGCTGCATCAGAGTAGACCATAATCCAATGACTAAGAAGACAAAAGGAGGACACATAGAGTCAGGTCACAGGGATGAGGCCAAGTGAACCTGGAGGTGGAAAGAGGATGTGGTGCAGGCGCAGGCTGGGCTGTGGAGCCACCAAAGGCTACAAGCACAGGTGGGATCTGCCTCCAGCACCTCTGGAGGGAGCAGAGCACTGCAGGCACCTGGTTTCAGACTCCAGGCCTCTAGGAGATAACACTTTTGTATTGTTTAAGCTACCCAATTTATGGCAATTTCTTAATTTCTTATGTCAGCCTTAGGAGATGAATACAGGCAGACACACTGAGGGGAAACCAGGTGCTTAGACCTGTTCTGGACCCCATCACACTTGGCAGACTTTATGTTGTATGATATGACTAGTCCTTAAATGCCTTCCTCTTACACCTCAGAGCCCAGGGAGGAAATCTGTATGAAGAGGTCATGTTCGCCAGACCTATGGGTGTGACTTAGCATTTGTTCTCCCTGAAATTTTCCCATGTTCTAACCTGGCTTAATTCTGCCATTTGTTCCCCAAAGGCTCTGGGCCTGTTAAGATATCAAGTTCATACAGTAGATTGCTTTCCCTCAGACACTGTCTTCCTAGGAGTTGGAGAATCTTAAGAGCCAAGTAAACACTCGCCTCCTATGACTGCAAAGGGACAGAAATGGAACCCAAAAAGAGAGGTGACAGGGAGGGGCAGGGAGACCTGGATAAGGAGATAGGTAAAGGAAAACAGCAGGGCCACCCGTGGATAGCCTGGATATAATGGGAGCTTTGGGTGAACTGAAGAGCAGAGCTGGCTTCAAAGGTGGGAGTCCAGCTGGGCTGCAAGGCCACAGGCCACTGTAGCCAGAATATCACAGAGAAACCCTGATGCCACAGCCCTGCAAACTGGCACTGAAATGCTGAGCCTGACTGAACAGGAAAACCAGTGTGCCTCAATAACCCTAGCTCCAGTTCTAATCGTAAATAGAAGTTAAATGCTGTCTGTTAAAAAAAAAAAATTCTTGTGGAGAATGGTGGAGAGATGGCAAGTGTTTAAGAGCACTGAATGCTCTTGCAGAGGACCTGGGTTTGATTCCCAGCACCCATGTGGTGGCTAACAACCATTTGTAACTCCAGTTCCAGGGGAATCTGATGACTTCTTCCCACCTCTGCAGGTAGTGCACAACACAGGTACACTTACACACATGCAGACAGTATACTCATACACATAAAATAAAAATAAAAAGAATACTGTGAATCCCCATCTATCCAGATTGATGGGTTCTTTTTGTTTGAAAGATTTTATTTTTTAAATTAATTTTAATTTCATATGTATGGGTGTTTTGCATATATGTAAGTGCACCCACACATACAATGCCCGAAGAGGCCAGAAGAGGTGTTGAATCCCTTGGAACTGGAGTTACAGATGGTTATTAGTCACCATGTGGCTGCTGGGAACTGGACCGTGATCCTCTGTAAGAGCAGTCAGTTAGTGCTCTTAACCACTGAGTCATCTCCCCAGTTACAGATTTTGATTAATTAATTAATCAATCAATTAATTAAGTTTTGGAGACAGGGTTTATAGCCCCAGGTGGCTTAGAATTTACTGTGTAGATTAGGCTGGCCTCTATCTCACAGAGATCTGGCTGCCTCTGTCTTCCAAGTTCTGGGATAAAAGGCATGTGCCACCATTCTTGATTTTATTTTATTTATTTATTTTTATTATTTTTTGGTCATTTTTAAGACAGGATCTCCCTGTAGCCCAGCTGGCCTGGAACTCACTATGTAGACGAGGCTGGCCTTGAACTCACAGGGATCCACCTGCCTCTGTCTCTTGAGTGCTGAGACTAAAGGCGTGCGCCACCACACCTGGCTTGGTTTTATTTTTAATTGTGTGTTCTAGTGTGTGTCTGTGTGTGGCTATGTGCATAAGAGTGCAGGTGCTTAAGGAGGCCAGAAGAAAGCATCAGATCTCAAGGAACTGGAGTTATAGGTAGTTGTGAGCCACCAGACGTGGGTGTAGGGGACGAACTCAGGTCCTCTGGAAGAGCAGTATACACTCTTAACTACTGAACCATCTCACCAACCCCTGACAGGTTGCTTCTTATCTGAAGCATACATCGTCTTTATTTCAAGAATAGCAAGCTAGGTGGGGTGATGCACACCTTTAATCCCAGCACTCGGGAAGCAGAGGCAGGCAGTTCTCTGTGAGATGGAGGCCAGCCTGGTCTACATAGTGAGTTACAGGGTGGCTGGGGTGACACAGGGAGATCCTGTCTC
The DNA here is from genome assembly GCF_000622305.1 of Nannospalax galili. Taxonomy (NCBI): domain Eukaryota; kingdom Metazoa; phylum Chordata; class Mammalia; order Rodentia; family Spalacidae; genus Nannospalax; species Nannospalax galili. The sequence continues at coordinate 749,190 of NW_008355165.1, read as the reverse complement.
AAAACAACAAAAAACAAGAAACAAAAACAAGCCTGGGGCTGGAGAGATGGCTCAGCAGTCAAGTGCACTGGCTGCTCTTCCAGAGGACCTGGGTTTGGTTCCCAGTATCTATGTGGCAGCTAACAACTATATGTAACTCCATTTCCAGGGGACCCTCTTCTGACCTCCATGGGCATTGCACATATGGGTGTACTTACATACATGCAGGCAATACTCTCATACACATAAAATTAAAAAAAAAAAACAACAAACCAACCAAGAAAAAACAAGCCAAAAAAGAATAGCAGTCACATGTAGGTCACATCTCCTCCCCCCACCTTTAAAAAAAACTCAGCTTTTTCATATAACTTAAACACAGCATTTGGCTAAACAACTTAAAGGAGTCCACTGTTTCTGGAGATAAACAAAGGGCCCTGTTTTACTCTCTGAAATCTCATTTCCCCACAGCATGGGCTTATGGTGAAAGGGAAAAGTGCTCTAGTTCAACACCTTTCAACCCAGAGGGGCTGCTTGCCTTTTCTCCCCACTCTGCTCTCACCAAGACACCCACCTCCTCCAGCAGCATCTTGGGTTGCTGGGTATCAGCTTTCTCCTAAGATGCAATGGATTTGCCACTGTTTCCAATCAGCACCCCTACAGCAGCCAATACTGGCTCAAACAAGGAGTGATTAAAGGCCCAACCCCAGACACCGGTGCCATGCAGAGCCATTAGCCTCAAGACCAAGGAATTCAAACACAGAGACCCTGTTTCTATTGCCAAAAAGTTCCACTGAATTTTCTAAGACCCCTGTGACCTGATTTAGTGTTTTTCTTCTTATTTTCTCAGGCTTTCCCCACACATAACAGTATGATAAGCTGGTGATCAATCATTTTCACTTCTCTGCCACCCTTCCTCCCGTGACCAAAGAGTATTATTAACCACCCTAAAACCCGTTGAATAATCAAGCTTTCCAAGAACTGCCCATCAGAGCACTGATCTCCAATACTAGTGTAGTTAAGAAAAATGGCTTAACTTTTTCTTTTCCTTACACACTGCTATTTTTGCACTTCAAACAGCCGTTTTGCAGAGGCACTTGCAAGATGAAAGGACGTGTTATTGAGAGGATGTAAATGTGGGCACAACGCAGGGAGTAACAGAAGCAAGGTAGGCCTTCACACTGGCACAAGCAGTCACCCCCCAAGCTTCTGTGTTACTGAAAATGCAGCCTCCCACTGCCCATCCATTCCCTGGGAGCCATCAAAGGACACTCTCCCAGTCCATTTTCCAGTGGGAGTGGCTTTTTGTTGTTCTTCTTCCCATCAACACTGAATTGCATTCTACATCAGGCAAAGAGGCTACCTTAGGAACTGAGGTAACAGTAAGGGTGAAAGGCAGCACCCATGCCTTAGAGCACCTCGGACTAGTCACAGAGAAATCTCACTATTCTGGATGGCAGGAGTGCTGATTTTCCCTCAATGCGGCCTACTCATCTCTGTTGTATTCTTTTCAATACCCCCATCTGTGTCTCATCAGCTCCACATTAATGGGAAACACATCTTTAGTCGCTGGATAAAGCCATCTTTCAAAACATCTCCCCTGCCTTGAATATTTGTAAATGAACCAGAGAGTCTGAAGTGTACAGTGTAGAGGTGAGTGGCCTTTGGAAGGCAGTTGGATGAAGCATTCGCAAGACCTGAACTAAACACTGGAGTATAGGTGCTGGGATAGTTAGCTCCCTTCAGGGGTCACCCATTCTTAATTTCAGGTCAAATTAACAAGGAAAAGTCATATGGTAGCCCCAACCCACATGCACATAATGTGTGGATGGATCCCTAAAAGGAAATTTCATGTATCTGATGTGCACCAATCAGTTTGGTTTAAATCTTCATGGTTCACAAGGCTATAAACAGGCTTACTCATTAGGGTGCAAATCAAAGCACTAAGTGGATTAGGTTACAAGTACTAGTAAGAAAATGCTGCATCTTCAAGGGGGAAAACATTATAAGAGACATCAAACTACACTGGGAAACAGCACTAAACAGAACATCATCACAGAAGCCTCCAAGGGCCCTCAAATTAAAGATGGTGGGGTAGCCGGGCGTGGTGGTGCCTGCCTGTAATCCCAGCACTTGGGAGGCAGAGGCAGGTAGTTCTCTATGAGTTTGAGGCCAGCCTGGTCTACATAGTGAGTTCCAGGTCAGCTGGAGCAACAGGGAGACTCTGTCTCAGAAAGACAGGGGAAAAAAAAAATGATAGTAGGATAAAGATGGCTGGGACCCAGAGCTTTCAAATTGGGTCGAGAAGAAAGATGTAAATGCACAGGCCACATTGGTTTTCTTTGCTTCATTCTTCCATAGTGTAGAGGCAAATGAAAGCAGCGTATGGTGGAAAATGAGCTGAGTCCTTTCAGAGCAAGGTGAGCATTCAAAATTAAAACTTCCAGCAAGAAAACATATCCCAGAACCACGTTAATGGTACAGAATGTTCTAGATGTATTTCCCTAAAGTTTAAAAATACTCTGAAGCTTTAAGATAGAGGAGGTGATGAAACAGCAAGATTTGGAGAAAGAACTGTAGCTTCTTGCAAAAGCCTTCTTTTTTTTGCAACCCCCTGGGATTCAGAATCAATGAGTCTATCTGTCAGAGCTGCCTGGGTCTCAGAAGATTGAATCATCCATTTAATAGATGAGGAGCCCAAAGAGGGCCACCAACTCAAGGCCAATGGTCCACGAGATGCAGAGCAGGCATAGATTCCAGGTGTCTAGCTCTCTTTAACTTATGGCTCATTTGGTTTTGCAACAGGTGAAGAAGCTAAGTTGAAAACCTAGAAAAACTATGTGGGGCCAGTAGGTCAGACACTCCCTACAAACACTAACATGCTGTTTGCCTTTTCCATCTTATTCTGTCCTGCATTTACAGTGGGATTTCCAGAAGGGAAATGATGAACCCATGTTGCAAAGTTCATACAAAAATAAGCCCAGTACGGTGGTGCATGCTTGTCATCCCAGGACCTGGGAGGCTGAGGCATGAGGACTGTCTGCTTAAGGCTAGCCTGAGCTACATAGTGAGGCTCATTCTCAAGAAACAATAAGAAGGACAGCATCAAACAAAAAAGTTGGTACAGAAATAGCTAAGAGAGACAGGAAACTCTGGCTTCTATTAAGCCAGATTTTAGGAATTTGCCAAAAAGTAAAATTATCCACTATTTTACTGTGTTTTACTTTTTGTAAGGTAAAGTTATATGTTATATTCCAAGTGTTACTCAAATTATTGTAATCATTATTTTAAGTGAATGAATATTTAAACATTTTCTGTTTTAATTTTGAAGATATAACACACATACATTGAAGCTCTTGGGGATCATCAATGATTAAAACAATTTTTAAAATCTATTTTTATTTTATGTGTATGAGTATTCTGTCTGCATCTCTGTAAGGGCACCCATGTCATACAGTGCCTGTACAGGACAGAAGAGAGCATTAGATCTTCTAGAAGTGGAGTTATGGACAGTTATTAGCTGCCATATAGGTGCTGGGGACCAAACCCAGGTCCTCCGGAACTGCAGTGAGTGCTGTGAATTGCTGAGCCATCTCTCCAGCCCCATCCTCAATTATTGAACATTAAAAATAACTGGAAGGGAAACAATGGTATAATGCTTTCCCTTAGGAGCTGACGATCAAACCCAGTGTTCCACCACTGAACTACATCCACAGTCCTAAAAGTGCAATCTTATGAAAAACATTCTCCACAACAAACCCCACACTCCTTCCCTTTCAACTCTATCCTCACATGCGTGAGTCCGAAGAGGTAGAGGAGAGGCTCCCACTGACAGTCAGCAACAGCAAAAGGCTTTTTCATGGGTTTAGATGTTACAGGGCACAGAGGAGCCAATCTGAATTTTGGCTGTCATTTGCCAGTTCTGGGAACTGGTCATATCAGGCCTACCTATATGAACGAAGGAGAATCTGACTCCTCCCTTCAGGGGTTAGTTAACCGAGACAGAACTGATGATACTGCACCTAGCAGATGGACGTACTCAGCATGGACATTCGTATTACTGTGTTCTAGCTCCTGGGCTCTTTCACTGTGGTCAGACTATTTCCCTTTTACAGTCCATATTCAAGTTTAAAAAGTCAATGTTTTTAGTCCAAATTTGTCTCTGTATCCTTTTTTCCTTCATATATATATATATATATATATATATATATATATATATATAGTCATATTTTCTCCG
>NW_008355165.1:739484-744819 GCF_000622305.1 Nannospalax galili | reverse complement strand
ATATATATATATATATATAGTGTCATATTACCTCCGATCTTGGGCAAGTTGTTTGACTTCTCTGGGTCTAAATTGTGTGTGTGTTTGAGCTGGGGTTTGAACTCAGGGCCTTGAATATGCCAGGTAGGTGCTGTGCCACAGAGCTACACCCCTAGTCCTCTGGGTCTAATTCATGTATTATAAGGGCAGCATAATTCTTTATCTACGTAGAATGGTTTAGCAGTTAAGGGTATTGGCTTTCAAGGCAGAGGTCAGTGAAGTGCTTACCATGTAAGCCTAGGCATCCAGGTTCCATCACCAAAACGCACATAAAGAAGCCTGACATACTTATAATATCTGTGCTGGATTGGCGGAGCCAGGCAGATCCTGGGGGCTCACTGGCCCAGTGGCCTATTCTACTCTGTGAACTCCAAGCCAGTGGGAGACCCTGTCTCAAGAAACAAGGTGGACAGCAACTGAAAATGACACTTGAGGTTGTCCTCTGGCCTCCACATACACGCACACACACATGCATGTGTACCTCCCCCCACAACATACACATTCACAAAGTTAGTCCTGGCTGGTTTGAACCCAGTGCCTACTGATTACTGGTTTCATAACCTGGGGCAAATTTGTCTCTCTGTCTCCATTTCCGTTCTGTAAAACGGAGCTAGACGCCACACCTTCTTCAGAGGTTGTGTGAAGACAAAATGAGTTAATATACAAGTAAAGTATTTGGGACAGTGAAAGGGGTACAGGAAACTAAAAATGCTTCACGGCTTATTGTCATTAGTTAAAAATCAGGATTAGGACAGATCAGTTTTCCTCCAGGCTTGGCAAGAAAATTTTCTACTCCTGTTGACCTTCCCCACAGCTTCTTTCTCTTGCCCTTTCCTCTCTCTCTTACTTCTGAAATATAATAAAGAGTGCTCAGAGACTGACCAGATGCCCCCACCAGCTAGTTAGCCACCAGCATGGCCTCTTTTAGATGCCAACTCATCCATGGTGCTTTTCTTTCTAATTGGCCTTAAAGGGCTCGAAACACAGCCAACACTTAATACTGTGGCTTCCTCCTGTGGCTTCGGAGGCAGGCACTAATCCTTTTCCGAGAAGCTTAGCTTTTCAATGTCAAAGGATTAGAGGACACAAGGCAATGAAGTAAGACACTAATACAACCACATTAATGGCAGTGTTCTTGTGAATGAAATGGGTAATACCAGGGATATAAAAAGGGAACTGAATGCACAGGGAACTGGCACCAACCAAGTCTCTGACCCACAGTGGGATCTCAAGGCCTGTCCAGGAGCATGCCACAGTGCTGGCTGTGCAAATGTAGCCTTGGTAAAGATACAGGAGAGTGGGATGAAAGCTTGGTTCTTGAAGATGGGATTTCTTTTTATTTCTTTTTATTTTATGTGTATGACTGCTCTGCTGCATGTATATAAGTGAACCATGTGTGTGCAATGCCCACATAGGCAAGAAGAGGACATTGGATTCCCTGGAACTGGCATTTCAGGTGATTGTTAGCCACCATATGGGTGCTGGGACCTGAACCCGGGTCCTTTGCAGGAGCAGCAAGTGCTCTTAACTGTTGAGGCAGCTCTCCAGCCCTGAAGATGGGATTTCACATGGCCTCTCTGTGTTTTCCTGATTTCTACTTCCAGAGGAATCCAAGCTACCATAGGATGAAACCCAAACCCAAAACAGAACTCCTGCCTGGCTTAAAGAAAAATCTTTCATTTGTTTTCCTATTTAATTTCCTATATTCCTGGTTGTTTGTGCATGTTGAGAACCAACTTTTCTATAATAATTTGTGATATGCTACGACTTACTGTTCTAAAGTGGGGCGTACAGGCAGGAGCATTGCTCAGGGGAGAACAATCTATTTATGCAGTAACCAGAATATTCAGGGGTTATAAAAGTCAGCTGTTCACATCAGTTGCTGGTGGTGGGGCTGCTGCTTTACATAGGTGGTCAAGGTGGAAGGTATTTGGGCTGAGTTAGGAAGGAAGGCAGGGAGCAGGGGTTAGCTCTGGGAAAGAGGGCACAGACAGGAACAGCAAATGCGAAGTAGTGGGGATGAAGCCTGCTTGGTCTGTGGGAGGAATGCTGAGGGGATGTGCTATTGAAACAGCAGTAGCAAAGAAGACAAAAGCGCAGGGAGGAGGGGCCAGAGGCAGAGACCGAACCACACAGGGCTTGAAGCCTTGGGTTTCATTCCAGGAGGGCTGGGAAGAGCTGTGTGCTCACAAGTAACAATTTAAGTGATGGATGTTCTGTAGGGCACACTTCAGAAAACATTGTGTGAGGCTGGGGGACTCAGAGAAGTGTAAAATGCACAAAATGCAGCTTTTAGGAGCCCAGAGGGGATGGATGTAAGGCTGTGAGTCACATGGAGTGTGACAGTGGCACTCAGGGGTGTGCTGTTCACCATGAGCAATGGGGGTATGGCTCAGAGTTAACAAACTTAGAAACAAGATTCCAATCAACATCCCCCTGCTTCATGTGATTTTGGGCAGGTATACAGGACACAAGGTACATGGGTGAGATGTAATTTGCAGAGCAAATACTGCCTCTTCTGTTATCATCCAGTCCACCTAGGTATCTTTCTTGAACCATCTAACAATTAACGAAGGTGGCATAGCCAATCCAACAGGCACTCATGGAGGACCCCACACTTGTGACTCTCAAGGCAGCCTGGTGAGGAAGGCAGGTCAGGCATTACTTCTGTCCTCTGACATATAAGGACTGACAGTCAGAGAAGTTTGGCCCACATCACACATAACTGGTTGGTGACAACTCAGAACAGGATCAGCCAGAACTGTCTTGTCCTGGATTTGAGTTCTTCCCAGGACCAGTTTCTGTGCCTCCCAGCATATTGCTTTATCACAGAACACAAAAATAAAAAAGTTTCAAACACAGGGCACTGCTGAGTCAGGGGCTGTGTTACTTGAATGACATGGAATCAAGGCACCCTGCTTTGCCTCAGGGGAGTTGTCCTCTGCTTCCATTTGCTGAGTTAACATTAACCCTCAGGTTCTTCTTGCAAAGTTCTACATGAATTGTGGGAAACACACTCTCCATAGAAATGGTAGGAGGCCATTATTTCTTAAAAACCAAAGCATGCCTTGCTTTATAGAACTTAGTCTTGTGTAAGCCAAGGCCTTGATGCATTTGTAAACCAGATGAGAAGAAAGGAAGAAAGTGACTTACTAAGTAGACGTCGAGCACAGAGGCATTGTCATCTTGCATATCCAGAGCGTTCGGCTCAGCAGTTAAGTAGATAGTCCCCTCTTCCAAGGTGAATGTTGAACTGGAAGGCAACCCTTTACTGGGAAAACAAAGATGAACACTGAGCTGGTGGTCTCAGAAGCCAAAGTTACCTCTGAAGCCGTGGTTAAAGAGGCTGTCGAGATGGGGACTGCTGAGATGGGGGCTGCTGAGATGGGGACTGCTGAGATGGGGGCTGCTGAGATGGGGGCTGCTGAGATGGGGACTGCTGAGATGGGGGCTGCTGAGATGGCTCAATGGGTTAAGGGCATTTGCCACCAAACATGATGACCTGAGTTTGATTTCTGGGACCCACATGTTGGAAAGAAGAGAACACAGTCCTTCAAGTTGTCTTCTGACCTCCAGATGACAGCCATACACGAGATATGACATGTGCATATTCACATACATACACACATAAAATAAATGCCATAAAAACCCAAGAGTCCTAGGTGGTAGCTTTTGGGTTGAAATCTTTTTTGAAAGTCATCCTGCAGATGTGGCTATTTGGATTTAAAAAAATGTAGTTTTACTAATAATGTATTTTCTCCATCCTCCTCAGTACATGAGACAGTTCATAGCATTCGTGGGAGATGTATAGTTTCCCTGCTTTGTGAGCCCTGGGTGCTGTGTCTAGAGGCCTCTTGGTTGTCTCTGATTTTGAGTAATTGGTTTTCACTTTTCACTGCTTCTGTTATTCTCTCAATATTCACCCACAGCTATTTTACAGAGTTTAACCTTGTGCAGTTCTTCTACTCCCCTCCCTCCCTTCCTCCCTCCCTCCCTCCCTCCCTCCTTCCCTCCCTCCCTGCCTTCTCTTTTTTCCCTTCTTTTACTAGTAACTCTGTTTTGATGGGAAGTGGAGGCAGAAAATTCAGGACTTCAAGGTCACCTTTTGCTATAAAGAAAGTTGGAGGACTGCCTGGGCTACCTGAGACCCTATCTCACATCAATAACAAACAAAAGAATTATGTGGATATTGGGGGCTGGAGAGATGGCTCAGCAGTTAAGAGTACTGACTGCTCTTGCAGAGGACCCGGGTTCGATTCCCAGCACCCACATGGTGGCTACGAACCATCCTTAACTCCATCCAGTTCCAGGGGAATCCGAAGCCGTCTTCTGACCTCCGTGGCATTGCATGACACTGGTGCACTCACACTAACAACCATCTCTAACTCTAGTTCCAGGGAAAGTTGACATCCTCTTCTGACGTCTGAGGCATTGCACGATGTGGTACACTCACATACATTCAGGCAATACACTTGTACACATAAAATAAAAATAATAAATAAAATATTAAAAAAAATTATGTGGATATTAATAAAGTTTATTATTATTATTATTGATACAAGGTTTTACTATATAGTCCTGGCTGGTCTGGAACTCTCTATGTAGACTATGCTGGCCTTGAACTCACAGAAATCTACCTGTATTTACTTCCTGAGTTCCTGAGTGCTGGGATTAAAGGCTTGCTCCACTACACCAGGCTCATTTGGACTTTTACTAATAATAAAAAAACTAATAAGAAACTTGTAGAAAAACCTAGGGTGTAACTTGGTGGTACAGCACTTTTCTGGCACAAGTGAGGCCCTAGGCTCAGTTCTCAGCATATTAAAAAAACGGTTTGTTAGCCTTAGCCTTTAACGGCTGCTCTATTTGAGACCAACCGGTCAGTACCCAAGATTTATCTGCAGGACACACAGTAATTAAAAATGCCAGAATGGTGGAACTAACCTTCTTGGATGTTTAACAGACATACCTTGAGATCTATACTAATTGGGTCAGAGGGACACAAAGGACACTTTTTGCTCCTTGCCCTCCTAGGTCGATTAGTTCCCAGCGACTATGAGCATCTCGCAAAATGTCCTGTAATGGTGGTGGGTCATCTGACCTCTTGATCAAGGAGGCCAAGGAGACCCCACCAGATGGACTTGAACCAGTGTCCAGTCTATAAAGAGGAGGGTCAACACAGAGGAATCATTTCCTCCATGCTTCCAAGAGAAGCCAACAATGGTCGAGCAGGACCTTTGACTTATCTTCACATAGATGGAACTGGTAAAAGAAAGGAGCCAGGGGCTCCTCCCAA
>NW_008355165.1:715069-738193 GCF_000622305.1 Nannospalax galili | reverse complement strand
AGTTATTTCCAGCCCCCGTTTTTAGGGTCCAGGCATTTTTTAAATGTCTACTTTACATCAAGAGTGTAAATGCCTATCTAAGTAATATGTGGTTTATTATCTAGTTCCTGCCCAAATTCTATCCATTTGTACTTCTTAGACTTAAAAAAATTGTAGTTAGACTATTTCTATGAAAATATGTTACCAACAATGTAAAATTTGTTGAATAATTCTTTTTCTTTCAACCTTTTGTTGATATGTAAGTTTTTTCTTCCTGTTAAGGTTTGAACACTGTCCATACACACTCATGTGTTTAACCCCTTTGTCCCCAGTTGCTGGTGTAGAGTTGGGAGATTGTGGAGCCTTTAGGAGATGAGGACAAGCGGGAAGAAGCGGATTGCTGGGAGGCTGACCTTGGGAGTGTTAGTCCTACCTGGTTCTAACCTACTTTCTCTGTGCTTCCCAAGTGCCTCAGAGATAGATGTGAGCAAACAGCTCCAAGTTCCTGCCATGCACAGATTCAATCTCAGACATTAAGTCTTCACTGCCACAATAGATTGTATTCCCTGAACCATGACCCAAATAAATATCATTGTGTTGTTGTCAGAAAAAAACAAACAAACAAATGGTTTGATACATTTTTTCTCAAATTCTGGACACAGGGTTTACAAAACTCTATGCCGGGGCATGCAATGTGAGGAAGGGTCTGTTGGAATGAGTCTTTCTGGGCAGGCTGGACATAGTTCTCTTGTAGGAGCCATTGACTTTATAGTGCAACCCTCAAATTTCTTGGGTAAAGTAAAGTATCAGCTCCCACAAGGGGTACTGAGTGTCAACAAACATTGCTCATGTTATATTTTCCTGTCGGAAACAAGGATGCAGCAATAGATGCTAACTGCTTTTGCCTTCCAACTGTGAAGATGCTGTTCATTCCTCTTTCAAATGATCCTGCTTGGTTAAGCCTTATGAGAAAGATAAATGTTTTATCCACTTAAATACCAAAAACAGGATAGTCTGAGCATTATTAAATTTGGGCGCTGAAAACGAGGCTGAAAGAGGCTTGAATAGAGACTAATAATGAACTCTTATAAGTCGACAATAAAAAAGGCAAATATCCAAATTTTAAAAAATTGGAAAAAGGATCTGAACCAGACATTTCTTCAAAGAAGACATACAATTTGCCAATAAGCACATGGAAGATGCTCAACATTATTAATCATCACAAAAATGCAAATCAAAGCTATGAGCTGTTACTTCACACCTGCTAGGATGGTTATAAGGAAAAACGAAAACAAAAAAACAAAAACCAGGCAGTAACACATGTTGGAGAATGACTTGATCAATTGGAGGTGCCTCCACCCCACTGCTGAGGGAAAGGTAAAACTTTATACCATTTTTGGGTCCTTAAGACCATACGACTTGGTAATTACACTCCTGGGCATGTGCTCAAGCAAAATGCTCAGAAAAGAGCTTGTACATGAATGTTTATAGTAACTTTATTCATAATAGCCAAAACATGACAATGATGCAAATGTACAGAAAGTAATGAATGAATAAGTCACAAACAGGACACTATTTGGCAATAAAAAAATGAAATATGGACACTTACAACCACATGGGTGGACTAGATAATATTATTCAAAGTGAAAGAAACTGGTTATCGGAGATCACATATAATATTTTACATGTGCAAAATGCCCCAAATAGGCAAATTTATAAAGCTAGAAAGTAGATTACTGGTGGTCAGGTGAAAGGGGCAGGAGAGGAACAGAGTGGTTGCTAATGGGTGTTGGGTTTCACTCTGAAGTATCCAGTGAATTCTAAAATTAGATTCTAGTGACAGGTATGCAACTCTGTGAATATGCAAAAAAATACTGGACTGCATAAGCAGATTAACTTTATGGCACAGTTAAATAAAGATAGGTTCATAAGACACTTGAAAGTCATAATTCTAACCATGATTTCTTAATACATAGTATTGGAATTACCAGGAACTGTCAAGCAATATGTATTTTAAGTCATATGCATTTTAGAATTGTTTTCAATAAATCCCTGAGATTTACTCACCAGCTACTCAAAGACATTTTCTTTCCCATAACAGAGAAAAAAATATAGTTGATCTGACAAGAACAGAGAGTTGGATCTTGAGATTAGAGCCCTGAGGTGTGGAGACCCAGGGAACCATCTGTAATGTCTTAGGGCCAGGGCTGTGAGTATGGCTCAGAGGTCAGAGGAGCAGCAGTGTGGACAAAGTTCTACCCAGAGGTTGCGCCTTGTGATTCCCAGGCCCAGCCCAAGTCGGAAGAAGAGTTATTGCCAAAATAAGAAACAGAAAATTCTGACAAGAAGTTCTCGACTTCTGAGGAGCCAGGAAAGCTGTCAATACTGTGCCCATTTATGAGTAGTCCTGAGGTCAGCTGCTCCCCTTAAACGAGTGTGTCCTCTGCTACATTCTTTTTTTTTTTTTTTTGGTCTTTTTGAGGCAGGGTCTCCCTGTAGCTCCAGCCATCCTGGAACTCACTATGTAGACCAGGCCGGCCTTGAACTCACAGAGATCTGCCTGCCTCTGCTGGGATTAAAGGCGTGCGCCACCACGCCTGGCCCTCTGCTGCATTCTTATGCCTCATACCCAGCGTCTCTTTCGGGCATCATCCCTCCTTGCGTCTGTCAGCAAAACATCTCTACTTGAAAGATGAGGCTTGGAGGCACAGGGGATGCAGTGATGTTCCAAGGCTGCATGAGAGGTAAGTGTTAGGATTGGACTATGTTTTCCCATGAACCACACTTTTACTGGTTGGCTCTGCTGAAATTTTGGAAATTTGTCACTGCAGAGATCAAGGTGGTTCAGGCAAATGTGCCCAGCAGCAAAATCACATAATGCCAAGATAAACCAATATGGGTATGATGCTCTTTGCTATGAGCTGTGTAACTCTTTTCTCTCTTGGAAAGAGTAACAAGAAATAAAAAGGTTTGAGGAGAAGTAGGCAAAATGTGCTTTACAAAGCAACATATTAACAAAATAATGTGCAGCTGTCAGATCTCATCAGAGAAGTTTCTTTGCAGTGTACTGCAGTTAACATAGAAACTCACAGCTGGTAAAAGTGTAGAGAATCTCTGGTTAATGCAGAAACTCACAGTTGGTCAAAACACAGAGAGTAAGAGTCCGTGTTCAGTCACAAATGAACATGTGTATCACACCTCCCTCCCCACAAGGTCCAGGGACCACTGTAGACGAGGTGGTAGAAAGATTTTAAGAGCTAAAGGCTGGGGAGGACCGGAGTGAAGTGGTGTCTTCTGGACATGCACTCATGGACTCATAGCAGCTGTGGTTGTCTGCACAAGGTAAAGCCAGTCAACGTTCCAGGATGGAGTGGGGAGGGACTCACAAGCTCCCCATTCTAGCTGAGGAGTTACTGACAGTTGATGGCTTCTGGGAAAAGGAGAATCAGTTTTCTTGGAGGGTGTGGCCCCTGGTAGGTTGATCTCACTTCAGCAGATAGATGGCTGTACACCCATGAATTTGTGGGCAGCACAAATTTGACTGAATGGATTATTATTATTTTTTTTTTTTTAAAAAGGAGGACACAAAGTTGGGAGAGTGTGGAGTGGTGGGGAGTGGATCTAGAAGGCTGTCTTGGTTTTATTTCTCTATTGAGGTGATATAACACTGGGTTTATTTGGCTTACACATCCTGTCACTTAGGGAAGCCAGGGCCGGAGCTCAGGGCAGAAATCTGAAGGCAGAAACCCTGGAGGGGGAGGGGGGTGGGAGAGGGGGAGGGGGATGGGAGGAGGAGGGAGGACTCTGCTTACTGGTTTGCTCCTCTGGCATGTGCTCAGCCTGCTTTCTTATACAACCAGGACCACCTGCCAAGGGGTGGCACCACCACAGTGCCCTGGGCCTCCCACATCACTCAAGAATCAAGAAAATGCCTCACGGACATGCTCATAGGCCAATCCAATAGAGAAAATTCCCCAGCTGAGGTTCCCTCTTCCCAGGTATGTCAAGTTGACAACTGGGGCTATCCAGCACAGGACAGCTGACAAAGGCTTCCCAAGGTGGTCTTTTGAGACAGGGTCTCCCTGTAGTCCCAGCTGGCCTGGAACTCACTATGTAGACCAGGATGGCCTTGAACTCACAGAGATCTGCCTGCCTCTGCCTCTGGAGTGCTTGGATTAAAGGTGTGAGCCACCATACCCAGCAAGAATATTACTATTATTTTTTATTTTATAGGTATGACAGTATTGCCTGCATGTTTGTTGGTGCACCCATGTTGTGCAATGCCCATGGAGGTCAAAAGAGGGCGCCAGATTCCCTGGAACTGGAATTAGGAATAGTTGTTACCTGTTGTGTTGGTTCTGGGAATGGAACCTGGGTCCCCTGGAAGAATAGCCAGTGCTCTTAATGGGGTCAGAGTGCCTGCCATTCCTTGGACTCATAGCCTGGAAGATGCTACATGACTGGGTTTAAAAGCCTGGCAGCCTGCCTGGGTTCTACGCCATAGTTTTGCCACCATTTGCTCCATTTAGACCACCCCAGGGCTAATTGCATCTAATTTGCAACAAGCTGCACAGGAAACCGTCCATCTATTCATATCTATTCTTGTCTTGTTAGATGCCCAGGAGCTCCCAGAGCACTTCCTCCACTCTGCTCCAGACCTGTACAAGTTGCTGACTTCTCCCAGGTGAGTGTGATGGAAGGGCCTCTCCTTCCTGCCCCCCTGCAGAGGACATTCATGGTGCTCTGATGTCACGAGGGCTGCCATTTGCCAAATACTTCTTTCTGTTATAGTGGCATCAGGTTGGCATCCCCAGAGCATTATCCTGGCTGGACTGCTGAAACCCTCATCAGTAATTTGAAGCCTGGAAAGCTGATTTCTGTTTTGGACCTGTGTTTTACGGCTAATTCTCACAGGTGTCTGTGTTCAGGGAACACATGGTGCTACCCCAGGTTCTGTCTTTTCAAAGTCATACTCTCACCACATCACTTTAAATAAAAATGAAAGAAATAGCATAACATATCCCATGACATAGGTGACTTGGGATGAAAAGCTATGGCCCCACTCCCTCCCCTGCTGGAGTTCCATTCAACATTGTTCTTTTAGCTTTTCTAGTGATTCCTTCCTATCTTTTGATGAATTGGGGAATAAAAGATATTCTTAGTGAGGTACCCACCGATTTACTAGGAAGGACATTCACCTCTGATGTCAAGTTTCCTCCTGACATTTGCTATATTGATTTTATTTTGCTATTTTATATAGTTACAAATTATATTCAAGCCTTTTATTTATTTTATGTGTATGAGTATTTTGCCTGCATGTATGTAAGTGCATCCATGTCAGGCAATACCCATGGAGGGCAGAAGAGGATCCCCTGGAACTGGAGCTAAGGATGGTTGTTAGCTGCCATGTGGGTGCTGGGAATCGAACCCAGGTCCTCTGCAAGAACAGCCAGTGCTCTTAACCACTGAGCCATCTCTCCAATCTCTATATTTAACTGTTTAAGCCCATCATTCGTATCTGTCAACATTCCACATGATTTCATTTTTGTCCCTCTTTTCTTTTCTCATTGTATTAAACACATTAAAAAACAATGTGGTGTTTGGGCCTGGTGATACTTGTCTTTAATCCCAGCACTTGGGAGGCAGAGGTAGGTGGATCTCTATGAGATCAAGGCTAACCTGATCTACATAGCAAGTTCCAGGCCTGCTGTGGCTACAGGGAAACTCTGTCTCAAAAAAGACCAAAAGACTGTGTATGTAGTCCATCATGACTGCTAATACTTTATTTGGTCTTACAGTGACAGTAGAATTTTCTTGCTTTGTTCATGAGTTGCATCCAAAAATCAGAAAATCAATAACATAGGATTTATAATGTTGAGACTATGTAAAGACTGTTTAAGGCCGGGTGATGGTGAGTTAGGAGGCATACGTATATTTTCCTCTCTGGGCTCAATGTCATGATTGCTGGGCCATGCTAAGAAAAATGTCCCGGCATCAAGGTAACAAGGTTCAGTGGTGGCTCTGGCTTCCCCCTTCACTTTTGTTTATATTCACGCCACATTTTAGGCTGCTCCACGTTAGAAGGTTTTGTCCTTCAAAGCTGTCTGCCATGAGGGGAAAAATCTAGGATGTCTGATCTGAGGGCAGAAGCTGAGCCAAAACTCCACTTCTCTGGTGACCGGCTATAATGCTGAAGAAATCATCACTCAAATACTGAGCTTTGGTTCCTCATCTGTGGGACGGAGTGACAGCCCTTGCCCACATATCTCCCAGTGCCACCCAGGGGACCAAGCCCCACCACACCGGTAGGAAAAAGAGATCAACAGAGGGAAGCTGCACAAGGCTTTCGGCTTCAGGCCTGTACCTTGCCAGGGACCTTCAGATGAGGTTTTTTGTGTGGACAGATTTATCACAAGTCCTTGGAAAGAATTGCTGTTCCGGTATTCTAAGCTTAGCTACAGGAACACTCACTGATAACAAACGTGGGTAGACAAGCTCTCCTTGGAGGGATAACCATAGATACAACTGGTACTCACTTAATGGCTGTGAAACTTCATTTAGTACTAGAGCCACAGGCTGTTCTGGGTAAGTCCATTCCAGACTGCTTAGGCAGGAAGCAGAGGTCAAATGGCACCTTGGGCCCTACTTGTGTGGCTGGCACCAGTCTTCCCATTTGGGCCTTGAGTGTTGTCACTGTGCAGCAGGCTCATGTCCCTCCAGGACACTGAGTTCCTTTGCTGAGCTCGGGGGCATGCCTTCAGGGTGACCCAAAGAACCCTGCCTCAGAAGAGGGAGGCTTTGACAACAGCCCCAGCATCCTTCTGCCTTTTCTCCTCTGCAGCCTGAAGCATAGCTGCTGCTCTTCCTAGGGCTGGCTTGGCTTTGGCTTTCCTATTTTTAGGCCAGGAGATCACCCATTTCCAATGCAATGGTAGCGCAGTGGGCAGAGCAGCATGCACTCCAGTACTGACTGAAGGCTGTCCCTGGCTGCAGAGCTTGGCTTAATGTTCCTTCCTCCCCCTGTGAGTGTACACCACAGGCAAAAAGCCTATTGCAGACAGCACAAAGCACAAGCTTGGAACCCACAAACAGAAAGAGAAAGAAACAGGAAGGCCCTGCTGCTCAGAGAGCGGTGACGGCTGGGCTCCACCACCAGTGGCTGCAGAATCAAGCAGAGGGCCTGCTTCTCTCTGAAAGGAGCCAGTGCAGTGTGTGGGTGAGGCTGGAGGGAGAAACCTTACAAAAGCACTCATGCACGTTCAGGGAACTTCTTTACCATCTATTTCATTTGTGTTTCTAGCAGCACACCCCAGCATGGACAGACAACATACACGTACACACATGCCCATTTAAAGCTAGGAGTTACCTCTCCTAGTGTTTATACTATTATGATCATATTACATTTATTATTTCACTTAATCACTAAAGATATCCCTGCAAGGCTGGGCTTCTTACTATGTATCTGTGCATTTCAGCATGTGGTCTAACTTGTTTAAATACAGGGGCATCTGGATTTGAACCCAGGCCTGACTCTGGAGCAATCCCATGTTCAAGCCTCACTATTTCAAGTCATCCAATCTGTGCTGATAATTAGCCCTCTCCTGTGTTTCTAAGAGGGTCTTGGCAATAATGGTTTAGTTAAGGTACTAGAAAAAGAGACAGCATAGGACTCTTTACAAATGACAAATCATTCCTACCAACACCTTGGTTATTTGGCTTCATCAACAGGAGCAGAAATAAATGTGTTTTGGTTTTGGTAGTACTGGGGATTGAATGCAGGGCTTCAAGCAGGGTAGCTAACCACCCTACTACTGTTCTATATCCTCAACCCAATAAACATTTTTTTTTTAAATATCAAAACCAAAAGAAACTTTTGGTAATCTCTATGATACGACATAGAAAAGCTAATTTGAGACAGATTACAGAAGAAATGTGGAAATTAGAGCTACCAACCTCCCATACAACAAACAAAAAAACTCTGAAGATAATATCAGTCTTTATGACCTTGGGGTTGTGAGAGAAAGGGCAGAAGGGAGCTTCCTGGTGAGATGGAGAATGCTCTCTACCTTCACCTGGTGCCCTTTACTTGTGTACACATTTGTCACAATTCATGTTATATGCTTAAGATTTCTGCATTGCAGAACAGAAATTATACTTCAGGCACTGGGCATGGTGGCTCACACCTGTAATTCCAGCACACATGAAGCTGAGGTGGGAGAACTTCCAGGGGTTTAAGGCCAGCCTGAGCTATACACTGGGATTCAGGCTGGCCTGGGCTACAGAGCAAGACTTGTCTTAAAAACAAAACAAAACAAAACAAAACAACCAATCCCTCTTCAAATTATACTTCAATAATGAACTATCAACATAAAAAACCCTGTATCTACTTTTCTCTTTTCAAAACCATAAGCCATTCAAATATATGTCATACCAGGCACTGTTAAAAGCAAAAAGTAAGTTAGTAAATAGTTCAGAGATGGCTAGTCTTCTAATGTAGCAAGTTTTCAAAAGAGTTGGGAAAACATTTAAATGCCCATTAATGGATAGATTGTTAAAGAAAATGTTGTATACACACACACACACACACACACACACTTTACCCCATGTATACATACTACAGAACATTATGTGCCTTGAAAAAGAAGAAAAATATACAATTTGTGGTGACACAAACGGACTTAAAGGACTTTATGCAAAGTGAAACGAGTCAGACACAGAACAAATACAGCAAGAGCTTATTTTGGTGTATAATTTTAAAAAGTTTAACTCATAAAAACTAGGATGGTTGTTACCAGGCGCTGGGTAAAGGAGGCATGGAGAAATAATGTTGGTCAAATGATGTAAAGGTTTGTTTATGCAAAACGGATAGATCTAATGTACAATATGATGAGTACTGCTAATAATACGGTATCAAACACTTGAAGTTTGCTTAGGGAATCAAGCTGTCTTTTTGCTACAGAAAAAATTTCCTAATCATGTGATGAGATGGGTATGTGAACGAATGGACTGTGGAAGTCATTTCACAGTGTATCCACATATCCAACATCACAATGGACATCTAAAACATACATCATTTTTTAGAAGATTTATTTTTATTTTATGTGTATGTTTGTGTGTCTAAGTGTATGTATTTGTACCCTGTGCATGTAGGTACCTATGGAGGCCTCAAGAGGGCATTGAATCCTTTGGAACTTGAGCTACAGACAGTTATAGACTGGAGCTACGATGAGGGTGCTTGGAATGGAATCCAGGTCCTCTGCAAGAGCAGCAAATGCTCTTAACCACTGAGCCATCTCTCTAGTCCCAACATATATCATTTTTATTTGTCAATTATACCTCAGTCAATCTTGGAGGAACAAAACCAAAATAGTTGGGGAGAGGAATAATATTAAAAAGGAAACAACTACATATTGCATTATAAAACATAAAATGAAAAAATCCTTACAACTCTTCCCCTCATACCAATCCAAAGAATAAAAGCAAACCATAATAAATGCTTTATGATTAAATGCATTCTTACTGGGTTTTACAATGAATGGCTACTGCTGTGGAGGAAAGTCTGTTTTCCTATCCATATTATGCAGGGTCTAATATCAGGACTGATTCTTTTCTTAGGGCTCCTATCTATGGCACCGATAATCTATCTGAATGGATCACAGCAGTTGGGGCTTAGGAGAATCTGAAAAAAAACTGCAGCACAGGTAGTTCCCCAAATACCAGGGATGGGATGCCCCGCAAACAGACTTGATTATCCTCATCAACTAGAAGTAGGACACCAAGTCAACTGAACTGGGACCTCTTAAATCACAGGAAGCCATGGCCTTGCTGGCTCACAGAAGCAGTATGGTATGTGAAGAAAGAGTTAGCATTAGAATCAGGGTAGCTGAGCTCTGGCACCATGTGGCACTGAGGAGTTGAATATACCGGAACTCGGGGCTCCAGAGTTCCTTCCTCTATAAAAATCAGGAGAATGCATTTTGATGAGGTTCTTTCAGCTCCCAAATACTTTGATTCTTAACCTCCATGAGGTCTGAGATCAAAGCAGCAGGCTAGCAATGCAACATGCTGGATTGGGAATTCTGTTTCCTGTGCAAACTAATGGACCAATAAAAGTTTAAGATAGGCAATTCTCAAGTTACACATCATTCTTCCTTTACATTGCACAACAATGACGTGACTCCCATGGATGGTAGTTTGCAGCCAGCCTCTATGTCATCTCTTTAAGCTTACTGCTCTCAACACAGAAAAAGCATGCTTTATTCAGAGAGATGGCATTATAGGCTGACTGTGCCTCCCTAAATTCAGACGATGAAGTCTTAGCCTCAAGTGCCTCAGAATGTGACCTTATGTGGACACAGGGCTGTTGCAGATGTGATTTATTGAGATGAGGTCATACAAAGTAGGTTGTACCCTATTCCAACACGACCTGTGTCCTTACAAAAGTGGGAAATTTCTAACACACTTAAGGAAAACTACATGTGAAGACAAAAGGAAAGAGCATGAGATGTTCACACCTGGTAAAGGTTTGGCACCATTTAGCCAGTTAATAAGATTTCAGAAGGTATAAGGACAGATTAGAAGGGCAGCTCGGCTCTCACAGATGTATATTGTAATTATAACTGTTCATAGCCTCTGGAATACCACGCACAGGACTGATTTTCACTGTGCCCGTTCGCTTTGAAGAGGAACAGAATGACAGGAGGGTTTTTCATACATGACTAGGACAAGACCATGCTAATTATGGGTTCTAACTTAAATAATGAGAAATGCCACAGTAACTGCTAGTCTCTGTAATACATGTCAACACCATGTCCTGAATCACTAAAGGACATAAACAGTTTAGGGACAAATAAATTGAGCAAAGCTCTGGTGGCCACAAAGGGAGTTGCCTGCCTGCTACCTCCCTGGCAGAGATGATCAGGAGGAGTGTGGCACTGGGGACCATTCTGGGAAGAATTGAGATTTATTCTGATTTTAGAATAAGGGTTGAGTGTTAATAATTTCTGATTGTGGCTCTTTATACACTAAAGACTTTGCTATAAGTTATGGATCAAAATCAGGTAGGGGGGCTGGAGAGATGGCTCAGCAGTTAAGAGCACTGGCTGCTCTTGCAGAGGACCTGGGTTCAATTCCCAGCACCTACAACGGCAGCTAACAACCATTCATAACTCCAGTCCCAGGGGATCCGACACCCTCTTCTGACCTCCCCAGGCATTGTACGACACAGGTGCACCTACCTACATGCAGGCAATACACTCACACACATTAAAAAAAAATAAAAAATTAATAAATCAGGTAGGTGTTAGAATCAAAGGTCAGTTCATTCCAACTGCTTAAATCAAAATTTCAAACTTAATGGGCATTAAAATTGACAACAGGTCCAGGGAATTACATTTTTAATAACATTTTTGAAGCAGGTAGATCTAGCCTATACTTTAAGGTGAAGTCAGAAGTGGTAAGACAGTGGCATCCAGTCCAGAAATGGTATGGTATGCCTTTGTGAATGATAGAGGAGCAGACTGAACTGTCCTTTTTTTTTTTTTTTTTTTGGTCTTTTTGAGACAGGGTCTTCCTATAGCCCTTGAACTCACAGAGTTCCACCTGCCTCTGCCTCCCTCCTGAATGCTGAGATTAAAGGCCTGCACCACCACACCCGGCCCCAGAATGAACTGTCTTAACTAAGAAGAAAGGGAAATGTTGGTCACAGGGCACTGCTGAAGAAAGGCCTTGCCTTTGTCTTCAAGGTTTTTGAGTCCACAGGGCTAGTATTCTGCTCAGTCAGCTGGTTCCTGGTGAGCATTTGCCAGCTCTGAATACCACTTGTGTTAGTGAGGTCTGACATGCAGCCACTCACATCACACTCAAGTTCTTCTACCAGAAAGTGACATGAGAAAGTAAATAAACAATCTGGTGTTTTGTGAGAGATGCATCGCTTGTATGTATGCAAGTGTGCCCATGTCTTGCAGTGTCTTCGGAGGTCAGAAGAGGGTATCGGATCCCCTGGAACTGGAGTTACAGACTGTTGTTATTTACCATGTGGGTACTGGGAATCGAACCCGGATCATCTGCAAGAGCAGCCAGTCCTCTTAACCCCTGAGCCATCTCTCCAGTCCCAGGAGCCATTTTTAGCAAGTTGCTGCTTCTATTGGAATCACTGTGGCTACTGGCAAAACGATGGACTAGCAGTACCCCAGAATAAAAGCAAGGGCCACTCAAATCCATAGGCTCCTATGTGACCTCTGAACCCACAGAAGCTAAGAACGTGATTCAAGGAACACAATTCAATGAAAATATTTTGCTATTTAAGTTATAGTTCACTTTTTTCAGCTCTAAAAACTAGAAATTAAAAATTTGCTCTTCTAAACAGGTATACTTTGGAGAATAAAACTCACAACATATTGAGGAACAAAAGTTCATCTGTTTTAATGTTGATGACCTACTTTGTCTTACCAATACTTCCTCATGTTGCGGGGAAGATGATCTCACACACAGCTCCACTCTATGCAACGCTGCTTGTCTAGGATGATTTCCTACTAATTGCTAGGAACAGCCCAATGTCTGTGGTAATCATCAGAGCTTAGACCAGCCTTGTTACAAGTACATAATTAATAAGCATCCAGAAGACTTGGCACAGGGCCTGGTCTTGACAACATGTAATTAACCCTAGCTATAATTCTACAAGACACAGAGTTCCAGTAAAAAAACAATTTCAGGGGAAACACATGTTCCTTCAAGCAGCTTTAGGCTCTATCAGCTAATGATTTTAGAGCGTTAGTGTCATTCCTTATAACGCAGGACACAGATTGATGGAAAGGTCTCTGGACTCCAAGTTGAAGGGCTAGATTCTGCCAGTTCTGTGTTATGTGGAGTGAGTAATTCACTTCAGTGCATCTTAGTTTCCTAATTTTTTTAAAAAAAAAATCAAAAAAAATTTTTTAGAAGCATTTCATTACAGCTTTAACATACTCAGTAACAGTTTCCAGAGCAAAGACACATCTCTTTCAAAAGTGGCTATAGAATTTTTAGGTTCACTGTTGAATTAATACAGTTATACAATATTGAACTCAGTATAAGCCCTGTAAGACATAAAATTGAATGAGTTTTTAACCTTTAAAAAAGATCTCCATTTCATTTTAAAATACACCGTTTCTTACAGAAAGACTCATTGTTTTTGCTAATAACGCTGAGATGTTGGCGCATGCATCTCTCATCTGTATGTATCTGGTTATTACTAGTCATAATCGGTTGCATAATTGGTTTCCTAATTTTTAAAAGTAAAAGTAGTGCACTAAATAGTTACTGTTTCTTTATAATGAGGAAATAACTGACACAACCAAATGAGTTTCACGTCCTATGAGTTTCAGAAATTCAGCAAACGTGTTCTCCACACTATTCCTTGAACACCTACTTTCAATGTACCACTTCCTCTTATTCTTCTGAACAAATGTTGATTCCGTTTGTTTCCAAATGTATATTTAACCTTCTTTCAGATGTGTGTATCAGTCCTCTCCCTGTTGAAGTTTATTTTCGAGAACAAGGCTCTCTTTTCCTCTAGATCACAAGGCAATTCCTGGAAGGGACTGGGGTGGGAGGTGTAGACTGTACTCAGGTACAAGGAGATTTGATACTTTGAGCTGCTAAGAAGCAGGGTATGGTAGCCCTAGTCTTTAGGCTGCTGAGCATTTGTCTACATTCTGGTAATTTCTTATACATGGTCATGTGCTGACTGGTACATCTTATTTCCAAAGTCTGAGTCTATGGTTGGTCTCTCTCTGTCTCTGTCTCTGTCTGTTTCTCTGTCTGTTTCTCTCTCTCTCTCCCTCCCTCCCCCTTGCTCCTTTTTCTTTCTAAGCATAGTGTGGTTGAGATCAAAGAGCAATAATCACCCCCTCTGAAAGAGTAATAGCCTCCTCTTATGGAGGTGCTAAGCCTTGGTACCCTGACATTTTACATACACTCTCAAATTTTCAGTTTTAACAACTTGTCTAGGGCAGGCATTATCAAAACAGTTTCATACAAGAAGCACTGAGAAGTGTATGCAAAGACACAGATTTCTAGCCCAGGCTTGACTAACCACCACTAAGTGAATACCACCTTATATGTAATACCAGCACAGCTCAGGGAACCCTGGTGCCTCTCTTGGTTTTGAATGGTCAACAATTTTAGGGAGACTGAGAGTACCCCAGATCTCACTCACTATTAAAGTTCCACCATGCACAGGTGAGAGCTGGGCTAAGGGGCCCCTTTTGAAGAAGAGAATGTAGCAGTTTACAAATCAAAGCTTTAGACTTTAGAATGGACCCATACCTGCCTCCTAAAGATCCTAACACATTGTCTACTCCAGGAGGTATTTTAATGCTAAGATTAAAAACATAAAAACAGAATAAACTGAAAGGTCATTTGTTATAAAGTCATGAAAAATAATCTGTCAATGCTATGCATATGTCACAACCAAGTGAAAAGACAACTACTTTTATTACAGAAATCACACCTGCATGTGTGCCCGATATGGGTGATGGGATATAAGGAAGTTGGCACAAACACACGAAAAAACATCTTTCATTCAACCTGAAAATTTGGAAACTGGAAAGTCTGAGCTCTAAATTATAAAGCTGAACACATCTATACTTACAGGGGTTGGAATTCCACAGCAGGTTAAAATATGATCTGGGTCAGACATTAATCACAGTTAAACCCATCTGCAAAAAGACTCACAGTATTCAATGGATGACTTATTTGTCCTCTGTGCATACAGTTGGGATACTGAATTTCCCAACATTTTAAGTCAAGTCTCAAGAGATAGTTTAAAAAAATATTTTTTAAGCCCAGGTTGGTGGTGCACATTTTTAATCCCAGCACTTCAGAGGCAGAGGCAGGTGGGTCTCTGTGAGTTTGAGGTCAGCCTGGTCTATATAGTGAGTTCCAGGCCAGTTGGAGCTACAGGGAGACCCTGTCTCAAAAAGAACAACAACAAAAATATTATTTAAAACCTCATTTACTTACTTTGTATGTGAAACTCAGAGGACAACTTTTAGGAGTTGGTTCTCTCCCTTCACTATGTGGGTCCTTGGGCTAGAACTCAGATTGTCAGGCTTGGTGGCAAGTCCCTCTACCTGCTGAGCCATGTTACTGGCCCTCAAGAGGCATTTGTAAAGCATGACCTCCCCATATTCATGTCAGACACAGTACTACTGCAATGCATGGTTATGGCATCAGTATAGGTCTTCATGATGGTATCTGAAATCAACCCCTTTTTAAAAACCAAACTTCTTATTCAGATTTTGTTGGTTTTCCCTAATGTTCCTTTTCTGTTCCATTCAGGATACCATGTAGCATTTTGCCATCATCTTTGGGCTCCTTTGGACTGTGATGTTTGTTAGAATTTTCTTGTGATGACCTTGGCAGTTTTAAAGAGTATTCATCATGTATTTTGTGGAATATTCGAGTTTGGGCGATGTTTTTCTTTTGGTTCGGTAACATTTATGAGTTTTTAGGAGGGAGACCATGGAGGCTAAGTATAGTCCTCATGAATCAACTGGCTGTCACTGATTGGTCACTAATGACGTCAAACTTGATGGCTTGTCCAAGGTAGTATATATATATCTGGCTTCTAGACTGTATTTTTCTTGTTTTGAGACAAGGTCTTCCTGTAGCCCCAGCTGGCCTAGAACTTGATATAAAGACCAGGCTGGCCTTGAATTCACAGAGATCTGCCTGCCTCTGTCTCCTGAGTGCTGGGATCAAAGGCATGAGCCACCATGCCCAGTTTTCGACTGTATTTTTCTACACTGCATTATTTGGCAGCAAGCCACTGTGTGTAGCCTGCAGCATGGGAATGAGGGATTTATTATGTTCTACTTATCTGAGGACAGGGCATCTGCATGAAGCATTTATTCTCCACTTACTCTTCTGTATGTGAGTTTTATCCCTTCTCCCCCATTTATTTAATCTTATATTAATATCCACGTAAACTATTGGATTTTTAAATACAAATTTGGAGGTTATAACTCAATATCATGCCATTTATTTGCTTAAATTGTTGCAGCTCAGCCACTGAGAGCTCCTTCTGTGCCCCCTCTGTGCCCACTGTTTCATTTTCTGGATACTTAACTTCCTAACTTCCTTTTTTTTTTTTTGGTCTTTATGAGACAGGGTCTCCCTGTAGCCCTGGCTGGCCTGACTTGCTATGGAGACCAGGCTGGCCCTGATCTCACAGAGATCTGCCTGCCTCTGCCTCCCCAGTGCTGAGATTAAAGGTGAGTGTCATCACACCTGGCTTTAACTTCCTTTTTTAAAAGTAAAGAATAGAAGCTTGTGTTTTTTGATGGCTTAAGTGTGGAGCCACTAAGGAACTAGATTGAATCTAACTGCTAGGGACTACAAAGCCCTGGCTTGGCTTGATAGTTAATTCAAATATTTTAAATTGACTTAATTCATAAGAGAAAATTTCTATCTCTCTGTGCACTAGGGTTTTAGACCTAAATTTTTTAAGCCATTCTTAGTTTATGAAAGGGTTGGTCTCACAGAACTAGGAGAGTTGGTAAAGAGGAAGTAAACTCTACCAGAGTGTGAGCTTTTCTAGGGGTACCGTATTGGTAATGATTGTCATCACCTCCACAGAATGCCTGACAAAGAGCAACTTAAGGGAGGATCTGTTTTGGCTCATGGTTTCTTGGTGGGAAACACATGGCAAGCTGGGCTCCCTTCCTGGGGCCAGGAGCTTGTGGCAAAGCCCGTTATATCTCTCAAGATCAGGGACAGGAAGTGGGACTGGGCTATAAACCTCAAGGCCTGCCCCCAGCAACCCACTTCCTCCAGGTGGGCTCAAACTGCTACAGGTTCCTTAACTTTTCACTACAGCTCCACCAGTTGGGGACCAAGTGTTCATACACATGAGCCTCCGGGGGCCATTTCAGACTTAAATCCTAACAGTTATCTTCTGCCTCTGGGTTCACTCCTAGATAACTGTTTGTTATTTGAGTTCCAGGGGATTTGATGCCCTCTTCTGACCTCCGTGGGCATTGCACACATAGGTGCACTTACATACATGTAGGCAAAACACGCAAACACATAAAATAGAAATAAATAAAATAAAAAATAAAAGCTGTCTATTATTGGAATATTTGATTCTAGCCTGTCTCTATTTACTGTACTAGATAGTCATATAGATTTTTCTCACCTCATCCTTATACTAATCTTTTCTCCCTCTCTTTTGTGCATGCATATGTATATGTTTATGTGGATATGAGCATGCATGTGTGCGGGTGCACATGCACATCTGTGCACCTGCATGTTGAGAGCAGGAGAGTCTTCCTCCATCACTCTCCACCTTACGTTTTGGGGACAGGGACAGTCACTGAACCTGGAGCTCATTGATTTGGCTAGGCTGGTTGGCTAGTAAACTTTAGGGATTCACCTGTCTCTGTGCCCCCAGTGCTGGGGTGACAGATGTATGTTGCCATGTCCAGCTTTTTACGTGGGTGTTGGGATCTGAACTCAAGTTCTCATGCTCGCACAACAAGCACTATTCTGACTAAGCCATCTCCCCAGAATTTTTTTTTTAAGGCAGGGTCTCACTGTAGTCCAGGCTGACCTCAAACTCATAATTCTTTAGCTTTAGTCTCCCAAATGCTGGGATTACAGGTGTGAGCTAATGCACTCAATGTTCCTTCTTTTTCTTTTCTACTTGATCTTAGCCCAAAGGCCAAGAAGTGATCTTTCCTTTTCTTTTCAGAGATGGGGTCTCATTACACTGCCCAGGATTGTCCTGAACTCCTGGCCTCAAGTGAGCCTCTTGCCTCAGCCTTTTAAGCACTGGAATTACAGGTGTGAGCCACCATACCTAGCTTTCCTTCTTTTTCTTTTTAGGGATGGTGTATCATTATGTTACTTAGGCTTGCCCTGAACTCCTGGGCTCTTATCTCCACCTCTCCAGCAGGCAATGCCAGCTGTGTACCACTATGCCCACCATTGCAAGAATTTTTTTGTGGCAGAGATCCTTATTCTCTTGTAGATGAGACTGAGGCCCAGTGATGTGAAGCATTATAGCTGGTTAATTACTCAGTGGGCATTCTAATTCCAACCTCTGTGCAATGTTACCTGACTAATCTGAAAAGCATGGCTGTATAGTCTAGCAATTTCCTCAAAAGTGACACAGTGTGCCAAGTGGGCCATTTTATAGTTCAGGCCTCCTTAAGGTTACATGCTTGCTGGTTTGGCTTTGTTGTGTTCATAAGGAGAGACAGAGGGATTATACATGAAACAGATTCTTTCCTCCCAGGAGGTTATTTATTGTGATCGAGTAATCCTCTCTTGGGAGCTGCTTCAAGAGAATCCTAGGTTGGCAAGGTCACAGAAAAACCCAAGGACATTCTAGCTCAAAAAGCCATGCGCTATTCTCTTCTGACTGCAGCAGTCGTCCCAAATGGCTCTTTGGCTCTGGTGAGAAGCGCAGCATCTTCCAGCAGCCCATTTCTTCTCTAACCACACCATTAACCTCAGTCTTACAGACAATCCTTCCTTTGTAACTTCCCTGCTTGAGTTCTAACTTTTTGCCCTTGGGAGGAAGAGCTCACTGGGCTCATTCACGCAGAGCTTCATCAGCTTCCTGGACTGCACAGGGAGTCAGGTCACCATGGGGTCAGGTGCTGCTTGTTTGGAGGCACCCGGGGGAGCAGCCTTCACAGCAAGGCAACCACAGAACCGACGCCAGTTTATTAAAAGTTCAAGGTATCAATGCATACCCTGTTCTGAGATAGCAAGATCGGATGTTGAGTTATGATGAATAAATATTAGTCCTTTACCTCCCTTAGGAGCCTTGACATCTCTTAATGGCATTCTAAATCCTTTTGGAAATCCTCAAGGGACATTTAAGTCCATTGTGCTAGTGGAAAGTGTCACCATGGGTGAAAGCAGACACATGCATTTCTAAGTGTCTATCAGATTCCAAATTCAAAATAAACAAGTTAATGAACTCTTAGACATGCCTGAATATAAAAGCAGTCTTGAAGATGAGAGGAGGAGGACATTTAAAGACTACCAAGGGGGAAGAAAAAATGCTATTGATTTCATTTCCTTCTAAAATGAATAACAGGTGCTCAGATGCATTGAGCTGAAAAATAGGGGAGATGATGATGATGATGATGATGATGATGATGATGTGTGTGTGGTGTGTTGGGGGAAGGTAGCTCTACAAGCTACCAGGAGCTTAGAAATAGGAGAGATCTTTTAAGCTTTTTTCCCCTTGAAGATCAGTCTCAGGTTTTAATTTAATCTTGCTTGGAGAACAGACTCATTGAAAGGTACTGTCAGAGCAAGAAAAAAAGCACCTGAAATTACTGCCACAAAATACTGAATGCCCATGGTAGTGAGAGGAACTACTTACTGTGTGCAGTGGGGCAGCTGGATGACATAACTCCAGGATCTGTCTGGGAGGTGGCTGCTCCCTTAGCAAACACCCTTGACCAGAAGTGTTATTTGTGGCAACAGCTAAAACAGTGCATACTGCTATGGGATAGAACACTAAAAGTATCTTCCTTCCAGGAGTGTCTCAAGGCTGACTTCATGTGCATGTGACCTGTGCAACTGCATGAGTTCCTGTGCTAGGAAGGCCCCTGGCTTAGGTTAATGTCCTGCTTATTTTTCGTGTGTGTGTGTGTGTGTGTGTGTGTGTGTGTGTGTGTTTGAAATAGGGTTTCCCTATTTAACCTAGGCTTCCTTTTTCCAGATTGGATTCACAGAACCATAAAAACAACAACAAATCAAAACCGAAACAAAAAGCCAAACAACAGCAGCAAAAACTAACCAACCAAATAAGCAACCTCATGAATCAGGGCATCAGGAACCTCTGAGAGTGTATGTGGTGGAGTAGGGGGGAAATCTGGTTAAGAAACAGACAGATCACCTCCCATATCTCCAACTTTCTCAATCTTTCTTAACTTTTTTTTTTTTGTTTATTCACTGGAGTGGGTGGAACAAAGGGTCTCTGGATTACAGATCACTAGGCACAGCAGAGGTAAGGGACCATGTCCCAAATATGGAGATAAGATAGGGTTAGCCTGCTGGATTCAGAGGTTTGCCCCTCCCCCACCTTCAGTAAAGCCAGCCCTCACCCTCTAAGCTGAAGAGTCAGGTAAGAGTCTGGGCATTTTCTACTGGGGAATCTGACAAACCCTGGAAGACAGATTCTGATCAGAGGTTCCTAATGAACAGCTCCATCAAATCACCCCAGAGTGAACCCCATAGATGACAGTTCTCAGCACCAGTCAAATGCTTTGAGTTTTAATCATCTTGTGAGTGTCCGATTTTTTGCTTGAAGCAGTTTTATTGAAATAGTATACAGACACCAAACAATTAGTTCACTTGAAGCATGTAATTCAGTGGTTTTTAATATGCCCAGAGTTGTGTGACAATCACATAATCAATTTAAAAATATTTTCCTCACTCCCAAGACAACTGTATTCATTAGTAATCACTCCATTTCCCCTAAGCCTTTACTTAGCACTAGGTAACAGCCAATTTATATCCAGTCTCTGCAGATTTACAGCGGTATGGTTTTAAGTCTCAGCAGACAACTAAGAGTTGCAGAAATTTAAGAAAAGCCACTATTATAAAAAGAGAGGGGAAAATATAGAAAAAAGCTAGTTGGAGGATAGTGAAATTATAAGGGAGAAGCAAATGAACTCCCCCCACAATCCCACACTCCAACCACCGTTTATATCTTAGTGAAATTACTAAAAGCATAATACACAATGAGGTGGTAAACAAAGAAAGAATCAGGATGAGAAAGAGCCTGAAAAGTAAACTAGGAGGACTGAGTCGATAACAGGGAGGCACGGAATATCAAGGCCATGCCACTTAAAAATAGATCCCAAACATAAGCTGGCACACAGGAAAAATAAAAAGAAACAGACAAGTTCAGTAGCTCAAGTTTTCAAATGAGATCAGAGTGAGAAAAGAGGAAAAAAAAGAGGCAAAGGGATCATAAAAAAATTAATGATTACGAAAGCCAACCCAGACAAAAAGCCAAAGGAGAAAGAGAAAGCGATGCAGCCTGGAAGGGAGGGTCCTTTACAATGGATGAAAATAACCCTCACTCCATGGCATTTTATCAGGAAAATGAAGGTCTTGAAACTTTGAGAGGGGCAAAAAGCCGATTATATGATAGGATTAGGAAACAGTAACTTCGAACTTCTGAATAGCACCCTGGGAAGCCTGAAGGCAATGCAATGACGCCTTTGAAGGCCTGAAGGAAGATTATTTCCAAAATAAGAATTCTGTATCTTGCTACATGGTTACTTATGAGTCAGCTTAGTCCAAAGACATTTTTAGACAGATATAATCTCAAGACTTTTCATCAATCCTTTTTTTCAAAAAGATACTAAAGGATGTACTCCATAAAACCAAAGGAATCGCTAGATAAGAGGAAAATATGAAAACCATGAAGCAAGGGAGCTGACATCAGAGACAAAAGGACACCCAGAGTGAAGGTGCAGGATGCCCTCAAGGTGACAGGAACTAGGCACACTGGATCAGGTTAGAAAGCTTGGGAAAAGTGTTCAGGCACATGGCTCTAACACAGTCTATGATACATCCTAGCCAACTACACAGTTGAAATTTAATTATGGACATTTGAAACATAATTAGTAGTAAATATATGACAACTAAGAGCAGAACATAACTCACTTTGGGGAAAATGCAAGGAAAATGAATAAGGATTTACAACAGGGGACAGTGATGGGTAGTGTTTATGATGTAATAGGGAAAATGATAACATGACCAAAACTATGATGGAATTCTACTGTGTAACCCTACTAAGAGAACAAAGGGGTGATCTGGTTAGTATGGAGGCAGGGGCCATAAGAGGGCTATGTGCCCTCTTCTAAGGTGATGCGTGTGTGTGGAAACCAGAGGACAACGCTGGTGCTCTAGAGGTCCCTCACTCCTCCTGACTCCCAAAGCAGCAAGACAGTTTTCTTAAGAGAGCTAGAGAGAAATAGCTGAAAAAAAATCACACAAAAAAGTGACTGCTTTTAGTGAAGAAACAAAGATGGGGGATGGATGGGCTGGTAGCTTTCATAATAGTCCTTGAGGAAGTATTTGACTTTAAAGTGTTATCTTTCATAAAAATAAAACCAAGAAAAGGCTGTTTGAAGGGAATTTAATGTTGCAGAGATACTTATGACACAAAGTAAAATGCCATTTACATTATGATACCCCTCCCCCCGACCTTTTGGTAGTACTAGTGATTAAACCCAGGCCTTCACACTTTGGAGGCTAACACTCTACAACTGGGCTACAGTCCCAGTCCTTGGTTACAATTTTATACTAAATTATACAACCCTGAAAAGAGCCTGTCTGGGGTTTACTTAGGCACTAGTTACTGTATTAAGGTAGCAGGCAGGCTGGCAAGATGACTCAACAGGTATGGCACTTACTTGCACAAGCCTGAAAACCTGAATCAGATCTGTGGAATCCATGTAAAGGTGGAACAAGAAAAGCGACTCTATGAAGTTATTCTCTGACCTCCACACATAAGCATGTGCTCCCCCTCATCATACACACAGAGTAATAACATCAACAATAGTAAAGAAGGTAGTAGGATTAAGAACTGCTTTTTTTCCAAATTCCCTATTTTATAAAGCTCTTACATAACTTTCATAATCAGAAAAAGGATTCACAAATAAATCAACTCCCCACTTTCTCTGCTGCTCTTTCTCCTTGGTTTTTGAGACAGGGTTTTACTATATAGGCCTGGCTGGCCCAACGCTTGCTATGTAAATCAGGTTGCCTCAAACTTGCTGCTCACAGTCCTCCTGCCTCTGCCCCTCACAAGTGCTCGGATTATAGACATGCATCACCATGCCCAGCCAGCTTTAGTTTTTATATTGACTGGTTCACAGTTATGTCTATTAAGCAAATCCAAGTCTTTCCAGGATATCAAGGGAAGTCCTGGATGATAGCATTTTTTCTTTTTGTTTTTTTCTTTCAAGTCAATGTTGAGATGGCTATGAATAAACTTTGTAAAGATTATTATTCGATCAAAGGTAATCATTACGCTTAGTTTCTCCACTCAGTGCCATAAATCTCTCTGTAGCTATAGCAAAATAATTAAAGAGAATATTCTGTTTTATTATCAGTTCTGAG
>NW_008355165.1:698932-715015 GCF_000622305.1 Nannospalax galili | reverse complement strand
CTGTAGTCCCAGCTTTCTTGGAACTCATTATGTAGACCAGGCTAGTCTTGAACTCACAGACATCCGCCTGCCTCTGCCTCCTGAGTGCAGGGATTAAAGGCGTGTGCCACCACACCCAGCTTATTTATTATTTTTATTTTATGTGTATGAGTGTATTGCCTGCACGTATGTGAGTGCACCCGTGTTGTGCAGTACCGTGGAGGTCAGAAGAGGGCTTCAGATTTCCCTGGGACTAGAGTTAAGGATGGTTTGTAGCTGCCATGTGGGTGCTGGGAATCGAACCCAGGTCCTCTGCAAGAGCAGTCAGTGCTCTTAACTGCTGAGCTCCAGAAGGTCACTTTAAATATCCAAAGTCAATATTACTTGAATCCACCCACCCCTAAAAGCTTACTTTTTAAAAATCTGCATGTGAGACATTTGGATTATGACAACTTTCAATTTAATGTTTAAACAATTTAACAAAATTAGCTCTGTGTTCTGTTCCTTGAGACATCTCACAAACATGCCAAAGAGTCCATCTAATTTAAAGAAATAAGGAAAATAGTAATATCCTGGGCTACTAAGGTAGCTTAGTAAAGTGTTTGTCAACAGGCATGAGGACTTGAGTTTTATCCATAGACACCACATAAAAAAGATGGATACAGTGGCGGTGTACCCTTGTGACCCCAGAAGTAGGGAAGCAGAGATAGGAGGATCTCAGGTCCCAGTGAGAGACCCTGTCTCAAAAATCAAGGTTTATGGTGCCTGAAGTTATCCTCTGCTTTGTACATGCACACACTGGAATGTGCACTTGTATATCCATGAACATGTACACACTAGTAATATCTTAGTAAACAGTCAGTTAGGAGGAAAAGGGCAAAATAGTCATATCTAATTCTATAATTCAAAGCTAAAAAATTCTTAAATGCTGGTTGGATGTCTTCCAATGAAAATGCATACTGAGGCAACTGAAATTTCTCCAGCATTTGCAGAATACCTTCTCTCGAGTGTAGGATGTTCAGTTTTGAAACTACTTCACAAAGCAGGTCTTTAGTTTGGGGGGTAAATGACCCATGGATATATTGTAGCTGGAATAGTCTAAACAGTTACCCAAGAAGCACAGAAACTGTTTAATTTAAACAAACAGACAAACAATACAAACAAAACAAAACAAAAATTCTAGCTGGGTATTGTGGCACATGTCTTCAATCCCAACACTCAGGAAGTAGAGGCAAGCAGATATCTGTGAGTTCAAGGCCAGCCTGATCTATATAGTGAATTCCAGGCAAGCCTAGGCTACATAGTGAGACCCTGTCTTAAAAAAAAGGAAAGCAAAACAACAACAACAACAACAACAAAAAACAACAACAAACTCCCCCAAATTCCAACATTCTTGGTCTTTCAAACACTATTATTCGTTGTCACTTTTATTAGAGCTAATACACAGCCAGGGCCCCTGACTCTAGCTTTAAGTTCAGGTACTAGACCAGTAGCAATGGGGTTTTATATGTGTTCCTCAAAAATATGGCAGCTTGGCATTTAGAAAAGAGAAGGTCAAGAAAGTAGAAAGGCTACTCCCTGACTTTCTCTTGTTCTTTGTCTCTGAAGCAAGTCCTAAGTTTCTCCCCGAAGAGTGTTTGCTTTAAACCTGGGGAAAGAAACCACTGAAGACAGGGATACAGAGAAGAATCCGAGCAACAGGCTTGCCAAGCTCCCTCAGTATGCTGCCATCTGATCCTGTTGCCGTGTCCAGTTGTGCTGGTGCATGCTTGACAATAGGTGCCCCTGTTTCTTTGGGGCTTCATTTCAGAAGGCTCCTGTGCCACAAGGAGCTCATACTAAATAAACCTGTACGTTTTCCTTTATTCTTTTGTCACGGGGATCTCAAATGAACCTAGTGACACATGAAGAAAAGAGTTCTCTTCCTCTACTATGGCAGACTCGGGGTAGTCTTCTTCCCAGCCTCCTTTGTAGCTAGAGATGATCATGTGATACATTTCTGGCTCTCAATGATTCTGAAGCTGCTGTTAGAGGCACAACTAGGCAAATCTCCCCTCCTCATAAAAGAGCATAGTCTTGCAATGAGAAGTACCTGTCCCCCTCTTTTTCCTTTGCTCCATTTTCATCCTGAAGGAGGCCCTGGAGTGAGGACATCATGTCTGATGCTATGGTAGCCATCTTGTGACCGCAGAACAACCAGAGAAGCAAAAATAAAACTGTGAAAGATGGCAAAAGCAGAAACAGCCTAGATCCCTGAAGATGCTGTCTGGCAGCTGTTGTCTCAGGACCATGTATCTCCAGACTTTATGTCAAGTAAATGACTAATATAATTTGAGGTGAACAAATGCTTCCCAATGTCTCTTTAGTGTCATGAAATTCAGCAGATATGATGATATTTGTACTGCCCTCTGGGAGCATGGAGGACAGAGACACTGGCACCCAAGGTGAACTACCCTGGGGGCTTCAGCTGCCCTGGATTCTTCACCACCCCAAAGACTGAGGGGACAAATGGGTCTACATATCTCTTTGTGGTTCACCAGCAGGCCTAATCATGAAGAGATCTGAGTTTGGGTCATAGTTGCTTCCGGAGGCACTTCCATCACTGGGCTTATAGTCCATAAATCCATACATCCTCCAGCAACATACACATGGGCAGCAAGCCCTGGCCTGAGCTCAAATCCCATCATCTGACCCACCAACTCTGGTTTTTGCTACTGAACTCGTTTTTTTTTTTTCTTTTTTTTCAAATCAGTTAATTATTGGGCCAGTTTCTGATGGATTATGATCACATCTAATGAGATCAAACTAGAAATACTTTCAAATGATACATTTGAGTATATTCAAAGTGGTTGAATAATTTGAGAGTATAAAAGTTGCATTAATATGTATAAGTTCATTTCATGTAACAAATTATTATGTTTTGAATACAGCTTTAGGTTTGGGTATACAGTGTGATTGGAAATAACTGATTTTTATATATTTCTATCATCTATTTATCC
This sequence comes from Nannospalax galili, assembly GCF_000622305.1. Taxonomy (NCBI): domain Eukaryota; kingdom Metazoa; phylum Chordata; class Mammalia; order Rodentia; family Spalacidae; genus Nannospalax; species Nannospalax galili. The sequence goes on along the minus strand of NW_008355165.1, from coordinate 712,037 downwards.
AAGTAAGCACCCTTTCTTAACTCTAGAATGCATACCTTAAGGGATTGATGGATATATCAAATAAAATAATATCTGTAAAGTGTTTGGCAGAGCACATGATCTAGACTAGGCATCTAAACATGTGTTTTAACATTATCTGAAACCAGAATGTTAATGGTAGGCATAACTCACCAGCTGAAAAAAATTTCTCTTCCATATTAAACAGTAAAAGGCTTTATAAACATTACTGAATAAATGCTGTAGAAACATGAAGCTCACACAATCCTCCAGAGTTGAGCAATTACTTCAATCTGCAGTCAGCGCTCTGGTGACTGACTTTCCTGTGTTGGCAAAGAAGTGCCATGCTCGAGTTACATCAGAGAGCTGTACTTTTCAACAAAATATCCAGTTCCCTGATTCTCCACAGTTCATACTGAGAGGGCTTTCTGCTTGTTTATTATGAACAGTTTCTGTGTCACTGAGGCAAGGAAATGAATTTTAAATTTGTCTTACCACAGGATGATGCATGTGATGAATGACAAGCAAGCAAGGTGGGGAGTACTCTAGCCCTGGGCTGATGGATGAGCTCAAGGGATGCTTGCACTGGAAAAATCAGGCATATTAATTATTGCTATAAGCAAGAACAGAGGTAAGTGAACAATACACATCTCCCTGGAATTATAGTACTTACAATGTGACATTTTCATTTTGAAGATCCTTTCTTAGTGTAACAAAGTGTAAGTACCTTAAGTGATGTCCCTAGATACATTATGTTTAGCACTAATCTAGCAACTGCTGTGGCCAGGCCCCTCACGCCCTTACCCCAGACTGGGGTCCTTCAGCACTGACTACTTCCTTGATTTTTTTTTTCACATATTTTATGGAATTGTTCACATGTAAATAAATGTAGAAATAAATAAAAATAATGTAGACATAATAAATAAAATATAGACAGAAAAGAAACATGTAGCACTTATGGCAAAGACAAGGAGCGATACTCTTAGGAACGTGCAGTCTTTGCCCTTTGGCACTCTTCCTTCACTGGAGGTATCACAGCCAGCTCTCAGTCCATCATCTCACTGTCTTCTTTGCAGAGATAGTTCATTCAACTGAGCATCACTTGCCTACTACTGTATCTAATCACACAAATACTATAGCACCTCAAAAGCAAGGCCTGTTGATTTTCTGATGCGGTAACAAAATACTCAAGAGGGTCAACTTGAACAAGAGAACCAACTTGAAGGAGGAAAGATTTCTTTTGGCTCATGGTTTCAGAAGCTTCTATCCATGATCACTTGGTCCCACTGCTATAGACTATGATGAGACTGGACAGTGTAGCTGAAAGGGTATCACAGAAAAAAGCTGCTTACCTCATATCAGCTGGGAGGCAAAGAGATTGGGGGGGGCATGGAAGTCATAAGACACATTGTAAGCCCCCAAAGATCCACTTCCTTGAACTAGACTCCACCACATAGTTTCTACTACTTTCTGAAAGTCCATTATGGAGTCATCAATGGGTTAATTTGTTGATGCGCTCAGAGCCCTCATGATCCAGTTCTGCAAAGCTCTAACTCTAAACATTGCTGCGCTGGAGATTAGACTTCAAAATAAATTTTGGGGACATCTCATATTCGAACCATAACACAAGGGTTTTCCATCCTCCCAATTCTCTTTGACATCTTATATACTGTCCTGTCAGTAGAACGACTGCCTCAATTGTTTGGAGACACAGAATTAACCTATGTGAGAATATATTAACAAGATGTGGCAGGGATTTCAGTTTGAGACACTGGGACAGCAACTTCTGTGTGTAGAATTTAGACCTGTCTGGTGGGTTCGTCTATTTGTTGCAGTCTAAGAATATTCCTGAGTGCAAAATGAAGTGAGTTGTATCACAGAGTATGTTTAGATCAGAGGGGTAGGCTGATCACAAACAAGGATTCATGTTTGATTCCTAGCGCAAGGGATAAGCAGACAGGACAGGAAAGGTGAGGTAGTGTGGGGTGAGGAGTGGGAAAACAGGGAAATATGAAGGAGAACTTTAAGTAAAAGCAGGAAGAGCTGTTTTAGTAAAAGTCCAGACACTGCTGCACTGGGGCCCTGAGGATGAGTAAGGGCACTGTTCTCTGTGTACAGAGCTGCTCTGTTGGGTGATTGTGGTGTCTGCAGAGATGAGGAGCAAAGATGCCTCTGGAGGGGACTGAAGTTGTTTGTGAGCACCAAGGAGACAGTGTAGTACTTGATGAGGACTGAGCATCAGCCACTGCAGATGGGGAAAGCACCACTGAAATTTGGGTAGCCTACTGTAACCTCCTTTGTTCCTTTGTGCAGGTGAGACCAGGTGCAACTCTGGTTATATAGACAGTTGAGGCACAGGACTTAAATAGTGTGACTTAGCATAGCCACTGCTGTCTGATCAACACTTTCCACTAGTCCTCCTGGGATGTGGGACTTGTACAAGCAATGTGACAGTGCTGGGAAGACCTTGGTGGGTTTCTAATGTACTGTATTCTGATGAGATGCCAGTCAAAGCTGGAATAAAAAGCTTATTGCACAACAGCCTTTTCAAATCATTTCTGAAGGAGGCATCAGAAGTCCAGGTCTTAGGTCTAATGATGTCCCAACCTTACCGTCCTTCCTGGGCCCCTCCCAACCTTACAGTCCTCTCTGGGCCCCTCCCGTTTTACAGACTAAGAAGTGGAGGCACCAAATACCTCCCCCATTCTGGAAGACTGGAAGGCTCCCCCACTTACTCTTGAGGATCTGTGTACCCAGGAACACATGACACAGCTGAGGGAAAAAGAGATGGAAATAATTGTGTGTCTAGGCGATACCAAGATAACAAGGTTTCCTTCCTGCCAGAGGCTCCAGGAGGTTGCTAGGCCTTTCCTTATTTAAACCAGAATCCTGTATAGAAAGCCTGCCCAGCTCAATAGCATGGACTGACAGATACTAAATCTATTCCACCGTTCTACCAGGTTACCTCTTTTTTTTTTTGGTCTTTTTGAGACAGGGTCTCCCTGTAGCCCCAGCTGACCTGGAACTCACTATGTTAGACCAGGCTGGCCTTGAACTCACAGAGATCTACCTGCCTCTGCCACCCAAGTGCTGGAACTAATGTGCCACCCCGTCTGGCTAGGTTACCTTTTGTTAAAGATTATTTTTCTCAGCATACAAAGTGAAGAGTTTCATTACAGCATTTTTGTACTTGTTTTCTGAAGCAGAGTTGGAGTATCTGAAGAAAGCTTTTAATATAGATTTTAACATGGACATTAAAAGAGGAGGAGGGAGATGTAACAGCAGTACAGAGTGAGAGCAGACGTCTTAAGAGCGTCCCAGGTCACCCTGAAGGAAGCTTAGCCATCAGCCCAAAATGTGAGGAAAACCTACAACGCAGGAAAAACAGACTAAAACAAAGAGAAAAGGGCACCTGAATGAAAACAGGCCCAAAAGGGAGGGCAGACGAAAATCAGGGTAAAACCAAACCATCATCCCGATACCTTCAGAGAGAAAGAAGAAATTGTAGCCATGAAGGAATGATTTCTACAACACGAAACCTCAGTGAACAAAAAAGAATTCTTAGAAAACATGGTAATGGAAATTAAAAAGGCAGTGGGAGGATTAGAGATAAAAAAGAACAAACCTTTTAGACACAGTGAGAGGAAGATAGACCCAAGAAAGGAAAGTAAATAAAACTGGAGGACGAACCCCAAGATTCCTACCAGCATAAGAGGAACTGCAGGAGGAAGAAAGAAAATGGGAGAAAAAAGGGTATGAACCACTCCCCAAATACATGGGTTTGCAGACTGAAAAGGGCCCTGCACAGCAGGATCGAATTCCACTGTGCATATGTACCATTCCAAACACTACCCTTTAATATGGCTGGTGTCCTAGTTTGCTTTCTATGGCTGTGATGAAAGGCTCTGGCCAAAACCAACATGGGTAGGAAAGAGATTATTTGGCTTACATTACTGGGGGAAGCCAGGGCAGGAATGTGGAGGCAAGAACTGAAGCAGAGACCACTGAGGAATGCTGCTTATTGGCTTGCTCCTCTGGTCCATGCTCAGCCTGCTTTCTTATACAACCCAGGACCACCTGCCCAGGAGTAGCACCACCCACATTGGGCTTGATGCTCCCTTATCATTCAACAATCAAGAAAACTCGCTAGACATGGTGGGGCATGCTTTTAATTCCAGTATTCAGGAGGCAGAGGCAGGCAGATCTCTGTGACTTCGAGGCCAGCCTGGTCTACACTGCAAGTTCCAGGAGAGCCAGGGCTACACAGTAAGACCCTGTCTCAAAATAAAAAGCCTCATAGACATGCCCACAGGCCAGTCAGATGGAGGAAATTACCCAACTGAGGTGTGTCAAGGTACCACCTGAAGCTATCCAGCAGAGGCATTATAAGGGGGAGGAATAGGGGCGAATAAGTCCAGGAGGACAGAAAAATAATTAGCTCTTTACATTACATATTTCAGCTTTCTTCCTGTATTCCAGAAAGCAGACTACTAAATGATTTGGATTATGATTATTCTGAGTTGGGACTTTATCATTGTCTTCTGTTCTCTCATTAATTCTCTGGATACCCTAAATGTTATGAATAAAAGCCAAAGCCAATCAGGGTGGTAGGTGCATCTGGCCTGTCTAGGGGGTTGGCAGGGCTACCTCTCTGGTCAGTGACTCCTTTGCAGCAGGTTTACATGAATGGCTTTCACTGTGAAATCCTTCCCCCTAGTGATCAACAAGTCATCTCAATGAAGGAGATAGAGCTGGCTACTGTGGAGATCATCCCACGTGCAGCGGAAGGATTAAGCAGAGGATGTGGATCTACTTTTTTTTCTTGAGCTAGGAGAATTTATCTTTGTTCCTCTTCCTTTATATTTGTCAGAAAACAAAATTAGACTTAGGTTTCAGGAAGAACCCTGAGCTAGAGGGCCCTGGATAGAGGGGAAGTGGCTGGAGCTGGTAACACAAACCTGGAAATTCATGCACTATGGAGCTCAGGCTTAGGTATTCACTACTACTTTACAAGGGACATAAGAACTACACTAAGGGCAACAGGAATATGATAGGTGGGCCAGTGGGAAACCATCTAAAAACAGGTCAAAGTAATAAGGCAGCTGAATTGACAGATTAGCCTGGCTAGGTGCTGCCCTGTAAGAAGACACTTGGCTGAGGTCCATCCAGGGTGGGAAGCTAACTTGCATAAACCTGGCTTCACCAAATCAGCCAGCTGCTGACAGGTAGACCAATGAAAGGTACAGAGTCACATGGTCAGGACTGAAAGGGGGATTTCTCAGGGTTCAGTGTGACCCTTATATAGAACAGAAGAGCCAGAGGAGCCCACGGGGCTTAGAGAATTTCTCTGCTTGGCTGCATAACAGAGGATCTCAGATGCAGGTCAAGAACAGGGATGGAACAGAAATGGAGTTTGGCTTCAGGTCAGAGAGCCTAAGGTAGAGCACAAGTTTGGGACTGGCTGAAGCATGTCCCGGGGCACTGCCACCTAAAATGCCTTAAGTCAAAGGTACTTTTATGGGGCTGGAGAGATGGCTCAGGGGTTAAGAGTACTAGATGCTCTTGCAGAGGAGCTGGGTTTCGTTCCTAGCACCCACATGGAGGCTAATGACCACCTATACCTCCAGTTCCAGGGGATCCAATGCCCACTTCTGGCCTTCATCGACATTGTACAACATGGGTGCACTTATATACATGCAGGCAAAATACAAATACACATTAAATAAATACATAAATAATTTTTGCTTAATATATTTGCAGATAAATCTGAAGTCTGAGAAAGGAACTTGGGTCCTGTTCTTAATCTGGAAACACAAGTACTTTGCTGTGCTTGTATTTCACATAGCAAATGTCACACATTAAGTCTTAGTGGTGTCTCAGCTAAGCAACAAGACAAAGACATCATTTAATTCCAGAAGAAGAGTTTATCTCCAAAACCACATTCCCCCCTGCACTCTGGTATATATAAGAAGCCTTCAAGGACTTGCTAAAACATAGCTTCAGGACCCCATTTCTACCAACACATGTTTATATACAGGACCTTACCACGAGGAGAAGCATTTTTCTAGAGGGTCAGTGAAAGAGGGACGAGAACTAGAGAGAGCTTACAGACATACACCCACTGCAACAGACTTCCCTCAAAGTCAAGGGAAATAAAGATGTAGCTTTTTGGTGCCAAGATTTAAGAGGCAGAGAATGAAAAAGAAGCTTTTGTTTTTAAAAGATTCATTGTTATTTTAAATTATGTGTAGGGGTATGTCTGTGTATGGGTATGTGCACATGAGTGCAGGTACCCAGTAGGCCATAGGCACTGGTACCCCTGGAGCTGGAATTACAGGCAGTTGTGAGTTGCCCGATGTGGGTGCTGGGAAATGAACTAGTGTTCTCTGCAAGAGCAGTATGCACTCTTACTGAGCTATCTCTCCAGCCCTGAGCTCTTAACAAAAGTGTTTATTTGTATTTTATGTGTATGATTGTTTTGTTTGCATGTATGTAAGTATACCATGTGTGTGCAGTGTCCATGGAGTCCAGAAGAGGTTGTTGGATACCCTGGAACTGAAGTTATGGACAGTTGTTAGCTGTCATGTGAGTGCTGGGAACCAAACTCTGGACCTCTGCAAGAGCAGCAAGTGTTCTTAACCGCTGAGTCATCTCTCCAGTCCTGTCCCAAGCTCTTTTATGATGCGTTAGAGTATTCAAAGACTGGTCAACAGTTACTCCCTCTCCCCTACCTTCTCCTCTTTGGTAATATGGCTTATTCACAAATTGGATCCCTTAGAAGAGTCTTAGTAAAATATAAAAAGCACCTAGGAATGATAGTATGTATCAATTCTGAAAAAAAGTATTCTTGAATTACTGTAGAGTCCTAAATTATTCTTCATAAAATGTCACACATTTGAAAAATTCATTTCAATTTCCTGTCCATGCAGAAATCTGTGAGTGGTCATTTATAAAATCAATAATTTCAGAAGCATTTCTATAGTTTATAAAAAAGAAAAGGAAAAAAGGCAGGCATCTGGTAAAGTCTAGGTGCAGACAGATCCATTGCCCTCCCTTTTTATCTGGGAGGTGGAAGGGAAGCTAAACTAACACATTGTGAAGTTTCTACCAGGGTCTGATATGTTCCACATGCCTCAGACACAACTGGAGTAGGAGGTGGGTACCCCTCCCTTAGAGCCCCTGGTAATCCCAACATGCCTACCACAGTCCTATTCCTTGGAAATTGAGAAAAAAACCAGGCTTTGCTTTAGGATAACTGGGAATGTTCTCCTCCAAACATATGTTATTTTCTTGGTGATCTATTTTCCCAACAGTGGGGAGAAGCTGACTAAAACCTCCCTTAACTTTAAGAAGAGGTTAGGGACACTGGACCTCCCTGCTAATAATGCTTGTTTCCTCCAGATTGAACTATAGTCAGTTGATGAGCCAGGCTGGGGTGGTATGCTTGGGGACCAGGAGATGCATGCTAGCTCTCCTTCCTCCACACCGTGTCTGCAGCTTCATCGTCAGGTGCATGAGATCTCCCTAAAAAATACTTGAGCTGAAGAATGGTTTTATCTATTCCATGTGTCTGGAATTAGCCCAGAGGGTATTTACAATCAGTATCTACCTCAGTGCAGTACCTGGGGAAGTGTTATTGATTGACACTTTGATAAATACTGCTGTCTATAATTTCACAGATCATTAATAAAAAATGCAACTACTTTATGTATTACTATTACACTGGCATGTTAATAAATCAGTTCTATGATTCATTTTATAAGTCTATGCGGATCCTATTCTTGTGTGCATTCTCCTTCTCATCTCCCTCCCCTCCTCCTTCTTTAAAATTTACTTATTTTTATTTATGTTTACAAGTGTTTTGCCTGCATGTAAGTGCACCAGTGCCAAGAAGTGCCCACAGAGGCCAGAAGATGGTGTCAGATCCCCTGGAACTGCAGTTTTTAATGGCTGTTAGTTGCCACGTGGGTGCTGGAAACCAAACCCCAGTCCTCTGCAAGAGCAGCCAGTGCTCTTAACCACTGAGCCATCTCTCCAGCCCCTTCTTTTTGGAAAGATGTTACATGTACCTGTTTTTTTTGCTTTGTGCACATGGGCGTTGTTAGTATTTGGCCCCAACTGCCCTTTGCAATGCTAGGGCCATAGAGAACTGAAGTCAATGGTTTCTTTTGCCAGGTCCTTCTAGTTGAGATGTGGCAGAACATGATGAGGAGGTGATAACAGAGCTCTGGCTCCCTTTGCCTTCATTGTTTCCCTCCTTCTTTGTGTCTCTGGTGTTGGCTGTGCCCCTGTCTCTATCTCAGCTCTTCAGCCCACATCATCCTCCACTCTCCCTGCCTGTGAGGTGGCTGCAGGTCCCAAGTGGCAGGGTCACTGTGGGAACAGGTTTCTGGGGATTTCCCAGGTTTCTGGGTTTCACCCACCAGCCTCCCTGCACTCTATAAATCAATCCCTTTGAAACTCCAAGTGGGTTATCTAGTTTCTTGACTGAACTCTGATTAACAGAGTGTCATTCTGATGGCCTTTTGCCAAAAACAATCACATTTTGCCTCTTACAGTGAAATTTAGGCGGAAGCTGCAAGGTATTCATGCCTTCAAGTGTTTGGTTATTTATGTTAACAAATGTTCTGATGGTGCTATGTACCACGAGGTATTATAATTGCTTTGTAATCATTATTTCAGTTGATCTTTACAGTAACCTTTTGGGGGCAGGCTATAATTGAGAAAGAAACTTAAAATTAACTCAGACAAACCAAGAACAGGTTGCCAACCTCCCCAAAACAAACAAACAAACAAATGCCTAGCTTCCACTTATCTGAGAAAACAGCTTCCAGTTTATCTGCAAATATCCATCCTCTTCTCAGCTTAAGGAAACAGGTGCATGTTTAACCTTTGCTTCTGCTTTTGGAAACACACTTCTCCTCTTGGAATTCCAGCTCATGCCCCTCCCCATCCCCAACTCACAGGTTAGAGACCGCTATGCATGACTCGGGTCAAGTAGACCCCCGTGCCTAGCCAGCAGTCACATAGGCTAAAAGGCCCTGTGAGCCTTGTTCCCACCAATGGGTTTATGAATATTGTAAAAAAATGATGCCTATTGCCCAGACTTTTTAAGGTAATTATACTGATCCTGCTGGTGAATAAACCTGTTCTTTTTAATTTTCCAATATATATTTTCAATGAATTTGTGTGCATTTCATACAATACATCTTAATCATATTTTAGACCCCCTACCCTAACTGATCCCCACAGCCTCCCCCAGAACCAAATTTCATGCATTCTGTCATGTATGTTAAGGCCTATTGAGTCAAGTTTGTGTCTCCAGATGTCCCTCTGTGAGTTCATCCACTGGAGCCTGGTCAGCCTATTTAACATCACTCCCTTAAAGAAGACCAATGCTTTATCCAGCAATGATTAGCTGCTAATAGTTTCTTGGCTAAGGTTGGGGTACTCATTTCCCCAGTTCTGTGCTGGGTTTTTGTCTGAGTTTTCATGGGTCTTATGCATGCTGTCACTATTGCTGTAAGAATTCATGTCTGGGGCTGGAGAGATGGCTTAGCAGTTAAGAGCACTGACTGCTCTTGCAGAGGACCCAGTTTTGATTTCCAGCACCTACACGGTGGCTACGAACCATCCTTAACTCTGGTTCCAGGGGAATCCGAAGCTCTCTTCTGACCTCCGTGGCACTGCACGACATGGGTGCACTCACTTACATGCAGGCAATACACTCATACACATAAAATGAAAATAATAAATAAAAATATTTTTTAAAAAGTTAAAAAAAGAATTCATGTCCACCAAACCAGCCCTACAGGGAATAAATACTTAAAGAAAGAAATGACCATACTCAAGAGGTTACAGAAAGAAAATGAATGAGGCATAAAATACAGAAACACAAAATAAGACACAAACAAAATAAAATGACAGTAACCAATTCTCACCTTTTATTAATAACTGAATATCAATGGCCTCAACTCCCTCGTCAAAAGACACAGACTAGTTGTTGAATGGATTAAGAAACAAAATGCATCTATTTGCTGTCTGAAAGAAACTCACCTGTTCATTTTTTGATCCTCCACTTAGTCTGAGGTGCCTGTTTGAAGCGTGGTGACTTCCTGAACTCAGGTTCCCTTTACATAATAACTCACTTCTTACAAACAGGGAAACTGTGGCACAAAAAACCAAAGCAATTTGCCCAGTATTATATGGCTAGAAATGGCAGTTTGAGGGCTAAAGTTCTAAATCCTGATTTATTATGATGAAAGAATAAGAGAAATACACAAGGTTGGGGAGCAAGTTAGGCTGTCTGTAAGGCTAATGACAGCAGAGGAAGAAGCAGAAAAGCTGAAGAGACTGGAGAGGCCAGACTGAAAATTCAGCATTGATAGGGCATCACTTTTGAGGGCTGAACAGCCCTGGACTGGTCTCTGGGCACAGCAGGCTGGTGCACCAAGCAAAGCAAAATTGTACTGAGTGTTGCCTGTCCAGGTTAGGGTTAGAGAACTGGAATCCCAGGGAGTCCTCACACCCAGCCCTCACGCTTAAGAGTGGGATTCCCTCGTAAGATTCCCCTGAATTTTACTACCATTGAGCACGAATACCAGATTTTCTAAATCCAGAAGAAACTTTTCTACCAAGTTACTTCTCAAGGACTAGGCAGTATAGCAATTTCAAGTCTACTCAGGAGAGGTGGAAATATAAACTTTAGGAAATTGCTGTGTAAGTTTTCTTGTGAATTTAAATCAATATGACATACTTTTAAAATATTTTATTTATTATTTTTATTTTATGTGTATGAGTGTATTGCCTGCATGTATGTGAGTGTACCTATGTCATGCAATGCCACGGAGTTCAGAAGAGGGCTTTGGATTCCCCTGGAACTGGAGTTAAGGACGGTTCATCGCTGCCATGTGAGTGCTGGGAATCGAACCCCGGTCCTCTGCAAGAGCAGTCAGTGCTCTTAACTGCTGAGCCATCTCTCCAGCCCCAATATGACATACTTTTAAAAGTGTTTGAACATTCTATCTTTATCTCTGAAATTCAAAGTCCTCACTCAAAGGTCTGGAAAGATGGCTTAGCAGTTAAGAGCATGGGTTGCTCTTCCAGAGGACCCAGGTTCGGTTCCCAGTACCCACATGGCAGTTAACAACCATCTGAATTTCCAGTTTCAGGGGCTCCAATGCTCTCTTCTGGCCTCCTCAGGCATTGGACAACATGGGTGTACTTACATATATGCAGGAAAACAGTCATACACATAAACAGAAAAAAAGTTTTTTAAAAGGAGGCCCTCAACTCAAAACCTCAGAGAGAAATAGAAGGAAAACATGAGGAAGAAGCAAACTTGTTCAGATGCAGCTGGATTTCCTTTAAGAGCATAGTGTGAAACTCATCTTCCTAGAGATATGACAAGATTGATGAGGGTAGCTGTTGTCTATAATAGTGCTAAAGATGAATGTGATGGTTCCAAAGTTCAGCTGAGTTGCCTTTTAAGTTACTTAATGTTGCTAAGCATCAATTTCTGCATCTGCAAACTGGAGATAGAAAGTATAATTACCTTATAGTGTTGCTATGGGAATTAAATGACTTGATGTATGCAAAGGGCTTAGTCCAGATCCTTACTGAGGTCTAGTAATTAGTTATTATTAAAATTGTTGCTGTTAACTTTATTATATTATTATTGAATTAAAAATGATCAGAGCAATCATTTTTTAAGAAGGAAAGTAGCTAATGACCTCTAGAACAAGCACCGTAGGTAGACGATAACATAAGGCTGACATTGTCTATTGGAAATATATTAGTTATTATGTAGAAGAAGAAGGTAACCCAAATACAGGCCTAGTGGATGCCAGGAAAAAGGACAGTCAACCAACACTGTGTACAACACACAAAAAGATAAGAGCAAAAGTTTTTGCAGGCTTTGATATAGAGTGGTTCAGGGAAAAGAACAGAAGCCCCAGAGATCTGTGCTGCAACTGAACTCTTACTAGCACACTACCAAAGTCTATACAGCCATTTCCCAATATTTCAGACTGTTCTGAAAGAGGAATCTCTCACCTACTTTGGGATGGCTCCCTTTCATGACTTTAATTTGAGTGGTAAACAATTTGTGAGGAGAGACTTTTGGCTGCAGGGAGCTGTTCATCGCTCATCTAGGTTTACAATACTACAGCAGGAAGAAATGGGCTCAGGACTGTTGTCAGGACATCTGGGTCAGCCTTGACCTAGGTCAGCTCTAGATGCTGGACACACCACCTTGGAAAGCCTTTGTCCATGTAAAAATGGCCAGCTGCTTCTCCTCTGGTATCTTCCCTTCTCATAAAACTCCATGTCTCTAGGTTGAGACAGCTGTTCGAAACAACCACTAGCAAAACAGGAGACCACTATGGTAGTGATGCTGGTGAGGGCTTCTGTGGTGGTAGAACACAGTGCGCTGGGATGAAGTGAGGTTTCGCTCTGTATGCATAATCAGAGCCTCAGCTTCTCTCCCAACTGTGCAGGAAATCATGAAGAGAATGAATTTTCATGCATGTAACTTATTTCTACAACATTAAGCTGAGTTGCTCTTAGTTTTGAGATAAAACTCATTTGCTTCCCTCTTCCTTAGTGTTCAGTTTATACCTCCTTTAAAAGAACAGACTTAATTCAGAACTTAAACCCACAATTTGGTTGCAAGGGAGGTGCTGATGAAATCTCTCTTTATCCTGGGATCTTCATGCTCTAATCAAAGACCATGTAGTAGAACTTGAAAATATGTACTCCAGGCTTGGGGATGGCTCAGGTGGTAAAGTGCTTGCATGAAAGTATGAGGACCTGAGTTCAGATTCCTAGAACCTGCAAAAATTCAGGTATGGTAGTTCACGTCTATAACCTACACACTGGGAAAGTGGAGACAGGCAATTCCTGGAGCTCACTGGTCAGCAAACCTAGTTAAATGGATGGGCTCTGGTTTCAGTGAGAGACCCTGCATCAAAAAAAGGGCAGAAAGTTATTGTGGAAGACACAGTGTCGACCTCTGCCCTACAAAACACAGAAAGAGAGAGAGAGAGAGAGAGAGAGAGAGAGAGAGAGGAGAGAAGGGAGAGAGACAGAATGAATATATATTCCCAAT
>NW_008355165.1:690338-694683 GCF_000622305.1 Nannospalax galili | reverse complement strand
TTTATTATATTATTATTGAATTAAAAATGATCAGAGCAATCATTTTTTAAGAAGTAAAGTAGCTAATGACCTCTAGAACAAGCACCGTAGGTAGACGATAACATAAGGCTGACATTGTCTATTGGAAATATATTAGTTATTATGTAGAAGAAGAAGGTAACCCAAATACAGGCCTAGTGGATGCCAGGAAAAAGGACAGTCAACCAACACTGTGTACAACACACAAAAAGATAAGAGCAAAAGTTTTTGCAGGCTTTGATATAGAGTGGTTCAGGGAAAAGAACAGAAGCCCCAGAGATCTGTGCTGCAACTGAACTCTTACTAGCACACTACCAAAGTCTATACAGCCATTTCCCAATATTTCAGACTGTTCTGAAAGAGGAATCTCTCACCTACTTTGGGATGGCTCCCTTTCATGACTTTAATTTGAGTGGTAAACAATTTGTGAGGAGAGACTTTTGGCTGCAGGGAGCTGTTCATCGCTCATCTAGGTTTACAATACTACAGCAGGAAGAAATGGGCTCAGGACTGTTGTCAGGACATCTGGGTCAGCCTTGACCTAGGTCAGCTCTAGATGCTGGACACACCACCTTGGAAAGCCTTTGTCCATGTAAAAATGGCCAGCTGCTTCTCCTCTGGTATCTTCCCTTCTCATAAAACTCCATGTCTCTAGGTTGAGACAGCTGTTCGAAACAACCACTAGCAAAACAGGAGACCACTATGGTAGTGATGCTGGTGAGGGCTTCTGTGGTGGTAGAACACAGTGCGCTGGGATGAAGTGAGGTTTCGCTCTGTATGCATAATCAGAGCCTCAGCTTCTCTCCCAACTGTGCAGGAAATCATGAAGAGAATGAATTTTCATGCATGTAACTTATTTCTACAACATTAAGCTGAGTTGCTCTTAGTTTTGAGATAAAACTCATTTGCTTCCCTCTTCCTTAGTGTTCAGTTTATACCTCCTTTAAAAGAACAGACTTAATTCAGAACTTAAACCCACAATTTGGTTGCAAGGGAGGTGCTGATGAAATCTCTCTTTATCCTGGGATCTTCATGCTCTAATCAAAGACCATGTAGTAGAACTTGAAAATATGTACTCCAGGCTTGGGGATGGCTCAGGTGGTAAAGTGCTTGCATGAAAGTATGAGGACCTGAGTTCAGATTCCTAGAACCTGCAAAAATTCAGGTATGGTAGTTCACGTCTATAACCTACACACTGGGAAAGTGGAGACAGGCAATTCCTGGAGCTCACTGGTCAGCAAACCTAGTTAAATGGATGGGCTCTGGTTTCAGTGAGAGACCCTGCATCAAAAAAAGGGCAGAAAGTTATTGTGGAAGACACAGTGTCGACCTCTGCCCTACAAAACACAGAAAGAGAGAGAGAGAGAGAGAGAGAGAGAGAGAGAGAGGAGAGAAGGGAGAGAGACAGAATGAATATATATTCCCAATCAGCAGTTAAATATATACCTTTAAGGCAATACATGTTTTTTTAATCTTTGCTTCCTAGTCAATTTAAAAGAATATTTTATTTATTATTATTTATTTTATGTGTATGAGTGTATTGCCTGCATGAAAGTAGGTGTACTCATGTCATGCAGTGCCCACAGAAGGGCTGGGAATGGAACCTAGGTCCTCTGTAAGAGCAAGAACAAGAGCAGCCAGTGCTCTTAACTGCTGAGCCATCTCTCCAGTCCACAGACAGTGGGATTTTTGAGGTTACAATGAATAATCCTCTGAGAATATAAGACTTCTAAAATACAGCAGCCTCTCACTGCAGTGTGTAATTTAGGCATGGAGCTATTTGGGTGCTAATCAATGCCTTGTAAAGTCAAGGAGTCTAAAGAGACAAAGAATGAACAGTGTTACCTGAAGTACTGACAGCTTCTTTTGAACACAGATATAGACAACATACCATTGGCATGGGAAAGCAGGCCACTCTGAATAGAAATATGATTCACGACTAAGCTGAAAAATCTTAGATGTAAATTATAACATCAATATTTGATGCATTTTCTTTGTTCTCTTTTTCAATGCGCTTTCTTCCCAAGTTGTCTGCATTTGTTTTTTTTTTTTTTTTTTTTTTTTGGTCTTTTTGAGATAGGGTCTCCCTGTAGCCCCAGCTGTCCTGGAACTCACTATGTAGACCAGGCTAGCCTCAAACCTGCCTCTACCTCCCGAGGGCTGGGATTAAAGGCGTGCGCCACCATGTCCGGCTGTATTTGGTTTTAAAACTTAATAGGCTAGGGGCTAGAGAGATGGCTCAGTGGTTAAGAGCACTGACTGCTCTTGCAGAGGACCTGGGTTTGCTTCCCAGCGCCCATATGGTGGCAAACAACCGTTCATAACTCCATTTCCAGGGGGTCCAGCACCTTCTTCTGACTTCGGTGGGCAGTGCAGGACATGGGTGCACTTACACACATGCAGGTAATACATTCATACACATAAAATAAAAATAATAAATAAAAATATTAAAAACCCCCAAACTTAGTAGGCCAGATGAGACTTAGAACCATGTCAACTTACCACTTCAAGAAATACCACATGGAACACTAAAGGGAAAAAAATGATAGAACCAAAAGTGAAAATTTCTTTCCAGTTTATGCTATGGTTTCCCTGCTGAATAACCAGGGCTGGGCATGGTGGGTTAAGGTACAGGGATGTGGACTCCTGGGAGTTCTTGGGGCATTATTTCTCTTCAAAGTACTCTGGAAACTTTGAGCCTCTTTTCTGTATGATTTCCCTAAGGAAAAGGCTAAGAGCCCAGGTGGATCTTTTAGCATCTGTGCACATCAAGACTAACAGCAGAAACACCGTGGGAGGAGGCGGGTATGGCTGGGGAACAAGCAGAGAGGGGCACTTGGATGGTTCCAGGCTTTCCGTGCTCCTGATAAGGCAGGGAAAAGGACACTGCTTGACTTGACTGTTCAGTGCTGGCTTACTTCAAGGACGTTTTAGGCTCACAGACATGCTTTTCTCTGAGTTGCTATTGGCAAGGCACCTGGCTGAGCATCACCCAGGCTGCCATGCAGCTGGTGAGCCAACTCAGTGGCATAAACAGGACTGACTTCTGAGGCCAGTCTAGGCCTCTTTATTAGCCTTCTACACACTTGGTTATTTGTGCTTTGGATGGAGTACTTTGTTCTAAGAGTGAATGAAACTTGGCTGATAGCTAAGTATAAGACATCAAAGTGCAACTTGCAGGTTCAATGCCAAAGAAGGCTGCTTAGAGCAATTCACTTTGAAAAAACAAAGGGAAGAATATCAGAGTATTAAGGTAGAAAGCCCAGATTTCAATTTACCCCATCCAAATCTATATGCTAGCCAGCATCGGCAGGGAGAAAGTACAGGGAATTAGAGAGAGCACACAGACAGCAGAGCTTCCAGCTGGCCTTGGAGCACTGGCTTCAGGAGGAGGCCAGGGCCTGGGGAAACCTTGTGAAGGCCCAGGGGTTCATACCTTTGACTAGGAGACTGGACGCTTAAGAACCCCTACACACACACACACACACACACACACACACACACAAACACACACACAGACAATCCAAAAACACAGTAATTTTAGTGCTGAAAATGTCAGTAAACGATTCAAGAACGCATCTAATTATGTACCTCCAATAATGACCACAGGAGTAAACTGTAAGAATGTACTGTGACATCCCGCAGGAACTGTTCCTGACCTTGCTGTGACCTTCCTCTGACTCTCAGCTACCTTCTGAACTGCTGTTTCTACTCAAGAGCCAAAGCCCTTGGTATGGATCCACGCATGCGACTGCAGCATGCATACAGGAACAACTGCTGCTTGACTCATTTATATACCGAATCTGAACATTCAAGCTACACATTAATATTAGGCTATTAAACATTACTTTAAACCACTTTAAATTTCTTCAAGTCAAGGAAGCTAACTGAATTAAGTGCCTCTCACATAGGTCAAGTGAGTTAAATAATTTACAGTGGAGCCTTTTTGGTGGTTCTGACTCAAGTCCAGCTGCCTCACCACTCATTCTATTTCTCCAGAGCTGGAGTGTCAGCCTCACTTGCTACCTCCTGACTCTTCTACCTAGCCAAGAAAGATTGAGCCACGAAATACATCTGATACAGCAATTACAACCCCAAACTTTAGCTTGCCAAGACTATGTGGAACTCTAGAATCATAGGTTCTAGAAACAGATGGGGACAGCTCTGAGTGCTACTAATATTATTCTGTGTACCATAGTCACTAAGGTCACAAAAGGGAGCATGGAACTTCATTGTAGCTACATGTGTAATAGTTACACACACACACACACACACACACACACACACACAGAGAGAGAGAGAGAGAGAGAGAGAGAGAGAGAGAGAG
>NW_008355165.1:672811-689559 GCF_000622305.1 Nannospalax galili | reverse complement strand
CATGTTTTTAAAGAAAAGAAAAACTCCTGGGGAAAGTGTTAACTGGTTTGAGCTATTTCTGTTACAAGAACTGAAGGAGATGAGCAATTTGCACTATGGACACTTTTTAAAACAAACAAAAAGTCATATACTGTTTGGTGCATTCCGGGCTGAATTCAAGGATATACTTCAAATCATTTCATAGGAAGCTTTTTGTGTTTGTTGACCAAATCTTTCGTTTTTGTTTGGGTGTGTGTTTGCTTGGTTGGTTCGTAGGTTGGTTTATTTTTGGTGCTGCAGATTGAATTTAAGTCTTTATCTCATGTACGCTAGGCAAGGCTCTGCTGCTGAGCTGCATCCTCGGCACACAGACTTTTAAGTTTAATAGGCCAGACTCTGGAAGTCAAGAAAGACCAATTCCATGTTCTCCTTCAGATGCAGATGTTAGACTTGTATATGTGTGAGAGAGAGAGAGAGAGAGAGAGAGAGAAAGAGAGAGAGAGAGAGAGATCTATTGGATCTATTGACGACCTAGGAAGTAGCACAGTGGTACAGTGCTTGCCAAGCATTCCTGAAGTCCTGGATTCAAACTCTAGCACCAAAGAAAAGAAATCTACTTATAAGCTTATAAGAATTCACTCTGGACATGATGGCACAAACCTGTAATCTTAGAATTTGAGTTAAAGCTAGCTTGTGCTACATGAACTCCTATCTCAAAAAGGGGAGGGGCAGGGAGATGGCTGGGCAGGTAAAAAGCACTTGCTGCACAAACATAAGGATCTGAGTTCAAACCCCAGAACCCATGTAAAAGCCCAACATGTATCAGGAGCTTCTGTAATCTCAGAACTCCACCAGGGAGCTGGGTGGCAGATAGGCTTCTTATGTAGCAGAAAAGCAAAGAGACCCTGTCTCAAAAAAAGAGATGCAAGGAGAGGACTGACACAGAGTCAGTCCTTTGATCTCCACATGCTCACTCACAGAATGTGCACGTTCACACACATGAATCTGCGCATGTACACAATACACACATACATCACGCACACACACATATAAATGTGTAAATCATGCACATGCACAAACAACATCACTAAAATAAAAAAGAAAACTTTGTCTTCTTGCATAAAGCCAAGTGTGTAACTATATATAACTAATTTCTACACAACATAATGATTAACTGTAGAGGGAAACAGGATGGTTTTCCCTTAAATGTTATCTTTGAAACAGCAAATATAAAGTATTCCCTCTCTCCTACATAGGAGACAGAGACAGGTACTCAAAGCCACTGGTACTCAAAGCCTGAGGATGAAGCAGTAACAGCCCGATTGGTAATCTGATCACATGGAATGTTACCTGTTTGAGTAAAGTGTGGTCCTGTCATGTGGACACTGTTCACTGCCATATAAGGAAGAAGATGAGATTGTGGTTGCTAAAGAGGCAGCTTCGAACAGCGATGGGGTGCTGGGCACCAGGTCAGGCCTGTGTCGCGATCCCAGTGCTAAGGGAGGGAGAGCAAACATACATACGAATCTCAGTAATCCATACTGCTTTAGTATTTGTAATAACTGAAATGAGTCAAAAGCATTCATTTTACATATCAGGCTGCAAATGAAATTATGAATTAATTGTGCTCTTCTGAACTACAATGGAATGTAAAATAGCTGCTTGGAAACAGGTTAAACGGAGGAAATTATATTAATTTATAAAATGGCTTATGGAAATGACATTAGGAATGCTCTTTTTTAAAACCTAATAAAGTGATTTACTATTTCAAAAAGATGGCATAAAAACTCTTGGGAGCTTAAGGAGATAATTTGACAGAGATTAAAAGGATGACTGGCAGATGTATGAATCCAGTCAGCCTGCTTTGCCCCTTCATGTGAGAAGCAGACTTCAAGGAAAGCAAGCAAATCTTTTAACAGAACCACAGTCTACCATACCTTGATCTTTTGAGCCCCAACAGACCTCTGAACGTGAACCAGGGTTCTCCTTGACATTATGTTCTTTTTTTTTTTTTTAATTTCTGCTGTTCTTTTGAGACAGGGTCTCCCTGTAGCCTCAGCTGGCCTGGAACTCACTATGTAGACCAGGCTGGCCTCGATTTTACAGAGATCCACCTGCCTCTGCCTCCCTGGTGCTGTGATTAAAGGCATGCACCACCACCCCTGCTTGAGCTTTTGTTTTAATAGCAAGGCTGTCTTTATAAAAGTGAGAAGGCTCTCATTTCCTTTTTCAATTTTAGGAGGCTGGGGCTGGAGAGATGGCTCAGCGGTTAAGAACATTAGATGTTCCTGCAGAAGACCCAGGTTCGAATCTCAGTACCCACATGGCAGCTAACAACTGTCTGTAACTCCAGTTCCAGGGGATCTGACAGCCTCCTCTGTCCTCTGCGGGCATTGCACAACATGGGTGCACTTACCTACACACAGGCAATACACACAGACACATGAAATAAAAATAATAAATAAAATATT
Source organism: Nannospalax galili (assembly GCF_000622305.1). Lineage (NCBI taxonomy): Eukaryota > Metazoa > Chordata > Mammalia > Rodentia > Spalacidae > Nannospalax > Nannospalax galili. The sequence continues at coordinate 687,109 of NW_008355165.1, read as the reverse complement.
TAAAAAATTTTAGGAGCCCAAGAAAGTACTCATGTAAGAGCTCTCCACTGTGAGGAGGAGGGGCAGTCCAGGCTCAGCCATGACCTGGGGTGCTGGATGGCTTTAGTTGTCAACGTGGCACACCTGCAAAGTGGCACGCCTTCTCAATTGGGGAATTTCCTCTCTTCGACTGGCTTATGTCTGTGAGGCATCTTTTTGATTTTTGAGTGATATAAGAGGGCCTAGCCCACTAATGGGCATGTGTGGTAATATCCCTGGACAGATGGTCCTGTGATATATACAAAAGCAGGCTGTGCCCTGGCCAGGAGAGCAAGCCGGTCAGCAGCATCCTCTATGGTCTCTGCTTTAGTTCCTGCCTCCAGGTCCCTGTCCTGCTTAAGTTCCTGCCTTGGCTTTCCTCAGTGATGGGCTGTCACTTGGAAGAGTAAGATGCAATAAACCCTTTCCTCCCCAGTTGATTTTGGTCAGTGTTTTATTGAAGCAATAGAAAGCTAACTGGTCCACCTGTGCCTGTCCTCTTCAGTCCTCACGGATTCTTTGTTTCCCCAAACTCAGCTGAAACTGCGGTGACTAAACTGCAGTGATGCATACAGCATAGCTTTAGGGTGTCTCTGGCATTGCTGGATACACACAGAAGATCCAAAATGATGCATTCTCATTGGGAAAATGGAAAATGACTTGAGCAGGCAGTGTCATGTGAGTTTGAGGTTTGGTCTTTTTATTTTTTTTTTTTTTTTTTGCTAGTGTTTCAGACGGAAACCAGGGCCCAAGAAATAGTAGCCAAGGGCTACTTCAAGGAGATGCAACTCCTACTCCTGGATTTGGATTTAAAGTTGTGTGTGTGTGTGTGTGAGAGAGAGAGAGAGAGAGAGAGAGAGAGAGAGAGAGAGAGAGACCTGAGAGCAAACAGAACAAGGACAGGAAGGGCTGGGCTCTGGTTCTGAAGTCCAGACAACACATTGCAAGGTATGGGCAGGGGTGGAGATGTAGCTCAGCATAGCACCTGCCTAGCCTGCACAAGGCTGTGGGATAGATCCCCATCAGTGCATGGGGGTGGGGGGGAAAGCAGGGCTCCGCCTCTGATTCAATCAAAGTGAAGAACCAGGGTGAAGAGCCTGATAATCATACAAAACTGAAGCATGCTCAATAATCAATGTCAAACACGAGAGAGGCTTCAATTTCACACATCTGGCTAGACACTGTCCATATACTTGATCAAACTTATTAAATACTCAGAAAAGTCTGAAAACTCTCAATAACACTGAAATCCAGATCTGAAAAAAAAAAAAAAATCACCGCTCTCCCCACCCCCCGCCATTAGGTTGCATTGAATTGGCACATTAGAAAGTAAATGGAGCTGGTTTAAAAAAAATTAGTATGGATTTAGTTCTTGGGCATGGACAGCATTTCTTCATAGGACAGATGCAATCTCAGAGTCATACATGGAAAGCACTCTGTCCAGGGCCCAAGTCCAAGGTCACATCTTACCCAAACATTAGATTATCCCTCATCCATGAGGAGACGCTGTCTGTAGTAAGGAATGATTTCCTCATCCTCCTATATTCTCCAGTCTTTTCTAAAACCTAACATGGTAGGTGGAATTCTAAGACCTTTAATGATCCTACACCCTTGTTTGCTCTCCTTAAGTATGAGTGGGACTTGCAAATATAACCATTCTGTGCCCTGCAAAAAGGACTTTGTAGGTTGTTATTCAGGCTATTTTGACTGAGTTAATTTTGAGCTGGTCAAATGGGTCACAATCCAGGGGGCCTGAGTTAGTTACATGAGTGCTTCACCCCTTTTTGTTTTTTTTTTTTTTTAAGACAGGGTCTCCCTGTAGTTCCAGCTGGCCTGGAAGTTTCTAGGTAGTCCAAGTTGGTCTTGACCTCACAGAGATCTACCTGCCTCCATATCCTGAGCACTTGCATTAAAGGTGTGAGTCACCACTCCTGGCTTACATGAACCTTTAAAATCAGGTTCTAGAGTTCAGAAATGGGAAATCAGAGTCCAAATGTTGAGAGGGTTGGTTTGCAACCTTTTCTCTTCTGCAGATGGAGGAAGCTGCATGGCAAGGGAAACACATGGTTCCCAGGAGCTGATCATCGGCCTCTACTGTCAGCAAAGAGAGGGGATCCCAGCCCAGCAACTGCAAGGAGCTGAATTCCACTAACAACATAAACGAGCCTAGAAGAGGATTCTTCCCTGGTGCCTCCGGATAAGAAACCAGTCCAGCTGACTTTGGCAAGTACTCTACCCCAGCCCTCAGTCTAGCTGGCTTTGATTTTTTGCTTTTGAGTCCCTGGGTAGAGAATCCAGGTCAATCAGCCAGTCTTAACAGAACCATCAGCTAATGAATAGACAAAATTTAAGCTGCTAACTTTGTGGTAAACAAATATAAAAGGAACACAATTAGGACAAATTAAGAATGTTGTAAAACAAATGGCTAAAAACTAGAGGGAAATTTGGTAATGACTTGGTCGACTCTGAAGGGGGACAGCTCCAAGTATAACGCATTATCAAGCGACCAGGCTTTGCCCATGAAGACTGTGAAAGCAAACGCCATCTGCATACAGTTACATCTTCAAAGGATAGACTCATTACGGTTCTCTTAGACCTTCAGAGACCTTCTTGGTATATTATCTCAAATCTCCAAGCAATGGAGCCAGTAATTCACATTAAAAAAAAATCACAGGTGCATTACTTTCCACATTGCCAGCATTCTGGGTATGATGCAATATGTTTATTGGTATTGTAGCTACTCAGGAGCCCAAGGTAGGAGGATTTCGAGCTCAAGGCCAGCCTGAAACTTAACAAGGTTTAATTTCAAAACACAAAACAATGCCAAAAAATAGAATGTCTGATAAAATAAGATTTCTCGAAGAAAAAAAAAAGTTTGTCCTGTTTCTCAAACTGTGGCCACTTGTAATTTTCTGAGTGTTCTTAGAAATCAGGTAGTATGCTGGTGGACAGACAGACTAACAAGGAGTAGATGGGGGGGGAGGTAGGAGTGGGGCAAGGGGGTGGATGTCTACCAGAAACTCTGGTCATCAATTCTGAAAGGAACAGGGCAATGTTTTATTACTTTTCCTATTGCCGTGATAAAATAACTGTGACAAAACTAACTAAAAAAAGGAAGCATTTATATTTTGGTTCACAGTCCCAGGGTATAGCCCATCATGGTGGGGAAGTCATGGCAGCAGGGGCTTAAGGCTGCTGGTCACATTGCATCTGTAGTCAAGAAGCAGACAGCGATGAATGCTTATGTTCAGTTAGTTATTCCCCAAGTTATTTATTCAGTTAGTTATTCCCCAAGGTCAGGGAATAGTGCCACTGACTTTTAGGGTGAGTCATTCCTGCCACAATCAACCTAATCAAGATAATCCCTCATGGGCATGTCCAGAGGCTGACCTAATCCAGATACTTCTTTACAGGTGTACCTAAAACTTGCTTCCCAAGTGATTCTAGATTCTGCCAAGTTGACAATCAGTATTAATCATCACAGGCCATTCACTAACTCTTGCTGAAATCATTAGCTCTGGATGCATGAGATGATAAGAGTTTCAACAGAAGGGATTCTGAAGACTCTGAGGGAAAGAACATGTCTACAGGAAGCCCTGAATCTTCTATAGGAAGCAGAAGGTACTTTGGAGATTTTCAAAAGAACACGATGATGAAAAAAGTCTATACTTGTGAACAAAAGGTCAAGAAGTAATTGATGGAAATATCTAAAAAATTATTTCCCCATACTTGATTAAATTAGAAAACTCAATTTATTAACTCAACAGATAGAGAAAAGTAATAAAACTTGGTGTTCTTGTTTGGTTAAAAATCTTTTAGCAAATTAGAAATAAGGAAAGGAATGTCCTTGGTTTGGGTTTTGGTACTAAGAATGGCAAATTTCGTTTTAAGCAGTGAACCATCAGAAGCATTGTCTCTAAAACCAGGGCAAGGATATATCCACTGACACCACTTCTAATCATCTCTGTGCCTGAGTCCTAGCCAGCAAGTAGGAGAGAAAAGACAAGACACGAGGTCTACAGAGTAGGAAAAGCAGCTGGAACGCCCAGTTCTTAAAAAAGGCAGTATTTCAAATGAAAAAAAGTCCATATCAATATTTCTATGTTTATCCAAGGAATCAATTTAAATTCATACTAAAGAAAATATCACATTTTATCTAAATTTATGAAAGAAACTCTAAATCAGAAAGGCAACTTATCATATCATTTACATATGTGTGCATATAGGTATATATGTATGTGCATGTACATATATTTGTATGTGCATGCATGAATAAAGTTTAGAAATACAAATAACAAAATGCTAGTATTTGTTACATTAAATAGGGGGATTATAGATATTTTCTTTAAATATTTTAGAATTTGCCAACTTTTATGATAAATCATATATTGTTTACATGGCATTTAAAATTTACATAAACTGCATTATACTCTGTAGTCTATAAAATTTAATTAATAGGCTATCTCTTGGAGCATGTATTTTCTAATTTTTGTATTGTGACTTTACACCATTTATGTAATTCACTGGAATTTTTCTGTTTTTTAGAAAGTTGCAAGTCCTTACCTTCTTCATCAAGGCTGCTGAAACTTTGTCCTTCTGTTAACAAATCTCTCTTCTCATCCTTCCATTCCTGGCTGATTGAAGACACAATCTCCTGTGAGGTCGCTTTTAATGCAGCAATGGAATTGCACCGTTTCTTAGAAGGTGAGGTCTTCAAAGCTAGACAGCAAGTAAAAAAGGAGAGATAAATAAAAATACTTATAAGAGCCAGGCATGGTGGCTCCTGCCTGGAATCCCAGCACCAAGAGAGCCGAGGCAGGCTAGCCTGGGCTATACAGTGAGATCCTGTTTTAAAATAATCACAGATAGGGTCTCCCTGTGATCCCAGGTAGCCTGGAGCTTGCTATGTAGATCAGGTTGGCCTCGATCTCATAAAGATCCACCTGCCTTGGCCTCCTGAATGCTGGGATTAAAAGTGTGTGCTACCATACCTAGCCCCGGATTCACAATTTCAAATTTAATATTTTATTATTTAATATTTTAGACATAATTTGAGCAGAAGGTCAAGGACTTATTTCACACACACACACACACACACACACACACACACACACACACGGGAGAAAGAACTGTTTTAGCTACCTTATTTGTTCAAAATGGCTTGATTTAAATAAAAGTATTCTAAAATATATTTGAGTTGGAATTTCTCTGGATTTGAAGTAGTCTTACTTGAGGGGAACATCAAACATTTTCTTGCTAAAGAATCATTCCTCCTGCAATGTTTTCCTTGTGCTGGGAGGAGGCTGGGTGAGGCGGTGAATGCAGATGGTGAAGTATGGGAGTTCTCATGACCCCAACTTTATTAACTGGGAACTGGGACTTTCTAAATGGGTCAATGTTTAATCTTATACTCATGTTGCCCAATTTAGCCAGGCTACTTCTAGTTGCTTTTTTTTCTTCCTGTGACTTTCCACTGAAATTTCCTACTCTTTGGACTTGTCAGATGTATAATTCACTCCCCATCTCTGCCCAAATGGCATTCTCTAACCTCAGAAGCATGCTGGGAATCCAGGCCAGTGAAAATGTGCTTCCCCAGCCACTGTGCTAGCTGAAGCTTGTGGCTTCACAGAGGACTGGCTGGTGGGCGCTGCTGAAGCTGCAGGCCGGTCAAAGTCACTTACTGTCATGTTTTCTCACAATAACTCTTCTTGGGGGAATATTGTTAGAGAATTTCCTTGGAGGAAGTTGGAGCAGGAGAGGGAAGTGAAACCCATTTATGCTTCCCCAAACTTGTTTTCAGCAGTGTCTCTGAATCTCCTCCTTCGGAGGTTTGAATTGAGGGGTGAGTCCACAGCAAATGGATTAGTCACTATACTTCGCTTTGGGAATCTCTTGAGCTTAGATTACACGGCTCATCAGACCTCCTCAAAGGCAGTTTGGAACAGCTTAATTGGAAAAGGATTTTGGGATACATAAATGAGGGAAAAACAGAGGGCAGTCTCTCTGCTTATAGGGAAGGTTTAGTTCTCCTGTGAGCAGTCTTACATTAATATTATCATTATTACATTAATATTACATTATTACATTAATATTACATTAATTAGGGCTTTAGTTTGGGAGTCAACAGTCACATGGCATATTTCAAATTTTGTAAATGTCTGTGGGAGACTGGTCTTTTCACAGGCCTAGAAATAGGGCGGAAAGATTGACTTGCTCCAGCTCACAGAGTGAGACAGTGTGAACTCGAGGGGTCAGTCTTGTTTTCTTCACTTGTTTAATTGATGGTTCGTTTTCTAGCTGTTTAGTGTTTCTAGCAGTTTAATCTTCTGGTTAAGAGGTGGTGGTGGTGTGGTGGTGGTGGTGGTGTGTGTATGTACCTAGAGTTTGTTTTTCTGTTTTTCTTTGAGAGATGTTGAATGCCTAAGAAACCAATCTTGCCATTCCTGGTGGCTGCTCACATTTCATTTTAATGAGAACTAAATGGACCAAGTTACATTTTTCTCCACGCCCCATTCTGGGGAGCCACACACTGGCTTCTGCTGTAACATTCTCTCTGCTTTTGTTAATCTCTTGTGAACTGTGATATATTCTTGCCCTTCAAAATGGTTATTTTAGACTTCCCAGTCTACTATTTTTAGGTATGTAAGCCAGAGGATATAAGGTGTGGTTTGGGGACTGCCAGGGATCCCCGACACCTCAGATGATTGACAAGGCTGAACGATTTTCATAAGAATATGAGAACATCATTTGCCTTTTCACTCTTATCCTCCCACATGGGGTTTTTCAGGGCTGTGTGAAGTATGCTATCACCACAGGCTGACTTCAGAAACAGATGTGAGACTTCAACTATCCTCTGCTAGGCCAGACAGCCAGGATTTTAACGAGTTAAAGTAATAATCACCTTTCTCATTAATTATTTTGGAAAACAGCTATTTGCACAATTATCTTTATGTTAAAATTGGCTTATGTTAGCACAATTAAATTATGTTAGTACAATTTAAAAAATGTGTGTGTGCACGTGCTGACGTGTATGTGATTGTGTGTGTGTATGTGCTACAGCATGCTGTGTGGAGGTCAGAAGATAACCTCAGGGATCAGTCTTTACTGTCCACCTTGATTGAGACAGGGTCTCATTTACCACTGAATATGCCAGGCTACCTTCTGGGATTCCCTTCTTTCCCACTTCCTATCTCTCTGTAGAAGTGCTAGGATTACAGATGTATGCTACTGTGTCTAGCTCTACATGGGTTCTGGGGATATGAACTCAGGTCCTAATGCTTGCATGGCAAGTGCTTTACACACTGAGACATCTCCTCTAACCCTACAGGATATTTTTATTGTTGATTGGTAAGAATTACAATTAAAATATTTTTCTTAATTTAGATTTCTAATATGTGAAATGTAGACAGTTGTATGTAAGTAAAAGCTCTTTGGGTTCCACAATAATTTTAATAGTACAAACTGACCCTAAGACCAAGGTCTGAGCATTGCTTTTCTGCATCATCATTCGTAGGTAGATGCTGATTCTCAGCACTGGGACTCAGCTCTGATTGTGAGGATGTGGGGAACAGCAAGGCAACCTGCAGGAGACGACAGAGGGACAGTGACAGGAAGACACTCAGGAGAGCCAGACTAGGGGTATACCCCCTCATTCTTTTTTAAAAATAATTTTATTAGTTTTATTTATTTTTATATTATGTGTATGAGTGTTTTGCCTGCATGTATGTAAGTGCACCTCATGCATGCAATGCCCACAGATGTCAGAAGAGGACATTGGATCCCCTGGAATTGGAGTTACACATAGTTGTTAGCTGTCATGTGGGTGCTGGGAATCAAACTGGGGTCCTCTTAACTTCTGAGCCATCTCTCCAGCCCCGCTTCAGTCTTTATCAGCATTGCATATGAGCAGAGGGGACCTGAAAACAGTTTGCCAAGACCAAAGAACACCTGGAGAAAGAAGTAACGTTGCCTTCAATGGTTAGTTCTGGGAATGACATGGAGAACTACAACCCTAACAGCAGGGTTTCCCAACATTACTCAACAGATAAGGACTTAGATCTCGCTGAGATGGAATGCTTTAGGGACTTCTCAGGACTTGGAATCTTGAAAGCAGGTTTGTATGGCTTGCTCCTTTCTTTTGAGCCAGAAACTCCTGGATTTGTCTTTGGCTAAAGCATGTTTGATGACAGGCATCCTGGGGCCATTTATATCTATGTTCTGTCACTCAGCTGTTTCTAGACAATTATTCTTCCTAAGCCTGCCATATTTCTTCCTATCCCCAGGCCTTTGACATGCCTTTTCCTCTCTTCTCCTCTCCTCCCCTTCCTTCCTTTTGAAAAAACTTTTATTTTATGTGTGTATTATGTCTGTATGCATGTAAATGCGCTGGTGTCATGCAGTGCCCGCAGATGACAGAAGAGAGCATTGGATCCCCTGGAACTGGAGTTAAAGATGATTGGTAGCAGTCATATGGGTGGTGGGATTTGAACCTGGGTCCTCTGCAGGAGCAGCCAGTGCTCTTAACTGCTGAGCCATCTGTCCAGCATGCTTTCTGTCTCTGTCTCTGCCCCCCCCCCCCCCCCCAGGATCTCTCTGTAGCCCTGACTGGCCTGGGACTTGCTATGTAGACTAGGCTGGTCTTGATCTCACAAAGATCTACCTGCTTCTGCCTCCTGGGTGCTGGGATTAAGGCATGCATTAGCACACTGAACACGTCCTTTCCCATCTTTCTTCTCAGTGAATTCTGCATTAACATTTTAGAACTTAGTTTAATTATCTTTTCTGCTGCAAAGTCTTTCTGGAAAGAACTGACAATCTTCTCTCCCTTGGTAGAGCTACAGTAGTGCACATGAAAACTTAGCAATGGCAAATTGTCTGGGCAAAGAATTTCAGTGAGCTTTTAAAACAATGGTGACCAATATTTCTAAAAAATATGCAATTTTGGAGACATTGCTGCCAAGTAAATTGCTTCCTTTTAAAATGGTGGTGGAAGGTGAAAATTCCACTCCTTTGCATTGCTTGTCAAACAATAACTGAGTACCTACTGTGTCCCAGAAAATGTGGTGGGTGCTGGCAATATACATAAGTGAACCAAACACAGTCTCTAGTAGAAGGGAATTAAAGCCTGGTAGAGGAAGCCTAGAATGGCAAGTTCATTACAGCCTAGAATGGCAAGTGCTATAAGGAAGCAGCAGCTAAGCCAAGACTTGAAGAAGACAAAAGTAGGTTAAATGGAAAGGCATGTGCAGAGACCTGGAGACAGCTGTGTTTCTTGGGGGAACTGGAAGGAGTCCTAAGCTGCTGGAGTGGGATAGAGGGAAGCTGACATTGCACGACATGAGTGTACTTATACACATGCAGGCAATACACTCATATACATTAAATAAAATATTTTTAAAATGTATTGCCTGCATGTGTATAAGTGCACTCGTGTCGTGCAATGTCTGTGGAGGTCAGAAGAGGGCACTGGATTTCCTAGAACTGGAGTTACAGATGGTTGTTAGCTGCCACGTGGGTGCTGAGATTGAACCCAAGTTCTCTGCAAGAGCAGCCAGTGGTCTTTTGTGTGTGTGTGTATGTGTATTTTGAGACAGGGTCTCCCTGTAGCTCCAGCTGGCCTGGAACTCACTATGTAGACCAGGCTGGCCTTGAACTCACAGTGATCCACCTGCCTCTGCCTCCTGAGTGCTGGGACTAAAGGCCTATGCCATCACACCCAGCTCAGCCAGTGGTCTTAACTGCTGAGCCATCTCTCCATGGCTCTATGGCTCTATGAGTATTTTTAACATAGAAGGATTTCAATGGGAAATTAGCAAGAGCAGAATTATATGCCAAACTACTTCCTTTGGCTGCACTGTAGAGAGATTGAATTGTATGGGGACATAACTGGAGGTAGACAGAACTTCTTGGGGGCTACAATTATACTTTATGCAAAATAATAAAAACTCAAACTAAAGCACACAGTAGCTGCTTGAGGAGTGGCTTTGTGCAAGAAGGAAGTGGCCTTCCGATGTTTCAGAGTGCAAGGCTGTAGGTGTTGGTGAATAGCTATGTGTGGTGGATGGCAAGATTTCTGGTTTGGGTCACTTTGTGGGTTGTGGCCAGTGATGGGATGTGGAGCCAGGAAGAAAGGGTAGGCTTTTTTTTTTTTTTTTTCTAGGAGGCAGCTGTGGTTGTTTGAATAAGTGTCCCCCATAGGCTCCAAGTGTTTGAACAGTTGGTCAGTAGTGGTGCTGTTTGGGGAGTGTCACGGAACTTTAGGAGGTGTGGCATTTCTCCAGGAAGCATGTTACTGGGAGTGGGCTATGAGACTTCTCTGCCTCATGTGATTTGTCTCTGCTTTCTGCATGTGTTTAGAGATACGAGCGCTCAGCTTTCTGCTCTGCCCTCCTCCTGCCATGCTTCCCCACTGTGATGGGCACATTCCTCCGGAACAGGAAGCCATATAAACTCTCCCTTCCCATAAGTTGCCTTGGTAATGGTATTTTATCAGAGCAACAGAAAAGTAACTAATACAGTGACCAGATCCAATTCTGAGCTTGTCAAGCTCATGTAAACAGGTGGACACTTATGTGGGAAAGTTGGCGAGGAAAGTGACTTTAAGTCCACAGAAGTTAACAGATTTTGGTGGGGGTAAAGGTGGGAACCCACATATAAAAGGTAAGGCAGAGAGGGAGAGCCACCATACGTCACCAAAGAGGAAGAGAAGCTGAAGTGGGAAGCAGGGGAGTCTCGAGTCATGGACACAGACAGTGAAGACAGTACTTCACAGATAACTAGACCAGTGGTCTTAGACACTATAGAAACATACACAAACACAAAATGTAGGTTTGGTTCCCAACACCCACATGGCGGCTAACGATCTCTAGTAATTCTGGTTCCAGGGGTCTGAATGATATCCTCTTCTGACCTCTACAAGCATTGCATGCACATGTGCACTTACATATATTCAGGCAAAACACTCAAACACATACAATAAAAATTAATTTAAGAAAAGTAAAAACATGGGCCTGAGTGAACATTTCTCCACAGAACATATAAGTGGCTCAACATCATCCTCTATTGGTGAACTGCAAATGCAGACCACAGTGGGGTATGACTTTACACTCAGCAGGGTGGCTAAGATGAGAAGAGAAACACAGCAGTGTGCTGGTGAGGCTGTGGAAAAACTGCAGCCCTGTGCTGATAGTGGGACTGTAAGGTAGTGCAGCTGCTTTGGAAAAGTTTGACAGAGTTTTCTGATGATCCCACAATTTCATTGTTAGGCATATACACAGAAGAAATGAAAAACCACAGCCGTATAAAACCTTGTGCACAATGTTCACAGCAACATTTTTCATAACAGAAAAAAAGAAAGCTCTCAATGGAGAATTAATAAAATGCTGTATCTCTACAAAGTGGAATATTATTCAGCAATAAAAAATAAAGTACTGATACATGATATAACACGTATTATTTTGTTAAGTGAAAAAGATCACACACAAAAGTCACATACTATGGTTTCTCTGAAGTGTCTGGAATTGGTAACGCCATAGAGACAGGAAGCAGTGCAGGGAATAGAATGCAGTGATTACTGAGGAGTGTGGGGTTTCTTTGGCTAGAAATCAAAACATTATAGACTGCTGTGATGACTGTAAGACTTAAGTGTATATATTAAAAACCATAAACCTGGGGCTGGAGAGATGGCTCGGCAGTTAAGAACACTGGTTGTTCTTGCAGAAGATCTGGGTTCGAATCCCAGCACCCATATGGCAGCTAACAACTGTCCGTAACTCCAGTCCCAGGGGACCCAACAGCCTCTTCTGACCTCCACGGGCATTGCACAACATGGGCCCACTTAGCTACATGCAGGCAATACACGCATATACATAAAAATAATAAATAAAAATCCCTATAAACTGCACACTTTCAAGGGTGCATTTTGCAGTTCGTAACCTATATCTCAACAAAAATTAGGCTGTGACCTTAAAATGAGGAAAGGTCAACAAATTTATTAAGACGTAAGACTTGTTACATTAAAATCATGATAAGTCACAGCCTGGGATACGTGGGAAATGCTGTATTTTGGGGATCCAAGAAGCCCTTGGTCATAGCATTAATTTACATGCTACTATAGTAAAGAGGAAGCTTCTCTGATGAGGAGGCCTTGGGAAGAGCCTCCTTCTTCCAGAAGGGCGTGGGGGCATGGCATGCTCTTTGTAAACCTATGACGGCTTGCAAAGAAATCTTGACTGGGGGGGAAGGGAGGTAGAAAAATCTTCCTTGAAATCTGAACTACAAACTTGCTTCCACAGAGCTGCAGTCTGAATAAACACTACTTTATGGTCCATCTTTATGGTCCACTATGGTCAGGAAAATCTTGGGCGGAAAGTCTAATTTATAGTGGTCTCAATTTGACAATAATGTTAAGATGCCACTGAGATAGCCAATTGTGAACAAAAGTTTGTCTTAGAATGATAAGGTAAAAGAGGGTCATATCTTCAAAATGTAGTTTATGTAAATCATCTGGAAAAATAGTTAACATTCAATATTATGCAGCTCAGTTCTCAAAGGAATTATAGATGGCCAATAAACCATGAATAACGCTTGAACTTAACCAGTACTTGAGAATTGCAAAATAAAACAACCACGTTTTTTACGTGTCAGAGTAGCATAATTTAAAAATCCTAATGCAGACTGAGGACTGGTAGTATTCAGATTTGGGGGAGCCTTCAGTGGTTATGTACATTTAATACTCCCTTATCTCATTCTGTAATCTATCCTAAGTAAATAATCCCTAATTTAGACACACCATTTAAGTGAAACTATGTTCAAATAATATTAGCTAGAAATAGAAAAAGGAGAAATGATGCAAATGGCCAATACTAAAAGAATGGGGAGATAGGTTATGGCACACCCATAGAATTTCAATGCTAGATTTCAATTTTAAATGGTGTTTTGTAGAATAGTCAAGAATTTGAGAAATGCTTCTTGTAATGATATGTGAAAAGAATGGGGAGATGGGTTATGGCACCCATACAATTTTAATGCTCAATTTCAATTTTAAATTGTTTTGTAGAATAGTCAAGAATTCGAGAAACCCTTCTTGTTATGATATGTGAAAAATAGGGGATAGAAGCCTAAAATTATGCACCATTTTGACACTTTTCTGGAAGCTGCTAGGAATTGATTCTAAAGGCTGTACACTAACCCTACACTTTGCTGGCCACCATACTTATATAAACACACAAAACACAGAAATAAAAGTTGGAAGTACATCAAAACATTAAAACCAGATATTTCTGGGTGATGGGCTTTTAAGCAATTATCACTTTTTTTGTATGTTCAAACTCCAGTAAATATGATAAGAAAATTGTCTTATTTAAATAGAAAACACGAATATCCTTTATTGGTTTTTTGGGGGTGCCTAACTTATCATGATTTCGGTTATAAAGTGGACCACAAAATGGCCAAATGATAAAATAACAGTATGTGTGTAATAAGTTTATTTTCTACTTTTTGCACAGTTTGAAAACTTATAATAGTATACATTGTAGAAAATTAAAATAAGTATAAAAACATAAGATCCCATGTAACCCCTTGAATCAACATAATCAATATTATCTTTAGGTTTTGTTTGTTCTATTTATTTAATTACTAAAAGTCTAAAAGCAGGATACTGATTTGAGATCTTTCTCCATTTTATTTTTTTGCAGTGCTGCGGATCAAACCCAGGGTCTTGTGAATGTCAGGGAAGCACTGTACCACTGAGCTAAATATACAGACTCCTTCTTCAATTTTTTCATGTAGGAACTTTTTTTAATGAGAAATTTCAACACTCCTCTCTTTGATTTTATTATTTTTAAAATTATATATGTGTATGGTTGTCCATGTGAGTACAGTGCCTGCCTCAGAAGAGGGCATCAGATCCTTGGAGCTAGAGTTACAGGTGGTTGCGAGCTACCAAACATGGGTGCTGGGAATGGAACTCAGACCCTCTGGAAGAGCAGCAAGTATACTTGACTGCTGAGCCTTCTCTCTGCAGGATTTTTAAAAATATATATATAATATATTATATGTATATATTTAGAAGAAGCATTTCATTACAGCCTTAACATACTCAATAACAATTTCAGAGCAAAGATATATCTCTTTCAAAAGTGGCTATAAAATTTTTAGGTTCGCTGTTGAATTAATAGTTATACAATACTGAACACAGTATAAGCCCTGTAAGACATAAAATTGAATGAGTTTTTAACCTTTAAAAAAGGTCTCCATTTCATTTTGGAATATATTGTTCGT
>NW_008355165.1:671181-672775 GCF_000622305.1 Nannospalax galili | reverse complement strand
CACATGCATCTCTAATCTGTATGCATCTGATTATTACTAGTCATAATCGGTTGCACTTGGATCCTTGGTGCCTGTGTATGTCTATCAAGTCATCGGGGAGATTTCAATGGTAATGTTTATCACCTCTACTAATTAACATGATGTAAATTTTTATGCTTACTCCTCAAATATAATTCATTTTTACAAATTTGTTGATTTTTTTTCTGTGTGTATATCACACTGAACATTGCAAACCATCTTATTCAACTGTACACCCACTTCCCAGAGGGCACCCTCCCATAGCCTCCCTCCCCCCATTACAGCCCTCATACTCTGATATCCCTGCTACTGTCTGCTGTGTTGTCAGCACCCCCAGCCATTCCCCACTACTTGTCCACCTGGTAAATCTGCCAACAACTCAAAAGAAGGTATCTCCTATCTGGCATTGTTGCTTGTTATACAGCCTTTAGCTATACAAATGGACTCTTAAACAACTATATTGTCCCCTTTAATCTTTGGTTATACTTTCCTTTTGGGTGTTTAAGGCCATACAGTTGGCCCAGATAAACCAATTAATTTTAACTCTTAAGGCCATTTGAGGATATGTTCCGCAGGGGTCACATGGGCTTGGGAGGAGACCCTGGCTCCTTTCTTTTACCAGTTCCGCCTATGTCAAGATAAGTCAAAGGTCCTGCTGACCCTGGTTGGCTTCACTTGGAAGCATGGAGGAAGTGATTCCTCTGTGTGTTGACCCTCCTCTTTGTAGACTGGACACTGGTTCAAGTCCATCTGATGGGGTCTCCTCAGCCTCGTTGATCAAGAGGAAAGGTGACCCACCACCATTACAGGACATTTTGAGAGATGCTCATAGTCCCTTGGAACTAGTCAACCTAGGAGGGCAAGGAGCAAAAACTGTCCTTAAAGTCCCTCTGACCAAATTAATATAGGCCTCAAAATATGGCTGTTAAACATCCAAGAAGATTAGTTCCACCAGTCTGTTACTTTTAATTACTGTGTGCCATGTAGATAAATCTTGGGCAAAGACCAATTGTCCTCAGATAAACCTTGCCTAGACATATATTTCTTGATCTGGTATGTATAATTTGTCAGTAGGTTGTTGGCTGTTAGTAGTAATATGGTTCCTTCTGTTTTTTAAAACTAGCTAGGCATTATTTATCTCTCTCATTGTCTAAACTCTCCATCATGGTTTCTGCGATTAAGGTGCCCTCGTTTTCCTCTTTCTCCCTTAATAATACCCTTCTCCTATGGTCCTACCTCTCTTGAGCTCCTTCTTTCCCTTTATCCACTAGGTTCCTTGTATACCCTTCCCCCTCCCTTAAACTAACCCAATTTTTATCCATATCTCCCTTATTAACGCTTGTTTCCTATTATTCTTCTCTTTCAGGTTCTTTCTTTTCCTTTACCTCCCCGTTTCCTTTCCATTATCCTGGTTCCTGTAGTTATATCTGGATACATACGCACTTATCAGGATTTGGTGCTAGGATCCACATATGAGGGAGAATATACCTTGCTTTTGTTTGTTTGTTTTTTGAGTCTGTGTTACTTCACTTAGTATAACAGTTTCTAGTTCCATCCATTTACCTGCAAATTTCAT
>NW_008355165.1:669961-670905 GCF_000622305.1 Nannospalax galili | reverse complement strand
TTGATCTTAGCCAGTCTGACTGGGGTAAGATGAAATTTTAAAGTGGTTTTAATTTGCATTTCCCTAATTACTAATGATGTTGAATGTCTTTTAAGATGCTTCTTAGCCATCTTTACTTCTTCTTTTGAGAACTCTATGTTCAGGTCCTTAGCCCATCTTTTAATTGGGTTACTTCCTGTCTTGATTCTCTGCTTTTTGAGTTTGTTATATATTCTGGATGTTAAACCTCTGTCAGATGTGTCACTGGTGAAGATTTTCTCCCATTCTGTGGGTTTTCTCTTCACTTTTCAGGTTGCCTCCTTTGATGTTCAGAAGCTTTTTAGTTTAAAGAGGTCCCTTTCGTTGATTCTTGACCTTGTCCTGAGCCATTGATTTCTGGTTTAGAAAATCCTTTCCTACACCTTTATCTTGTAGGTTTTTCCCAATGTTTTCTTTTACCAGTTTCAGAGTTTCAGGCTTTACATTGAGGTCTTTGATCCATTTGGAATTGACTTTTGTGCAGGGTGAAAGATAGGGGTTCAGTTTCATTCTTCTACAGGTGGAGATCCAGTTTTGCCAGCACCATTTGCTGAACATGGTGTCTTTCCTCCAGTTAATGTTCTTGGCCCCTTGGTCAAATATCAGGTGGCTAAAATTGCAATTACTCATATTTGGGTCTTCAATTTTGTTCCATTGGTCTATGGGTCTATTTTTATGCCAGTACCATATTGTTTTTATGACTATAGCTCTGTAGTAGAGCTTAAAATCTGGCATAGTAATCCCCCCAGCATTGCTCTTAGTTCTCAAGGTTGTTTTGGCTATCCGGGGTCTCTTGTGCTTCCATATGAATCTTAGGATAGTTTTTTCCAATTCTGTGAAAAATGTCATGGGGATTTTGATTGGCATTGCATTGAATCTATATATGACTCTTGGTAGGATGGTCATTTTCACAATATTAATTCTTC
>NW_008355165.1:669504-669933 GCF_000622305.1 Nannospalax galili | reverse complement strand
CTGGCATTGCTCTTAGTGCTCAGGGTTGTTTTGGCTATCTGAGGTCTTTTGTGCTTCCATATGAATCTTTGGATGTTTTTTTCCAATTCTGTGAAAAATGTCATGGGGATTTTGATTGGCATTGCATTGAATCTAAAAATGGCTTTTGGTAGGATGGTCATTTTCACAATATTAATTCTTCCAATCCATGAAGCGTGAGAGGTCCTTCCATCTTCTGATGTCTTCCTCAATCTCTTTCTTTCAAGATTTAAAATTTTCATTTTAGAGGTCTTTAATGTGTTTGGTCAGGTCTATTCCGAGATATTTTATTTTTTTGCAGCTACTGTGAAGGAGAAAGTTTCCATGTGCTCTTTCTCTGATTGCTTGTTATTTGTATAATATAGAACTACAGACTTTTGTAGGTTAATTTTGTAACCTGCCACTTTACTG
>NW_008355165.1:660046-668893 GCF_000622305.1 Nannospalax galili | reverse complement strand
TCTTTCTTTTGGTTAACTGGGCTAAGGGTCATTCTAGCTTGTTTAGCTTTTCAAAGAACCACCTCTTAAATTCATTGATTCTTTGTATTGGTTTTTGTTTGTTTGTTTGTTTGCTTGCTTGCTTGCTTCTATTTCATTAATTTCTGCTCCGATTTTTGTTATTGTTTTTCTCTACTGCTGGGTTTGGGTTTCATTTGTTCTTGTCTTTCCAGTGCCTTGAGTTGCAGTATTAGGTCATTTATTTGGACTCTTACTATTTTTTTAATTTAGGCATTTAGAGCTATAAATTTCCCTCTTAGGACTGCTTTTAATGTGTCCCAGAGGTTGTGTTGTGTTGTATTGTCCTTTTCATTGAATTCCAGGTATTTTGTTATTTCTTTCTTAATTTCTCCTTTGACCCACTCATTATTTAGGAGTCTGTGTTCAATCGCCAGGAGTTCATGTAGTGACTAGCGCTATGTCCAGTGTTGATTTTGAGCTTTATTGCATGGTCTGATATAATGCAAGAATTATTTCAATTTTTTGTATTTGTTGAGGTTTATTTTGTGGCCCATTGTGTGGTTAATTTTTGTAAAAGTTGCAAAGGGTGCTGATTAAAAAGTGTATTCTTTGGAATATTTCAGTAGATATCTGTTAAGCCCACTTGATGTATGGTATCATTTAATTCAGATGTCTCTTTCTTAACTCTCTGCCCTGTTGATCTATCTAATGGAGACAGTGGGTTATTGAAGTCTGCTACTATTAATAAATTGGGATTAATCTGGGTCTTCAGCTCTTTGTATTGCTTCCAGAACTCTCTGAAAGGCTGGTTTTGTGGACATAAATTCCTTCAGCCTATTTATGTCATGGATGATTTTTCTTTCCCCTTTGACTATAATAGAAATGTTGGCTGGGTATAGTAATCTGGGGTGGCATCTGTGGTCATTTAGAACTGGGAATACTTTGGTCCAGGCTCTTCTGGCTATCATAGTTTGCACTGAAAAGTCAGCTGTAATCCTAATGGGTTTTCCTTTATATGTGACTTGTTGTTTTTCTTTTGCAGCTTTCAGTATTATCTCTTTGTTCTGTACATTTAGGGTTCCATGTGCTTCTTGTGTTTGTATGGGCATGTCTTTCCTTAATTTTGGGAAATTTTCTTCTGTAATCCTGTTTAAGATCTCATCAATACCATTAAAGTGAAATTCTTCTCCTTCCTCTATGTCTATGGTGCATAAATTTGTTTTTTTCATGGTGTCCCACATCTCCTGCATAATCTATTCCTGTGTTTAATTTTTTTTTTCATAATCTTTGCTTGAGTGGTCCAGTTCTTCAACTTTTTCCTTCAGTGTTGATAGTCTGTTTTCCATTTCATTCATTCTGTCAGTGAGGCTTTCAGTCTTGATACTCTGTTTTCCATTTCATTCCTCCTATTGTGAGGCTTTCTCCTGTCATTTCTAATTGGCTTACTGAGTGTTTCACTTCCTTCTTCATTTCAGCCTGAGTAGTCTTCAATATTTCTAGCTCTCTTCTGAACTCATTCAGAAGTTTATCCCTATTTTCCTTCAGTTCTTTTGATTTCTTTTGTGTGTTCTTTAAGTTCACTGAATTCTTTTATGTTTATAATTGTTCTTTTGAGTTCCATGTCCTGTATTATCTCTAGGGGGTTCTCATTGTACTCCTCTAGAGGACTATTGGTATTTGGTGGCAATATGTTATTTTGGTTTTTCATGTTATTATTTTTTCTCTGTGATTTTGACATGTCAATTTCTTTTATAGTTTCTGATTCTTGTGTGAGACTAAAACCTTCAAGTTTAGGTCTGCTTCTTTTTGTGAACTTTATGTGTCTTTGTGGTTTACTTTTTGGGCATGAAAAGCTGGTTTATCTAAGCTTCAGTTCTCTCTTTTGATTTTATATTGGAGTGGCCAGATTGCTTTTGTCTTCAGGAGTTCCCATAGAGGCCAAAGTCAGATGAGGATCAGATGCTCTCAGGCTTTCTCCTAAGGTCTGGATCCCTCCAGGAAAGATGTTGTCCTCAGGACTTTGGAGGTTGGACTGGCCTGGGAGCAGGGCCCAGGAAAGATGGTCTCTGGCAGCTGGTGGCCGTGCCACCCAGAGATGCAAAGGGTGATGGAGGTGGGTAGAGGCCCCAAGGTCTCCTGGAGACTGAAGGGAGGAACTAGGTTGGTATGGATGCAAAGGATCAGGAAGCCGAGAAGTCAGCCCTGGTGTCCATGAAAGAAGCTGGTGGATTGTGCAGCCCAGGGAAAAAGAGGGAGGTGAGGGCGGGACCAGGCCTAGAGGGCTCCTGGGGACCAGGAGAAGGAACTGGGTTGGTCCGGATGCAAAGGATCAGGAAGCAGTGGTGGTTCCCTCGGTGTCTGGGGTGCCAAGACAAGGAATGGGACAGTACCCAGGTTAGGAGGAGAGATGGGCGGGGGAGATGGGAAGGTGAATGAGGCTGGGGGAGTCAAGGCATGGAGGGCACAATGGACTTTCCCAGGAGAGGCTGGCTGGTTGTCTGCAGGATTTTTTAATCTACAAATGTCTGCTGAGCCTTGCCTTTGCAGCATCCCACCATTTGTGGTATATTATTTTTTCTTTCTTTCTTTTATTTGGATTTTGGTCTTTTTGAGACAGGCTCTCACTGTGTAGGTTTGGCCTGGGATTTCCAATCCTCTTGTCTTAGCTTGCCAACCACCAGGATTACAGGTGTGTGCCACTATCTCCAGTGGCTTGTTTGCTTTTATGTGTCTCTAAGTTTTTATCTATTTTCTCTATGATTTCTTCTTTACACTATTGGTACCAATAGCTACATACATGAAAATAATTCCGTATTTCAATAACTAACTGTACCTGCAATATATTTAAACAAAGTATTATACGGTGGGACATATACACAACACACGCACACAAACACACACACACACACAGTGTCTTTGTTTGTGTGTGTGTATACATGTTTTAGTGCACATGCATGTTGAGGCCAGAAGTTGATATTTGCTGTCTTCCTCAAACATTTTCCACCTTTTTTGAGAAAAGAGTCTGTTACTGAACCTGGAACTTATGGATTTGGTGAGGCTGGCTGGCCAGCAAGCTCTAGCAATCCACCTGTTTATACCTCACGAGTGCAGGGATTATACTGTGCTCTGGTATCTATGTGGGTATGAAGGATCAGAATTCTTGTGTGTCAAATATTTTACCCACTGAGCTCTCTCTCCAACCCCAGTCTCTCATCTATCTATCATCTATCTATCTATCTATCTATCTATCTATCTATCTATCTATCTATCTATCTATCTATCTATCTATCTATCTATCTATCTATCTATCTATCTATCTATCTATCTATCTATCTATCTATCTATCATCTATTTATCTATCTATCTATCTATCTATCTATCTATCTATCTATCTATCTATCATCTATCTATCTATCTATCTATCCATCATCTATCTATCTATCTATGTTCTATCTATTGATCTTTCTATCATGTATCTATATGAAGTTTCATTTTTGTATATTTTTTACTGATTTTTTTTGGTCTTTTTGAGACAGGGTCTTCCTGTAGCCCCAGCTGTCCTGGAACTCACCATGTAGATCAGCTGGCCTTGACTCACAGAGATCTGCCTGCCTCTGCCTCCTGAGTGCTGGGATTAAAGAGATGGGCCACCACGCCCAGCCCTGAATTTTTGTGTATTTCATAGAAAACATCTTAATTATCTTTATACCCCTCCCCAATCTGCACTCTCCCATAGACCCACACCATTGGATTTCATGCATTTTGTTATTTATGTTAAGACTTATTGAGTCAAGTTAGTGGTTTCAGCATCCCTCAGTGCAAGTTCATCCACCAGTGTCTAGTCAGCCTATCAGTCACTCCCTTAAAGAAGATCAAACCTCCCTCAACCAGCAGTAATTAGTTGCTAATAGTTCTTCAGCTAAGGTTGGGGTCTGCTGCCCATTTCCCAAGTTCTATGCTAGGTTTTCGTATGCTTGAGTTTGCATGTGTTTTGTGCATGCTGACACCATTGCTGTATATTCATATGAGCAAGATTCCAGAAGCCTGCAACAGTTTCCATACGGTTATACACCTCCTCCCCTGGCTTTTACAATCTTTTTGCATCCTCTTCCACAACAGTCCCTAAGTCCTCTGTGGGTGGAGTTTAGGAGTCTTGTCCAAGGGTTCACACTCTGCAGACTCTTATTCCCTATGCTTTGGCCATTTGTGGCCTTTTGTGTTCATTGCCCTCTGTTGCATGAGGGAGCTTAATTAAAGGTGTGCACCACCACCCCAGCTCAGCTTATATATATTTTTAACCATAAAATAAACTAATGATTATATAATCATTAAATCAGAGTATTTAACCATAATTACTGCTTATTACCACTGCAGGGAAAAAATTTCAACTCCTCCAATAAATACTTTTCACAGATATATAGTGAAGTCAGTAACAAGTACTATAAGTACGAAATTTTCTTAAGAATCTTACCTTGAATTTTCTTGAAAACTCTGGAATTCATAAACTTTAAAAATCTATCTGCATAAAAACTTGGTCTATGAACTGAAACAGTGTCCTGAAAAACAAATGAAAGATCACAGGTTGGCCTTTCAATTCATCACAAGTCTGAAAGAAGGCTTCTGTTAGGCAAGGCCTGAAACCAAACATGGCCAAGGGTTAGGAGGAGCCATGTTCTGTGTCTAGTGGGGACTAGGAGAATAGGGCTGGGAGAGGCAGGCACAGACTCAATCAGAATAAGGATTCTAGATACTCAGGATGAAATGGAGCACTAAGGGGTAGTGGAGACAGCAAAAGGGCTCTGCTTAATCAGTGAACATTGTTCATCCTTAGCCAAAACACCAGCAGGGGTGGGAGGAATTCTATGTTCCTTTCTCACAGGAAACCAGCATTCCAAGTGCTGTCTGGAATGAAGGGCGGTACTCTCAGTCACTAGGCGACTGTATGGGGCATCTGTGTGCTTTTAGTTAGAACTACTGTGACTCTGCAGTGGGCAGTAAGAAGGGCACAGCTCTCCAGTCACGTTGTGAAGTACAGAAACAAACAAGACACCCTAATGTAAGAGTGGCATTTCAGCTAGTAGAGCTTCATCAGGAGGTAACAAGGTGAGGACACACCTTATCAGTGATAGGACTGCCTGAGGCTACACTGAATTAGCTATTGACCACATAGGGCTAAACTGAATTAAGCTGCTAGCTTCCTCTTTCTCTCACACTTGGCAGGAGTGCTTAGGACATTTTATTTATAATACAATGACAAGTCATTGTATTATAAATCTAAAAAAAGGGACTGAATGAAGGAGTCAATTCTCTATGTTCATCTGGTAGTCGCTTAGTGACAATCCAAGCTGCACATATCTAGAAACAGTAAATTTGTTCATACATATGATGTTCTAGTTTGAATCCAGGTGTCTGGATTCTAATAGGAAACTTTCTAGATGCTTAACAGTAGACATTATGAAATGTCTGCTGTGAGGTTTGAGGAGTACAGACTGGCCCAGAAGTCATGAGACCTGATTCTGGTGTGAGGTCTAATTTTAAAAGGCTGTATGATACTAGGAATAGCCAGAGTCTCAGGGCCTCTGTGTTTTTATCTATAAATATGCTGTTACTTGAAGTACCTGTGCACTTCTAGTCAGAAACATCTGCAATTCTACAACAGGCCAGTTAAGAAGAGCACACTTGCTCAGTCAACTCTGTGACAGTTCAGCAGACCCTTGGGGAGCTATGTGGTGGGACATATACTCTTCCTAGAGTTCTGGCAGCTTCTGTCTCAAGTGAACACCTTCTCACAACAGGTACAGTAACTCAGATATATTGGTAGGACCAAGGGAATCCATGGGTGACTGACACTTAGCCCTTGCCTTTAAAGGGTTCCATTATTGTTATCTTTGGTCTGAAGAAACCCTATCTAAATAAGGGGTAAATTTGTAAACAAACAAAATAAGTCTTGATTACTGTTTATGGTTTCACAGATATATAATCAGCATGGAGATTTTTCTTAAAAAACAACTACAGATGAAAAAATATGTTTTAAAGACAAAGTGGGGACTCACTTGGCTAACATGAGACTAGGCCACCGAGATCAGAAATGTCACCTGGTGATGGAATTAAATGTCTCAGAAAACACCAAAGGATGACCTTTGGGATGTTCGCTGTCTCCCTTCTGTGCTTAAGGTGCTGTGAGGTTCCTATCTTTCCCAGCTTCAAGTCCTAAAATTAACCTACTATTTTGACCTTTTCACAAGAAGGGTCTCTGATCTGATTAAGCCTGTGGTTGATTCTTAGAAATAAATTTGTGAGCCTATAATTTAAAAATGCCTCCTGACAGAAGCCAGTCCTCAGCCTGTGAGCAAAATGCAGTTTTTTCATGCTGAAACATTATTAGTCTTCCACAGAACTGAAAAATGTGTGTTCCTTTTCTGAAAGGAGGAGAAGAGCATTTATAATTTATCCTCTTTCAAAAGAAGATATCTGCTAACATCTTAAAAGGAAATGTGTGACCAAATATGATATGTGACCGGTGGATTCATTGGAAGCATCACATTAAATCATTAATAGAGAAACTCAGGTCTGTTGGCAGCAAGAAGCACAAATTGAACATCAAGGGGTGTGTGTGTGTGTGTGTAGTGTGACACAGAGAAAGACAGATTACACTTTATTTTTTAATATTTATTATTTTTATTTTATGTGTATGAGTATATTGCCTTTATGTATGTATGTACATGCACCCATGTCATGCAATGCCTGTGGAGGTCAGAAGAGGATGTCTGATCACCTGGAACTGGAGTTATGGATGGCTGTTAGCTGCCATGTGGGTGCTGGGAATAGAATCTGGGTCTTCTGGAAGAGCACCAGAGCTCTTAACCACTGAGCCATATCTTTAGCTCAAATATATTAGGAAGTTAAAAAAAGATTTTATTATTTTTAATTATGTGTATATCTATGTGTGTTTAGGTGTGTATGCCATGTGCTTATGAGTACCCACAGAGGCCAGAAGAAGGCAGCAGATCCTCTAGAGCTATATTTACAAGTGGTTGTGAGTTGCCTGATGTGGGTGTTAGGAATCTGCAAGAGCAGAATGTGCCTTTGTGGGTACTCAACAAGCATATGGCATACACACAGAGACACACAGAAATACAAGAAACATACACTTAATTAAAAGTAATGAAATCTTGTTGGTCATGGTGGTGAACCCCTTTAACTCTAGCCCTTGGGGCCCACCTGGTCTATGTAGCCAGTTCCAGGCCAGCTGGGGCTATAGGGAAACCCTGTCTCCCCTCCAAAAAAAACAATCTGTTTTTAGACGTTCATAACATATGTAAATACATATGATGACATTTTTATTTTCTGTGTCTTTATTGTGTGTTAGGGCATTGTGCCGCACACTAATGTCCAATATCCTGTTTCACCCTCATAGCAGGAAGACACTGGACTAGCCCTGTTATTGATGAGAAGACTGGTTGTTTTCTCACATGACCAGTCGGGTGGGATCCTGGAGTTCAAACCCAGGGCTGTTCACTGTCACAATCAAGGCTCCGTCACTTCTACAGTTTCGTCTTCTGAGAACTTCATGTCAAGGGGCTCAGTCTTCTCAGAGCCTTTGAAAATGGTCTCCTTCACTTTCCTCTTACCAACTTCACAGTGGGGACTTTGATATTTCAGAAACAGCCATCATTTTTGTTTGGCCTCTACCTGGCCACTAGGCTAGAAGTCATTGACTTGATTAGCTATTCAAATCTACATGGTTTGTTCTCAGACTTGAACCAATCTGCTAGGGCAGGAGTCTGGGCTTACAAAGACCTTTGTTCTCTTAGTCTAGTGACACAGTTGGACAAGAAGCATCTGCAGTTTAACCAGGCATAGGTCACTCACCCCATCATAAACAAGAGCTTTCCAGGAATGTTCTAACTTCTTCATCAACCTGAATGTAAACAGATGGGAAAATAACACTGAGGATGCAGAATCATTGCCATTTGCTGAATTTTGAGAAACTTTTTTGATTACTTTTGAAACAGTGAAAGGCTACTTCCCAAAATTTCTCACCTATATGACTGTAGAATATCAATAATGCCCATAAATAAAAGTAGTTTTTCTCCCTTATGGCTTTTAGCTGGAATGCCTCCCATTCTGTGGATGGAGAAAAAGGGAAATATTTTAGCATATAAGTATAGAAAGTTAAAATTCATCACTAAATATATATTGAGTATATTAGGAATTCTGAGCCATCTCTCCCTTTACTGTTATCATTAGTTCAGAAGGATAATAACATCTCAGCTGTTGCTCTGGAGTTGGATGGGAAAAATTCAACTAAAAAACATTCCTATTTAAAAGTTATGAGCAAAGAATTTTAGCACATGATAAAATACTGCTTTTTAGAAAAGGCAATACTAGGGTTAGGGATGTAGCTGAGTTGGTAGAGTGCTGGCCTAGCACGCATGAAGCCTTTGGTTCAATTTCCAGCACCAGATAAAGCCACGCATGGTGGCAGATACAGGAAGCAGAGGTAGGAGGATTAGTTCAAAGTTATTCTCAGCTACAGAGCAAGTTTGAGGCCAATCTGATCTATGTGAGACCCTGTCCCCCAAAAATAAGTCACACTGCTTTTTCCGATTCAAAGAATCAGATGTTTAACTGGGTGTGGTGGGGCATGCCTTTAATCTCAGCACTTGCAAGGCCAAAGCAGGTGCATCTCTGTGAGTTCCAGGCCAGTCAGAGCTACACAGTGAGGCCCTGTCTCAAAAAACAAAAAAAAATCAGATGCTTTCTCTAACGTTAAATAAAAATAAAAAAAAAATAATATAAAAGCACATAGAAGAAAATATGTGAAAATTCTGGAGATATACCTAT
>NW_008355165.1:650434-660008 GCF_000622305.1 Nannospalax galili | reverse complement strand
AGAGATTATCATGTCTTCTAACTTGAATACTGCACTTGCTAAATGCTGAGTATTTCCTTACATCAATGGCAATGTGATTAATAGCTGTGTAGTATTTCACCATGTGAATACAGAATAATTTGTTCAATGGATTATTGAACATTTAGATAGAATGGCAAACAAGGGTTCAAACCAAGGTTGACTAAGTATTAACTTCCTTTGTAAAAGAGAATGAATGTGTATGTGGCTTAGTCATTGCCCGAGAATCCTAGAAAGCAGCTGGTTAAAGCCGTAGGAAGTGATTTCTGTCTGTCTCCTTGCTCAGCAAGTTACACATGTGATGAGTCAACCATTTCAGAATCTTCTATGATTGTAATTGTTTCCATTGTCAATATGCACTTTACACATGGAAATGAATCTCATGGTTACTAGCACATCTGCCTGAGGTGAGAGAGACCACATCTGCCAGAGTGCAAGGGGGAGATCAACAGAATCCTCTTACACAGATAAAAAGTTCTGAACTGCCAATATCATTCTTACCTTGTGCTTACTTAAATGTTTATTTAAACCCAAAGTTCATTCTTCCTTCTTATGGTAGATGTTTTAATGTGCAGTAAATGGGGGGAGGCAGATATTTTCAGCCATTGTTAAAAAACAGAGCCATTAGAAAACAGAAGCCTTGTGGGCGAAAGACTGATAACAACTCTAGAAACCACCACTCATCTAGTTCTCCAGAGATGAACAGAAATGAAGACTGGTTTAACCCATTTAGTGCCAAGCAGGAATCTTCCCAGAGTGCTGCTGCCCCGATGGTTGGGAGGGGTATGTGGCTGGACTCACGTGTCTGGGTTCTCTGGGATGATCCCATCTGCAGACTTCCCAGGACCCTGGATAGATTCCATGGCTGTGGAATAGAGGACTTTCTGCATCCCAGGTCGCTTTGCATCAGGCGCATTTTCTAAGGGCTCTTCTTTGTCTTTAAGGGGGTGATCCAAGATGTGGATGCCCAGCAAAAGGCTGTAGTCCATAATCTTGAAGCTTTCAAGCACCTGAGGAAGAAAAAGACCCAGGAGGTCAGGCAATTCAGAGTGCCTGTGAACCTAAGAGCTCTAGATCAGCAAACCACTCCTGCGCTCTCCCATTAAGAAGCAGGCAGATGGAACATCAAAATACCCCAGGTAAGGCTGCTGGAAGAAAGGACTGCCATGAGCTGTTCATGCTAATCTAAAGGAAGCACATCTTTTTTTTCGACCCTCCACAAATATTTCACTAATAACACTTACTGAACACATTACATGTGCCAAATGCTAAGTGCTTCCCTTCGATTCAATCTTCGTGCAGCCCTATGCAGCAGTTGTTGCTGGCTCTGCTTTGTAGATGTAGAACATGGAGACTGAGAGATAAACTAATGAGCTCAAACACACAGGGCACAAGCACTAGAGATCCAAGAGGTCAGCTCTGGCATCACCCTCTTTTTAAGCACCAGAGCAGAGAAACCCTCAGCCCAGTCTCAGAAGCTGTGTGTGCCTCAGCATGAACTCAGCTGCAAAGTCCTTTTGCCTGGATTCTGTTCTCAACGTCTGAATCTTGCTGAGTTTAGTGATTTCCCTTTCAAAGCCTGTCTTTCAAAACTGCCATTCATTTCCCTGTAGTATGTCTTTTAAAAGATATGTGATCTCAACAAAGAACAGGGCTTAATGCTTAATTATCTACCCCACAGACACCCCGACAGATAGTGGGGAGGTGAAGGAACTTAAAATAGGTAGATGTAACCAGAAGAAGGAGACAGTAACGCTGTGAAAGAAAAATGACAGGATGGGTGACCATCCATCAAAGTAGCTTCCAAGTACAGGGGACTTCTACACTCTGGATCCGACTTAGACAGAAAATGTCTGTTCAAGAGGAATGGCTAAAAACTGGGTATTTTCCTGCACAAACATGCTTTTTTCTTTCTTTCCTTTTTTTGATAGAGTCTCACTATGAAGCCCTGGCTGGCCTGGAACTTACTATGTAGTCCAGGCTGGCCTCAAACTCACAGAGCTCCCCATTTCTGCCTCCCAAGTGGTGGGATTAAAGGCATGTGCCACTAAACTAGGCTTATATGGCCAGCTGAACAACGTCCTCTTCTATTTGAATGAGTTCTCTCTACTGCACACTGTAATACCTGATATTTCTCTCACAAAATTGCTCAGGAAATCAAAACATGCAATGTTTTGTCCTGGACCTTAGTTAAGAAATCCCTTGGTCAACTGCAGCCTATAGAAATTGTTTAACAAAGAACCAAAAACCCCAGAATTTTTTACGCTTCTCATTTTCCTTCAGCCTGTTTTTTTTTTTTTTTTTTTTTTTTTTTTTTTTTTTTTTTTGGTATTTTTGAGACAGGGTCTTCCTTAGTCCCAGCTGTCCTGGAACTCACTATGTAGGCCAGGCTGGCCTTGAACTCACAGAGATCCTTCTGCCTCTGCTGGGATTAAAGGTGTGTGTCACCAAATGCCTCTGCTAGCATTTTTTTTTTTTTTAAAATAAAACACGCATGCTATTTTAAAGAGGTAGTTGGACTGGAGGATGACCGTGGATGCAGTTTCATAGAGGCTAGCTGACAAAAAGCTTTGTGAAATGGAGTAGGGTGTGCATGACCTTCAAAATACCCCGGTCCCTGGATCTTGGTCATCTTTGCCTTTAATGAGGAATATACAATGGGCTGCAAACAAGTGTCAATATTTACCTTTCATTTTGAAACCCAGAGCCTTGTGCACAGTAGGTAAGTACTCTACCACTAAGCTATAGGCTCAGACTCACCCTTCATCTTTTGATATACTGAATTTATATTTTCAGAGTGAGACAGAAAAGAGTTGAGAGTAGAGTCATATTACTTGAGAGGTTTAGGACACAAAATTTTCTATTCCCAGAGATCTGTGAGTGGCATGATAGTCACGTGGAATCAGTCCCCTTAACTGAAGCAGGAAAAATGTTAATATGAAAGGAGGGAAGTTGGAAAGACAGGTAATGCTGCTGAGCATCAGTCTCACTGGTCAGTTTTCCATGGAGGCATATCACTGCAGCCTTGCCCTTCCAGAAAGCAGGAGAGACCATGGAAAACAAGACTGCTTTATGTCAGGGGTGCCAAGGGCCCCGCTTTTGAACAGAGACACTAGTGATCTAATGTTGGATGTTCTTTTAGACAGACAGGGAGCATAGGGTCTTAGTCTTACTTCTGAGCCATACTGAAATGATGGGAACAGTGGCCACCCAGATGGCCTCAGAACCTCTTCATAATGGTCACCATGTGCAGATGATAATTTTTCTGTTCACACTAATCAGAACTAGGGCTTCCATTCTTAGAGACACTGGGAGATAAGGAGCTGAGGCTAAAGAGCATAAGTCCTCTGATCTTAGTGGTTTCCTTATCCATAAAATGGTGACAATAATATTGCATACAGTGCTTGTGAAAATTAAATACGGCAATACAGATGAAGTGCTTAGGAAAGTTCCTCATTAAAATGAGCACGCAGTTCATTGCTACCTAGTGTCATTATGATGAGAGTTCCCGAGTTTGAGAAACTATATATGTTAACTTGAAGCAAACACCTATGGAGTTCCAGTTCTGAAAACAAAATTCACTACAAATCCAACAAAAACACAAATGCATTCTAGCTGCTCATGGGGGTTATCTGGGAGGATCCTGATTTCTTAAAACACTGTGGGTTTGTGGGTATTCTGGATGTTTGACGGGAAAAGGTTGGTTGACAATTCTGCCATTCTAGTCAGTGGCTCTAGAATGATGGCTTTATAACTTATGGGAGAACAGTCCCACGTTTCCTTTCTTTCCTTCTTTTATGTGTATGATTGTGTGTGTGTATACGTGGGTGCGTGTGTAGACCAGAGGTGTCTTCCTCAGTTGATGTACATCTTATTTTTTTTTTTTTAGTTTTTAAACTTTTTATTATTTTTTTAAAATTTTATGTGTATGAGTATATTGCTGTCCTGTAGGTAGGTATAAGGCCCACAGAAGTCAGAAGAGGGCATCAGATGTTGGAACTGGAGTTAAGTAAGGATGATTGTTAGCTGCTTTGTGGGTGCTGGGAATCAAACTCAGGTCCCCTGCAAGAGAAACCAGTGCTTTTAACTGCTGAGCCATTTCTCCAGCCCCTACACCTTAATTTTTTTCAGAGTATCTCACTAAACCTGTAGTCCTATAGCCTGCTTGGCTTACTTTTTAAAAATTTATTTTTATTATTTAAATGTGTGTGTGTGTGTGTGTGTGTGTATGTGTGTACCCAGGCATGTGAGTACCAGAGGAGGCCAGAAGAGGGTGCTGAATCCTCTGGAGCTAGAGTTACAGATGCCTGTAAGCCACCCAACATGCTTGCTGCGGACTGAATTATGTCCTCTGCAAGAGTAGCAGGTGCTCTTAACCATTGAACCATCTCATCTCTCCAGACTTGAGATCTAAACTCAAGTCCTCAGGCTTTACAGAAAACATTTTACCCACTAGACATCTTCCCATTCCTGGAACAGTCTCATTTTCAATCGGTAAAAAACACAGCCTTGGGGCTGAAGAGATGGCTCAGCAGTTAAGAACACTGGTTGTTCTTGCAGAAGACCCGGATTCTAATCCCAGCACCCACATGGCAGCTAACAACTATCCCTAACTCCAGTTTCAGGGGATCCGATAGCTTCTTCTGTCCTCCGTGGTCACTGCATGACACAGGTGCACTTACCTACATGCAGGCATAACATTAATACATATAAAATAAAAATAACAAATAAAATATTTTAAAAAACCCCACAGCCTTGTGTCTCAATCAGCCCACAAATCCATTTGTAAATATTTCTTTCTTCCAAGAGGTGAACAAGCTGCATAGGCAAATTCTGGTCAGAGTCAGTAAGATACTGTATATGTTCCTAATAGGAACTCAGAATCATAAATTGCAGTTAGGAATGGCCAAGATTGGAAGGCATTCCTCATACCAACCTATTTATTTTATTTTCTTCTGAAAACTACTTATTAATTGTGCTTGTAAAAAAGTTTTCTTTGTGCCAGGCATGGTGGTGCACACCGTTAATCCCAGCATTTGGGAGGCAGAGGCAGAGGCAGAGGCAGACAGATCTCTGTGAGTTCAAGGCCAGCCTGGTCTACATAGTGAGTTCCAGGACAGCTGGGGCTACAGGGAGACCCTGTCTCAAAAAAGACCCCAAAAAAAGTTTACTTTATAAACTATTTTTTTTCTTGTATTTTTCATGCAATATTCAATCTGAACTATTTGGTTTCTACCAGCACAGACCAAAGAGACCTGTGCATTTTACAAGTGAAAAGATGTCAGGTTGTGGTTCATCTACAATTCCAAGATGGAGTAAGAAACTATCCTGATGCTGTAAGTGATCAACATTTTTTTTAGGCTATTTAAAACAACAGCAGCAACAACAACAACAACAAAACCTTCATGAAAAAAGAGAATAGTAGTTACTAGAACCCAGGAAGGACATGTGGAA
Source organism: Nannospalax galili (assembly GCF_000622305.1). Classification (NCBI taxonomy): domain Eukaryota; kingdom Metazoa; phylum Chordata; class Mammalia; order Rodentia; family Spalacidae; genus Nannospalax; species Nannospalax galili. Next base: position 654,536 of record NW_008355165.1, on the reverse strand, counting down.
GGGCATGGAGAAGGGATGACAATGGATACAGGAGAGCAGTTGGATATGAGGAATAACTTCAGTGTCCTATGGCACAGTAAGATAACTTGGTTGACAACAGTTAATTATATATTTCAAAGCAGCTAGTAGAGATGACTTTTACTGTTCTCAAGAGTCTCAAAGACATGATAGGTGTTTAAGGACAGATGTGTTGATCACCCTAATCACATTGTGTGCATGTGTGGCTTGAATGTGACGTGTTCCCAGGCTCATGTTTTCAAACACTTGGTCCCCAGCTGGTGGAATTGTTCTGGAGGTTGTGGATCCTCTCTGGGGACAGGCCTTGAGGTTTTATAGTCTGGCCCTACTTCATGCCCATTATGTCTCCTGACTGTGGACTCAGTGTGACACGATGCCTTGGCTGCTACCACTAAGCCCTTCCTGCCATGATGGACCATACCACCATTTCCTAAACCATCAAACTCCAATATATAGTTTCAATCCATTTGTCACACAGACGGCCCTGGTTAAACTAAATGGGTCACAAAACAAACCCAAAAGTCAGAAATCTGGGAAAGGGACTGATAGGCTATTGGGGGGGATTGACAGGATGAAGGGAGACAGGAGAGGGTGGTGGGGAATACTAATCACACATTACATACATGTATGAAATTGTCAAATAAAATTAAATAAAACCCAATAGTATATACATATATATTCATATACTGAAACTCAAATTTGAAAAATTCTATAGTGAAAAATTTGGGGAATAGATTTTAATCATTTTAGGATTTGCATCAATTACGATCAAAGCAGTTGTTATTTACATCCTCCTAGTCACTTGATTAAAGGAATGGATATATCTGCCAAACACTTAACATGCATGAGCTTTAAGAGTGAGCAAGTTCTGAAACATCAGTTCGTCACTTAGGTGCATGATTATTTCCAGAATGTCTGACTGACCTCACTGTCACTGGTGGGTTCTGTACCTGGGCGTTTGCTATTCAAAACACAAGCTACAATACCAACACAGGTGCCTTTCCATCTAGCTTGGACAGTGCTTCACTTTCTCACTTAGAGGAAAAAAAACAAAGACCATTCCCACAGCTACATGGAACTAGAATCAGGTTAAAATACTACAAGTGTTTACTATCAAAGTTTGATATTTCTTTCTCTCTCAAGAACCATTTAAAGTCAGAAATATGATTAGAATGCATATTGAAGTACTGGCAAGTATTTCAATAGTCTAGGTAAGAGGTGATGCCACGTGAATGAGATGGGGGCATCAGGGCAGTATGAGGGCACACAGGTAGACCTGAGAACCACTCAGAGTTCAAGTGTAGCTACCACCTTCCTTATAGGGAATTCCTAAACTGTTACCTTTGGTTTATAGGGAATTCCTAAACTCTTACCTTTGGTTTGATCTTATTCCTAAGTTACAACCCAGTGGCTTTCTGGAAATTTTAAGGCTTTTAAACAGGTCATGCTGCAATCCTAAACTCTTGTTTTGTCCCAAATCACTTCCTTGCCCCTTACTTCCCTCCTTATTTGAAATTATTCTAATGTGGATTTCAGACTCCAGGACCCCTTTCCTTTCCTTAGTTCTCTATTCCTTCAGCTTCTGCTATCAAAACATCCCTCCTCTCTAATCACGCCATTTCAACTTCCATTTAGGATTCAATCTGGACCCCTTGCCAGACTGTCATATTACATCCCTACTCAGAACCTTCAGACTTGCACATCATATCCTAGTCAGAGCCTTTGGACTTTCCACTGCTTGGTGCCAACACCCCAATTTCACATCAAATGTTTTCACTACCATGGCCTTATTCATGTCTCTTGTTATTTGATACCAGCCTAGATTCCTCTCTCTGACTAGAGAAATTCCTAAATTTCTCCTAAGTGCCCCTTTGAAGATGTAAGCCCTGATGTTTCTGTTCATGTTGTTTCTTCTATTTTTTGGCCCCAACTAGATTTTTATAGCCTAACTCAAATTTTACCACCATAAAAACTGTGCTAACAACTTTAATGAACTGTTGGGACGAGGCAATGGTTTCCCCTCTGGAAACCTAAACACATATTATGTGCCCCTCTGTGTTACAAAACTGGAGCTCAGGTTATATCTCCAGCTTTCGTAGCACAAAAATAAGACTTCTAGGTTCACCAAGGGCTTGTTCAACTTTGTGCGTCCTGCTGCGGAGGGAAGGCCTATTGGTCACATTGGTCCATGTGCATAAGCATGTAAAAACAAAAACATCCAGCAGCAAAGAATATCTAATACTGCGCTCCTGTGTCTCAAACATGAGAACGTCATTCTTGAGCATCACGATTATGATGCCTGTGAAAATTTTTTAGCACCGAAAACATTTATTGTCAAAGTGTTTTCAAAGCTACTTACATTGGAGGCATTTTATACACACTGTTCAAGGGGAAAATCAAGACTATTTGTAAACACTGTAATTCACTGTTTAGTGTGTACACACTAACTGACAGAAAAAAGGGAGTTGCTTTCCTGTAAATAGGCTGAGCTTTGAGGCTGGGAAGATCATCATGTTTCTCTTGGGAAGCCTTTGCTAAGACAATGTGTCATAGGCTGGGTCACTGAAGAACATTTGGCACTGGTCCTAAGATGGAGGCTGTGTTGTCCAACATATAAAATAAAAAAATTGTGTCTGAAATCATTAGAAATTTGAACACAACGTATTTGGTGGTTAGAATTACTAATATTTCAATACATTTTAAATGTAATATAATTTTAAAAATGTATGACAATGGTATCTGGTCAAAGGGGTCCTTAGCATTAAAAGAGTCTTACTAAAATATGTATTAATAAAATATGGTGGCTGAAGTGTGCAACAGATTATACAGAGAAAGAGAGGAGAGAAAGAGAGAGGAGAGAAATATATAAAGCAAGACTGGCTTTCAGTTGAAAATTGTTGAAGCAAGGTACAAAGTCTTTATGCATTAATTATAGCATTCTGAGCATTCTGCCTACTTTTATGTATGTTAGAACTTTTCAAAAATAAAGCTTCATATACTCCCTTGAGACACTTAAATGAAATGCAGTTCTCTATTTGGCTAGAATTAATTTCACTGCCTCTCCAGCTGATGGGCTAGATATGGCATTGATGAAAAGAAAAATTAGTAATATGGGACCTAAATAAAGTGGTTCAAATCTGAAGCTAGAGCCCTGATGTACACTTGTCTCAAAGAATCCTTCTCTGTCCAAAGACCTAATGGGCAATCAGAAAATGTGGAGCTGACAGAAAGATACATCAAGGCTCTGAAGTAATTTCTCTAACTGATCTATATATAGTTACTAAATAAGGAGTTAATGACTAGCACAAAATATTTGTGGTAATTCAATAAGATAAGTAAATTAAAAATTGTATCCTGGAGATTTTATGCAAATTGACATTCCAGGAATTACTGATTTAGGGAAAAATGCACCCAAAGGCTTGCTATTCCTTGCTAAATAGGCCCCTCAGAGTATAGCACCAAAATTACTTGTATATACAAGTCTAGTTAGAGCTGAATGTTGCCTTTTTTATTTAATTTCATTTCCTCAATAAAGCTCAGAGTGTTTTTGCTAATGTAATAAAGAGAAAATACAGGCTGTGTCAAGACATATAATTCTGGCCAGTAAAGCAGAATGAAGTAAGTATCAAATCCTTAGCCTAGTTATGGAAATAATGTGTTCTGTACTGTGTCTAATGCAGTAATTTAGAACTCTGGACTATGTGGGCTTGGCCTGTACAAATGTCTTTTCTTTCTTGTTCTTTTGTTTCTCCTTAAAAGGTTTGAAGTGATAGAATTATGTTCTGTGCTTTAGAAACAATCAACTATCACCCAAGATTTCATATACACACAGGTATATTTATCACTTATACATATACATTTTTATAGATACATATCTCTATATTTTTCTATATCTATCTATCTATCTACCTACCTACCTATCTATCATCTATCTATCATCTGTCTACCATCTATCTATCTATCATCTATCTATCTATCATCATCTATGTATCATCAATCTACTATCTATCTATCTAATCTATCATCTATCATCAATCATCTATCATCCACTATATATCATCTATGTTTTTCCCCTTTTAAAAAG
>NW_008355165.1:648590-650110 GCF_000622305.1 Nannospalax galili | reverse complement strand
GGGAATCAAGATGGTTACTTTCTGAGCTCCTTGGCATCTGAGCATGGATATAAAGTCATCAGGTAGATTACAAGGTAATGTTTTTCACATCTACTAATTATTAAGGAGCAAATTTTTTATGCTTCGAAGAATTATTATTTTTAAAATTTTTATTATTTATTATTTTTTTAACACCCACTTCCCAGATAGCAATCTCCCATAGCCTCCCTCCCCCCACTAGAGCCCGTATACTCTGATATCCCTGCTACTGTCTGCTGTGTTGTGGGAACCCCCAGCCATTCCCCACTACTTGCCCTTCTGGTGAATCTAGTCAGCCTATCTAGAGGTCTTTGGTCAGCTGTTCCTCATCTAGCAGTAATCAGTTGTAAATATTCCTTTAGATAAGATTGGGGTCTGCTGTTCATTTTCCCAGTTCTATGCTGGGTTACTATCTGGGGGTCCCTTTGGCCACCCTGGCCAACAACTCAAAAGACGGTATCACCTGTCTGGCATTGTTGCTCGTTATGCAGCCTTTAGCTATACATATGGACTCTTAAGAAATTATATTGGCCCCTTTAATCTTTGGTTATACTTTTGGGTGTTTAAAGCCATACAGTTGGTCCAGATTAATGGATTTACTTTTACTCTTAAGGTCATTTGAGGATCTGTTCCTCAGGGGTCACATAGGCTTGGGAGGAGCCCCTTTCTTTTACCAGTTCCGCCTATGTGAAGATAAGTCAAAGGTCCTATATCTCTTGATCTGCTACTCGACCATGGTTGGTTTCGCTTGGAAGCATGGAGGAAATGATTCCTCTGTGTTGACCCTCCTCTTTGTACACTGGATACTGGTTGAAGTCCATCTGGTGGGGTCTCCTCGGCCTCCTTGATCAAGAGGACAGGTGACCCACCACCATTATAGGACATTTTGAGAGATGCTCATAGTCCCCTGGAACTAGTCGACCTAGGAGGGCAAGGAGCAAAAAGTGTCCTTTATGTCCCTCTGACCAAATTATTATAGGCCTCAAAGTATGTCTGTTAAACACCCCAAAAGGTTAGTTCCACCAGTCTGGTATTTTTAATTACTGTGTGTCATGTAGATAAATCTTGGGCAAAGACCAGTTGTCCTCAGATTCATTGTTCCTTTGATCAAAACGAAGTGGCCCTCTTTATCTATTCTGATTAGTTTTAGTTTAAAGTCTATTTTGTCAGATATTAGAATTGTTACACCTGCTTTTTTCTTAGTGCTATTTGCTTGAAAGTGAGATGAGTTTCTTGCAGACAACAAAAAGATGGACTTTGCTTCTTAATTCATTCAACTAGCCTGCGTCTTTTGACTGGGAAGTTAAGTCCATTGATATTCAAAGATATAATTGGAAGATATGTATTGGTTGCCATCATTTTGATTACTGTTTGCATTTTTGTCTATTTTTTCTTCCCACAATTATACCTTTATTTACTTTCTTTCTTTGACCCTAGGGTATACTTATTCCTTTCTCCATTCTTGGGGAGTTCAGTCCATTGATATTTAAAGTTATTATTGA
>NW_008355165.1:629120-648434 GCF_000622305.1 Nannospalax galili | reverse complement strand
TTCTATAATCCTGTTGAACATCTGGTCCACACCATTATCTTGAGATTCTTCTCCTTCCTGTATGCCTATGATTCATAAGTTTGGTCTTTTTATGGTGCCACACAATTCCTGCATATTCTATTCTGATTTCTTAAATTTTTCATAATCTTTGCTTGTGTGGTCTAGTTCGTCCACTTTTTCTTCCAGTCTTGATACTCTGTTTTCCATTTCATTCATCCTATTGGTGAGGCTTTCTCCCGTCATTTCTAATTGGCTTACTGAGTGTTTCACTTCCTTCTTCATTTCAGCCTGAAGAAGGAATATTCTTCAATATTTCTAACTCTTCCGAATTCATTCAGAAGTTTATCCCTATCTTCTTCAGTTCTTTGATTTCTTTTTTTGTGTGTTCTTTAAATTCACTGAATTCTTTTGTCATGTTCTTTTGAGTTCCATAGCCTTCCATGTCCTGCATTGTCTCTAGGGGGTTCTCATTGTGCTCCTCTAGAGGATTACTGGTATTTGGTGGGGATATGTTATTTCTCTAGGGGGTTCTCATTGTACTCCTCTAGAGGACTCTTGGTATTTGTTGGGGATATGTTATTTTGGCTTTTCATGTTATTATTTTTTCACTGTGATTTTTACATGTGAATTTCTTTTGTAGTTTCTGATTCTTGTGTGAGACTCAGGCCTTCAAGTTTAGGTCTTCTTCTTTTTGTGACCTTTATGTGCCTTTGTGGTTTACCTTTTGGGCCTGAAAAGCTAGTTCGTCTAAGCTGATTGCTTTTGTCTTCAGAAGTTCCCACAGAGGCCCAATTCAGGTGGGGGTCAGATGTTTTCAGGCTTTCTCCTAAGGTCTGGATCCTTCCAGGAATGATTTTGGCCTCAGGAATTTGGGGTTTGGACTGGCCTGGGAGCCTGGCCCAGGAAAGATGCTGGTCTAGGGCAGCTGGTGGCCATGCCACCGAGAGATGTAAAGGCAGATGGAGCAGGAAGAGGCCCCAAGGGCTCCTGGGGAGTGCACTGAGGAGCTGGGTTAGTCTGGATGCAAAGGATCAGGAAGAGGAAAGGTCAGCCCCTGCTTCCCAGAAAGAGGCTGGAGGGTGATGCAGGCCCACAGAAGGAGAGGGAGGTGAGGGTAGGGGGCCAGGCCCAGAAGCAGTGCTCCTGCAGCCCAGAGAACGCACTACATTGGTCTGGATGAAAAGGATCAGGAAGCAGTATTGGTTCCCCAGGTGTCTGGGGCCCCAAGACAAGGAATGGGACAGGACCCAAACTAGGAGGAGAGAAAGGCAGGGGAGATGGGAGGGTGAATGAGGCTGGGGGAGTCAAGGTGAGGAGGGCATGATGGACTTACCCAGGAGAGAGGCCTGTGGCTAGCCATCTATCTATATGTTTTGAAATAGTCTATGTAGTCCAGGTTGGCCTTGACCTTGAAATTCTCCTGTCTCAGTCTCTTCAGTGCTGGGATTATAGGCATGTGTCACTATACTCAGCAGGTGTCTCCTCCTCCTCATTGTCCTCTTCCTCCTCCTTCTCTTTTTCTCCGCCCCTATTTTTTTCTTAAAAGTCTCATTATGCTAGTCCCTGGCTAGTCTGGAACTCACTATGTAGACCAGGTTGGCCTTGAATGCTTTGAACTCACAGAGATCCACCTGCCTTTGCCACCTAAGTGCTGGGATTAAAGGTATATGTTACCATACTTGGCTCATACCCAGTTTCTTGAGCAGTATTTTAAGGAATGAAAATGAGAAGATGGGACAGTGAGATGGCTCAGTTGTAAAGTCGCTTGTCACCAAGCATGATAGCTTGTGTTCAGTCTATGGGATCTACATGGTGGGAGGAATTGTTTTTGTTCCCACAAGCTGTTCTGTGACCTATATATGTGCATTGTGGCATGTGTATGTACATACATACACACACTCACGCACACACATGCACAAACACTAATATGACCTTGACCAAGACACTAAATTTGAACATTTCTTTGAAAGAAGAACAGTGGTGAGATCACAGGGCACTCACTGCAGGATGGAAGGACACTGAGCAGTGAGGATGAACACTGACAGGGAGGAAGAGCCATTCATGGAACAAAGCCTTTCAGCAACCCATCTGTGGCCATTCTTTTGGAGAAGATGAGAACTGACTGAGTGTGGTCAAGGAAGACCATAATTTTTACAAGGCAGTGACGAGGTTCCATTGTGACAGTACCATGGGACTCCACAAGCCTGCCATGAATGAATAAAGCAAGCCACGTAACACAATCATACTGATTGTGTTCTGTGAGGTGTTTCCAGACTTCAGTTAAAGTTTCAAGGTCACATGTGTCAGATCTACTATGAACTGTGTCCTGAGTGCACCACAAGGAACAAATTGTTTTCTCAACATTTTCATCTGTAACTCAGTATATCACCAAAGGCCAGTTCTTCCCAAGACACAGAGCTGCATTTTGTAAGTGGCTGTGGCTTGCCAATGCCTCCACTTCCTCTGGCTTTGGCATTGGCAACCTGCTCTTTTTCTTCTTATATTCTGTGTGACTAGCTTATATTGTATCTCCCACCAGACCCACAGCACCAAGCTCAAAGCTTTCCACACCCATCTACAAGGTCAGAGCTGCCCCGTCAGGCTTTCTGCAGCTACGCCCCTTCCCACTACAACTTTCTTCTCTGCTCTTTCCAGGATTCCCTACAGGGAGGAGGACACGGTTTGTGGGGGACACTTTCCTTCCTTCCCTCCCTCCCTCAGACACTGCAAGTTCTCCCTCTTGAGACCACTAATTATATCTTTCCACTTAGGGTTATCTATTAAACACAAGTAGGCTCTTTTTCCATATAAACAGAAACCCCTATCCCAGGTATAGCAGCATTGTAAGCATAGGTCCAAAGACTTTTAGCATCCATGAACTTGATGTATCACATATTTAAATTTGTGTGACATATCCCCTAAAATTCACAGGGTCAGGCGTGGTGCCACATGCCTTTAGTCCCAGCACTTAGGAGGCAGAGGGAGCCTTGTCTTCATGGTGAGTTCCAGGCTATTTGGGGTACAGGGAGACCTTGTCTCAAAAACAAAAACAAAAACACAAAACAAAACAAAACAAAAAAATCAACCAGGCCGGACATTGTGGCACATACTTTTAATATCAGTACTCTGTGAGATCGAGGCCATTCTGGTCTACACAGCAAGTTCCAGGCCAGCTGGGGCTATAGGGAGACAATGTCTCAAAAAACCAAAAAGAAAAAACAAAAAAGAAAAAACAAAACCCCAACCCCCGCCCCCCCAAATGCTCACAAAACGAAAGAAAACAACCAACCAGCTACACACACGACAACAACGATGCTCAGGAACTACTTCGGTTCTTTAAAGAAAGGAAATTACTTATCAGCCCCCCCCCACGCCGTTTCCCTTTTTTATTCTTTCTGCAGAAATTTTTATAATACTCCATTTGATTCAAAGGGAGGATTACTGCTGTGATAATCCTTTAGTTTCTGTAGCTAATGAGAAATTTTCAAAAGCTGCTCATACAGGATTCAGTGTTATACACTCAGTCTCCAATCTCCTTAGAAGGTTTCAAAACAACCCATTATAAGCATCTCACTTCTCAGGAAGAGGTCTTGCTTTAAGTTAGTAGGGTTTCATGTGTACACGTGTTGGTAACAGTTGCCAAGTATCAATGGGCATGATGATATGATGCTTTTCATTAAACTTTTAAACTGAAATGTTTGGACTACTTATTTTTGTTTGTGCTACTCAACCACTTGCCACTGTGCCCTCTCTGCCCCTTCCTCCCTCCTAGAAATAGGCTGCAAAATTTCAATGCATTTTCTTGTTCCAAGCAAACTGTCTATTTTGGTAAGCCTTTTCAATACTCCTCCAGAATCTACTGTGTCTCCTTGTCTACCAGGCATAGGGCCCTTCTAACCTTTGATACCCAGTTAGGTTATTACATAAAGCTTTAATTGCAGTGTCTCTTGCCCATCATACCCACAAGCTAAGGGAGTGAGATGATGAAGGATGGACCATAGCTTTGTTGTGAGGCCTGGGGCCAGCACCATAAGCTCAGCAGAACTGGGAAGCTTAACCCCTCCGAAGTCTCCATCTGTCAAGAAGAGGTCATGCCACTGATTTGTCAGTGTTGTTGTGAGGCTAAAGATAATCTCTGTAAGAGTGAGCACTGCCTGACTTAAAGCAAGTTCACAATCAGCTGAGTCTAGAAAATATACTATCTAGGACTCATATACACCACATGTGTGTATACATGGTGAATTCATAGCAGATATAATGTGTTTTAAATGTTAAGCTACTTTGATGTTTATAGATTATACCTAAGATGTAACCTTCCCATCCAAAACTGGAATAGCTTGTTTTGCGAGATATGAGGATTACATTGAGGTATCTTTTGCTTAGTAGAACACTGGGCTGGAGAAACACAAAACGTTAATATGTACACAGTTACTCTGTCACCACCCCACACCGACCATCTGTCTCTTCTGTCACTATCAGCAGGAGACTTTCCCATCAGCCACACACATCACAACCTGCAACAACTGGGAAAAACTGGGACAAACATCAGCTTCCTTCCAAGCCTCATGAGCAGTTGTAATATGTAGACAGTCTTTAATGAAGTCACCACCTAAATAAGTATCTGAGGAGAATGAGGAGTAAACACAGCTGCAGTGTACTGGCCATGAACACACACTGACCAAATAAGCAATACAGTTTAGTTCCAACACATTTGTAAAGGTGACATGATGGACTTTGGGAGTTCCCTTTCATGACAAATCATGTGTTGGCTATTGCCCAAACCTGCTTTTATTGATCAGCTAAGATCTACTATGTTAACTCTACTTGCTGTTGTTTCTTCCTAGACTTCATGCTAAGGGGAAGAATTGTCTAGCAGGTTAGTGGACTGGGAAATAAAACCATACAGTTTCTGTTCTCAGAGAGAGCAGATTTTAGTAGCAAACATTAAAAATGAGACCAAGTAGTTACTGATCAATGTGGAAATGCCAAAGGCAAAGTAGGCTTCACTGAAGCACAATGAGCATGTGGTCTCATGGAAATGCTCATTATTAGAAACACTCCCATGCCCCAGATTCCAGACCTTAGCTTCTTAGGAATCCTTGTCAACTGCATTAAGTCCCACAGGCATATTATGAGCCACTGGGCTGAATGGAATGCTTTTCTTTTCCTTTCACTTTCCTTTCTAATATCACACAAACTGCTTCTCTATTGGTTTCATGATTTGCTTTTCTGGAGTATGCACTCAGGGGACTTTTCAACAAGAGACTTAAATATACACTGATCAGAATGACCAAAACTTTAAAAAAATGTGAGGGGATGGGGGATGCAGCAAGTATAGAAACAGATGTGCTGGCTTCTTTAAGTGTAAGCATGCACTTTTCACATAATACAGTGACAGCACTCAAGCATTTGGCTCAGAGCGATGAAAGAAAACATGTGCTCAGACAAAACTCAGGGCAAAAAATTTTTACGGCAGCTCTCCTTGAGCCTTTCAAAAACTATACATTCCACTCCATGTTCTTTAGCAGGTTAATATTAAACTAGTATATTCATAGCACAAAATACCACTCAGCAATGAAAAGGAGCAAACTATTGCTATAAGATCTAATCAAGATGATCTCAAGGGCATCATGGTGAGCGAAAAAACAGCCTTCATAGTTGCATCCTGTGCAGGTCCCTTTAGAGAGCAGTCTTTTTCCCCCCTTTGAGACAGGGTTTCATGTAGTCCAGGCCTGCCTTGAACTCCTGAGTCCCCAGTTCTATCACCTGAGTGCTGAGACTACAGGTGCCATGCTCGACTCTATATACAATATTCTTTAACCATCAAGTTACAGGCATGAAAAGCATTCACAGTTGATGAGATGAAGGAAAGACCAACAGAGTGAGGTGGTTGGGACTGTGAAAGTGCAGCCTGAGGGGCTTTTGAGAAGGAACGACTGTCCTGTACTTGACTCTGGTAGTGGTAGTTATCTAAAGATGTACTTAACTGCCCCCAGCATGTAAAACTGGCAAAACTGAGAAGTCTGAAAAACACTAGTACGCATATTAAACTCCATTTCTTGTCTGTGATATTGTACCCTTGGCATACAAGATGTTACCATTGGGGGAAACTGGGCAAAGGGTGATTTCTGTATTACTGTCTCCAACTGTTACAAGTGACACCATGATAAGTGAAAAAAGGAGAGGATTTATAGGTAGAAATATTTAGAGAGGCCTTGAAAATACACATATTTTTACATCTGTTCTCACTAAGAGCCCAGCTTGGCTTGGTATCTCTAAAGCACTCTCAGACTAGAGAGGAAGGCAGGATTCCACTTTTTCTCCCTGACTCATGAGATTCCTTCCAGCTTAAACTATCTTTTATTTTGAGTTGGTTTTATTCATTTATTTGATCAACAACTTAAAATTTGATTCATCCTTGTATTGTTATAGAATCAAAATACGTAATATTATGGATAGCAAAAATTCTAATGCAATTTAAAATAGCGTATCAAATCAAATATATAATGGAAAAATTTAAAAATCTATTTTGAAAGAGAATTCATCTGTCTTTTCTTTTTCAGGCTATCTTGGAAAAGAAAAAAAAATCCCAGTATGGTGATACATAACTGTAATCTTAGCACTCAGGAGGCTAAGGCAGGAGGCTCACACATTTGAGGCTAACCTTTGGTACACAGAGAGAGCCGGTGCCCAAAAACCAAGGTTAACAAACAACAAAAAGTAAAAAAAAAAACAAAAAACAAAAAAACACCCTACCTACTAATCTGTCTAAATTAAATGTAAAAAAACCCTCAAAGGTATAGCCAAGGGGCAAGCACCAACCATGGTGCTAAATGATCATATGAAATAATCCTACTGCAACCCAGGCAGATGTGCTCAAGCTTGTACGAATCTCGTCTATAAATCAAGAGCTTGCCATACATAGGAACAGTTCATTTTGCACATCAAAATGATCCAGCATATGGCTGGTTTCATTAGAATCTGAGGACCTATTAATATTTATGGTAATAATGATTTGTATGAAAAAAGAAAATTGATTCTACACTATTGAAAAATTAGTAACTTAGCTGCATAAGAAAGATAATAAATGTAAAATGACTTATTTAGGTAATTGATTATACAGACTGTCTCCAATGTGGCTTCTATTTGAAGGATAAAGAAATATTTAGATTATAAACACAAATTCCCGGTAATATATTTTGTGTTCATGCCATTTTCCCCAGACTTATCTAAAAATATTTCAAGATATAATAACTTATCAAATTTATTAAGTGGTAAGGGATTCTAGATTTTCCATAGATAAATTATATCAGCGAGAAAATAATCATAATAAATTAAAAATGAATAAGAAAAGAGTTCATAATTGCTCTTCCAAAATTAATACATAGAATTTCAATTAAAAAAACTTTCAAAATCATCTTGTAGCATGCTCTGGGTGTAGACAGTGAGCTAGGTGCTGCAGCTGCAGAGAGGGCTAAGGAAGGAACTTTAGCCTCTGAGGCATTTATAGTCTTTCTGGAGATACAGGACATGTACCTAAGGGAGACAGGGTCAATGTTAAATAAAGGCCCAATGACTTTCCAACATGGCTTCCATGGGAAAATCACTGAAATATAAATACACTTCTGCTAAACAAATGACTCAATATGAGGACAGCCAGTGCAGTTTTTCAAGCAATCCCAAGTGATTCAAAATGGAAATCATCTGCTTTATTGAGTTCTCAATGCCATTTCTGGGTGCTTCTTCTAAAACAGAACTTAAAAAGAAATAATCAAAGACAGATTTCTTAGAGGTATACCCAAGCATGTCTCTCTTTATCCCCAGATATTGTATTTTATTATTCCTTTGTTCAAATCGATTCCAAGAGTCATTTACTAATTACCCATTAAGCACCAAGCATGTAGAGACAAAAATTAAGGCATGACCCTCAGGATTAAGGATCTGCATGTGAAAAAACGATGCACTAAATACCATGGAAGAGTTGTAAAGTTAGGATGAGGAGGAAGCATGGCATGGTGGTCGTAGAGCAGGAGGTGCTCCAGGAGTCCTGAGATAAGTAAGCAAGGGCAAGTACAAGAACAGAGAGCTAAAAACGGTCTGGTAGAGCACAGCATACACAAAAGGCCAAACTATTAGAGAGACTGTCCAATAGCTCAGAACAGCAAGAAAACTGGGGGGGGGGGGGCACCAGGGAGGATGAGTTGGAAGCTAATGATAATGAAAACAAGTGAAGAAGCTACTGAAATTCCACATGAATACCCAAGGTTTTCAATAAAGTAGTGGTGGTGCAAATAGTGAGGAGAGGCAGGTCCATGAAGAGACAGACTGGATGAGAGGGAGAGGAAGAAAGCAAAGGTACTGATTCAGGCAACTAGCTACACAGTAGCCATGTTCTTTGGACCAGGAAAGGCAAGAAGAGGTTCAGACTTGGGGAAGATGAACGCACCTTGGAAGAGCAGTTTTCACACAGGACGAACATCTTCATTTTTCTATTGTGCTGGAAGCCCAGGGAACATTTGAATAATTCCTACTTTTTATTTATGACAGCAAGTGACCTGTGATGTACTGGCAGCTGTCATCACTCATTCCCTGCACCAAGTTCACTTATGGATGTGGATGGTCATTGAAGCTCACTAACAGAGGCCAATGGACAGGAAGGGTTTCAACAAAGAGGACCAGGGGAGAACTTTTGGACTGAATCCTTACATTTGGAAAAAGCCTTTGGCTTCTGTGGGGGAACCAGGCTCAGCAGGGTAGAAGTATACAATGAGATTTGTTTTCTACAATAGTTCCAAGTGGTGCATGTACCACGTGGAGACGTTGGACATGGATGGGCCATCATGAAGGGAAGGCTGATACACAGGAGCTTTACATGGCTGGACCAGCCAGGCAGATGAACTACTGTGTGATGAAGCTGCACAGCCCATTCCAAGAAAGCCCAGGAACAGCAGCTTGGACTGCAAGCAGCCCAGAGGAAGCAGGGGACAACTGGCTCAGTAAATCACACAGGGATCTCCCAACAACACTAGAGCTAAGGGAAATGAAATTCCATAGTCTGAAATGTTAAGCCAGAATGTGGAAGAAAGGACAGAGAGTGGGCAGGAACCTAGGGGACGGCAGCAAGTGGTAGCAAGCTCCCTATTCCTGTTTGGGGAACTAAAGAGAAGCTGGGGTCCAAAAGCCATGGACTCTCTATGTTTAATTTTATTTTTAAAAATAATATTGTTATTGATTATCTGAGAATTTCATACAATGCATTTTGATCTTATTCAAACTCCCTCTCTCACCTCCTCTCAGATCCGCTCCACCTCCCTACCCTCTACTTAGTGTCCTCTATTTTTTGTTGTTTCTTATTTTTTATATATTTTTATTGAGTTTTGTGCATTTTATAGGATAAATCTTAATCATATTTAGACCTCCTTCTGCATCCAAACTCTCTCATAATCCCTCCACCAGATTTCATGCATTCTGTCATGTATGTTAAGGCCTACCTAGTCAAACATTTATACCCAGATGTCCCTGGGTACAAGTTCATCCACTGGAGTAAAGAAGATCAACTTTCCCTCACCCCACAGTAATCAGCTGCCAATAGTTTTTCAGCTAAGGTTGGGGCCTACTGTCCATTGCCCCATTTTTATGTTGCGTATTTGTCTGACTGAGTCAGTGTGAGTCTTGTGCATATTGTCACCATTGTTGCAAGTTCATATAAGCAAGTTCCCAGAGGCCTGAAAACCTGCTTCCTTATGTTCATGCACCAACCCTGGCTCTCTTATGCTTTTTAAAAAAAAGCCTATTGAGTCCAATTTGTGTTCCCCAAATACTCCTAGGTGTGTTCCTCAGGTAAGGCTATTTTATTCTTTTAAATCCATTCTACAAAGTGATAGATTTCATAACGAAATTTTCATCCACGTATATCATGTATTATGACCACATTCATCCCTCATAAGCCTCTTCTGCCTCCTCTTCCTCCAACTAAGTCCCTTCCTTTCCCCAAATAGCCTCCCTTCTACTTCCATGTCTTGCATGTGTGTGTATATCTATACACACATACACATACAGGCATGTTAACTATTCTAGATTACACATATGAAAGAAATATGCAACATTTGTGTTTCTGAATCTGACTTATTTTGCTAACAGGATGATCTCCAGTTCTGTCCAATTTCTTACAGATGGCATGTGGTGGTTTGAATGGATGATGGTTCCCCATAGGCTCAGGTCTTTGAACACTTGGCTTCCAGTTGATGGCTATTTGTGGAGGTTCTAGAACCTTTAGTAAGTGCAGCCTTGCTGGAGGAGGAGGTACATGACTGGGGGTGGACTTTAGGGGTTTAGAGTCTCACCCCACTTTCAGGTTGGGATCTCAGCTTCCTGTATAATGTAATGTGGTCAGTCAGGTTTCTGCTCATGACTCCCCTGTCATTATAGATTCTCCCCTGGAACTGTAAGCAAAAATAATTTCTTCTACAAGTTGCTATTGGTCATAGTACTTGTTCACAGCAACAGAAAAGTAACTTGACACATGATATAACTTCATTCTTTTTTCTGGCTGAATAAAACACCATTATGTATATGTACCACATTTTCTTATTCCATTCATATGTTGATGGACACTGAGGTTGGTTATATCTATCTTGGCTGTTGTGGATAGTGTTGCAATAAACACGGATGTGTAAGTATCTCTATGGAATGCTGACTTAGATTTCTTTGGTCATATACTCGGGGTACTACAGCTGGATCATATGGTAGTTCTATTTTTAGTATTTCTGGGAACCTCTGTACAGATTTCCATAGTGTCTAGACTAATTTACATTCCCACCCGTGTGTGTAAGGGTTTCAAAGGTCTCATATCTGTGGATTTGTTATTTTTAGGTCCTTAAAGAGCGTCTGGGATCACCGGAAAAGGTCTCTGGTAATTATTTGGCTACATTTCTCTCTTACTTCACATGCCTTCCCTAATTATCAGCTGCTGCAGTGACAAACAACTACAGTCACTGATGTGTCATTCAATTTCATGTCCAATATATATATATATATATATTGGTCTTGTTAGAACTAATGCTTCTACTGCTTTACCTACCTGGAGAATTCCTCTCATCCTTCAAAATCAAGTGATGATGTCACCTACTCTGACCCTTACAATATGGTATCATCATTGCACCTCATATACTGTTTGGCCATTGATCAAACACGGACATCACTCACCTCATGCTTGGCATGCAGCTTGGAATGCATTTCTGATAAGTAAATCAGAGAACATACCTCAATATGAGCCTGGCTCATCTTTCCTTGGAGCACTGCATCCTTCCCTTGGAGCACTACCCCAGTAATGCACTACATAATTGGCTTGTTTCTGGAGCCTTAGCAGTATTGCCTCACTTAGACAGTGGGATTTTAACAGAAGGGAACTCCAGTTGTTAGGCACTAGCACCAGCCTCAGTGTGACCTCACAGCCCCACCAACAGCCTGCCAATCACACTAAAGCTCAGTTCTGCAAAGCAGAAGAGATTCCAGGAAAAGAGATGTTTCTGGAAATGCCAATCACACATTGTCTTCCAGCTACTCAGGGAGCTGGCCCTTCAGAGGATGATCAGAGAAAAGAGAGATGTGATCACTGGTCTGGGAGGTAATTTCAACCCAGGGAGAGGGATCCAGGGACGTGTAATGGACCCTGAGGGAGAGGGATCCAGGGACGTGTAATGGACCCTGAGGGATCTATGAGCCATCATGTTGATGAACATTTTTTTTCTCAGAGGACAGTCCACAGCATCCTTTAGATTTATAAAGTAGTTCATGGCAAACATCAGGACCCACTATTATAAAACCCTGCATTGCTCCCAGAACCAACAACTGACTTTGGACCACAGAGGACTTGGTTATGATGATAGATTTGGGACTGCCTCAGGCTCAACATTTATATGTTCTTGAACCACGGGGAGAAAAGCTTTTCAGAAGAGAAAGGGAGTGTGTCACTTGAAGAAGTTCCATTTTTGTGTCATATGCAAATTCAGGTGTAATGAGGGAGAGGAAGTTCACCTTGGGATACCCGGAAGTTGACCTTGACATTGACCTTGACATCCTTAGAACAACAAGCTGCTCAAAAGTAGAAAATGAAAAGTCATGTTTGAACCTGTTTTCTCAGGAGTGGGCTCCGGAAAACACTAACAAACACAAATCCTGTGCAGTGGACCTTTTTTCTTCCTGGCATAGAAGCATGTGGCCTGAGCTGACTGTAGAAGGGGGTTTTCAGTATCAATGAGAAAAGACAGACAGATACATTCATTCATTCATTTTCTCTCTCTGTCTCTCTCTGTCTCTCTCTCTGTCTCTGTCTCTCTCTCTCTCTCTGTCTCTCTCTCTCTCACACACACACACACACACACACACACACACACACACACACAAACAAACAAACACAACAGGAAAAGCAAATCTGAGACTGGAGAGGCACTTGGACTACACTCTGGAGAACGGAAAGTAATTTTTTACCCAATCCTACAAGGTTAGATAAAAACAAGAAAAAAGATTTTCACTAAAATATATATGTGTGTTTTCTTTCTTTTTTTAAAGAAAAACATAAATCTCTCAGACATCTGAACAGCCCTATAGGATTTTTTTTTGGCTTATTTGGTTCCTACTGTTCCTCCTTGGCTAAAAAAAAAAATCCTTGGGGAATTGAAGAGATGGCTCAGAGATAAGAGCACTTGCTGCTCTCCCAGAGGTCCTGAGTTTAGTTCCCAGCACTCACGTGAGGTGGCTCATGAACAGCCTGTAACTCTAGTTCCAGGGGATCTGATGCCTCCTGCTGGCACCCCCACTCCCTCACAAATAAAAAAAAAAATAAATCTTACAAAATCTTTACAATGAATCTTTTAATTTCAGTTGTTCAGAGTACATGCTTTGTACCCAAAGAGATATAGGCTTTTTCACTGACCTGCTAAGGAATTCTGGATAAGCTTCTGAGTACCCTCCACCTCCCCCTCTCTCTTGTTTTGAGACAGGGTCTTTCTATGTTGCCCTGGTTGGCCTTGAACTCAAAGAGACTCTCCTGCCTCTGCTTCCTGAGTGCTAGAATTAAAGGCAGCTTTCTTACCCTCTTTTAAGAACTCATTCAACAGTTATAATCGAAGTGAAGCAATCACAAAGGGCTCATAAATGAAAGAAGTGATGGTGAGGGGTCTTAGACTATAGCACACTGTAAACAATCAACTATGGAGTAACAACATGTTAATGAAGAAAATGAATCCAGGGACACATTTTCATGCACTGTCACAGAAGCTATAGCAGATAGAGAGGAAAAACTCAGAGAGGGAGACCTAGGTTCCTCAGTGAGGACTCCCTGTTATATACATCAGACAGGTGGTAGACTGTCTTCCTTACCTTCAGGTGTGGCCAGGCCTGGTGAAGAAACATCCTTGCTCCCTTACAATAATGTGAGCCATCTGTCCAGGCCCAGGGAAGACCCAGAAAGCTATAGCCTGAACAGCACTGCCTGTATTTCCCAGTGGCCCATTCTGGTGGGTGCTACCAGTTTTCTAGAAAGCCTTGGCAAAGCCTGGGCTCACCCTGTACTAGCATACTTTCTGCTTAGCCAAGTGGCCTGGATGAATCTCCTAGTCCATCTGGATCAGAAGATGTTATTGCGAGGGGTATATTAATTAATTGATTATCACCCCTTGGAAGCTATCAAGATTGCACTTTTATCTTTTTCTTTGAAAGGACTTGCCACCCACTTTTATTACATACAAAAAATTAGCTGAGGGTTTTGACCATGTATATTTATAAATTGGTATGATATGACATAAGCATCACAGGCTGGGAATGTTCTCCTGTGACAGTCACTCCTGTTTTGACAGAGCTCTTTTTTCTAACTAGAAACCTCAGGCTGGATGCCTCACACTCAGAACCCACAGAACAGTCTGGGAAGTAGGCTGCTGGCATCACGGCTCTGCACCCACACTGGGTCTCCAGGGAGCCGGACATTTAATCCCACTAAGCGCATTTTCTCTAAACTTGTCTCCTCAGTTGAAATCTTACTTCATTCAAGATTTGCATATGGCTTTTCTTGCTGGTTATTCCATTAAACCTAAATTTCATTTCCTTCTCAACCACCTTCCCCACAGGGTAGGAAGGAAAGCAAACACTTTTCTTACATTATCAAAGAAAGCTGATAAAGCTTATTATGAAAATCAACAGAGATGTGAGCTAGAGACCCCAGATCATTTCCCTGTCACCCATAATTTCCTTTGAGATCTGGGGACTGTGGGTGAGTACCATGCCTGGGAAAGACCAAACTCCACACTTCATTGTGGACCTTCCTTACCTCTATGCTCGCCACGTGTGGCACTGAATATCACATGATTGAGATGCTTTCAAGGAAATCACCCTGACTACACTTCCTTACCCGGCAGTCTCTCTGAAGGGTCTTCATGAGTGCATTGTATGTTTCTGTATCAAAGTACAGGCCCTCGTGCATGTCTTGTAGGAAATCCAGGTCCTTAAACGTGGGGTTGGGTTTCTCTCTCTCTTTCCGGGATGCTCTTCGCTTGTAGGTGGAGCCTTTCAGGTCATAGGTCAAGTGCATCCTCATGGCGCGGGGCAACACGTTGTTCATCACCACAATCCGAATGTTTATGCCCCCCGACTGCATGCAATATAGCCCATAGAACTTTGGCAGAAGAGTCCTTGGATTCTGGTTTAAATTCTAGAAAGAAAAAATTAAAAATAAGAAAAAAATATTTGCAATCCCCCATTTTCAAAGAGAAATGCTTCATGAAAAGTGAGTTTTAAAGTTAATATAACTGAAAATGGAGTGATTATCTTTATCAATGCCCATTGTAAAAATGTCAATTTCTTATTTTTCCTCCTTACACTTCCCTGTTCTTTGTCTCCCTTTTCCCTCCCATCGAAGTCTTTTCCCCCTAAACAGTCGGTTCTATTTTCACGTCATGTATACATATATCATCTAAATGTTTTTATTGCATCTTTACTTATTTGTATACCTACTGTGTGTGTGTGTGTGTGTGTGTGTGTGATAGCGTGCAAGTGGAGGTCAATAGCCAACTTGCAGGAGTTTGCTCCCTGGTTCTCTCCTTTTATTATATGAGTCCTGGGGATTGAACTCAGGCTGTCAGGCTGGATGGCAGGTGTCTTTACCTGATGATCCATGTTGCTGCCCCTACATATGTAATTTTATGTATCTATAAAAAAAATCTAGTGTTCATAAATGATAGGAAGTGTGATATTTGAGACCGACTTAATTTGCTTGATATGGTCACATCCAGTTGCATCCATTTCCTGGAGACGGTATAATTCCATTCTTCTTTATGGCTGAAAAAACATTCCATTGTGTATGTATACTAATTTTTTTTAATCCATTCTTTTGCTGATGGACAACTAGATTTGGTTCCATAACTTAGCTATTGTGAATAGTGCTGCAATAAATATTAATGTGAAAATAACTGTTGTTTTGAATTTCTTTCTTAACCTGCTACTGGAATAGTTGTAACCACTGCAACCATTGTTCTAAAATTCAGAATAATAAAAATGGCTGTATGGAACATGGACATCATGCTCTAAATTAGCTTCAACTAAACATAGGCAAAGAACTGATGGCTACTATATAGCTAAAGAGAAAATTAATTGTTGAGAAGTTAAGTGATGAATGGATTGAATTTTAGCCATTCTTGCAAAACCATTTTCCCAATTAGTGAGACTGATGTTTTAAAAAATTATTTTTTATTTATTTATTTAATCTTATGCGCATGAGTGTTTTGCCTGCATGTAAGTGTACCACATGTGTGCAGTGCCCATGGAAAGTAGAAGAGGGTGTCAGATCCCCTGAGATTGAATTAGAGGTGGTTGTTGGGTGTTGGGAAACAAACCCCAGTCCTCTCTCTGCAAGAGCAGCCAGAGCTCTAAAGTGCTGAGTCATCTCTCTAGCCCCAATGGAAACGATTTGTAAGCATACTGTAGGATTACACATTTCCATCACTCCCACCAGTCCTGAGTACTGTCAGTCTTCATTATCATTATAGGCATGATTGGTGAAAATCAGGAACAATTTTCAAAAAATTAAGTATCACTGGTTAAGTATAAAAATCTAATACCCTCGATATATTTTAGCTACTGAAAAGGTAAGTCTGTGTTAAAAACCTTTGCTAATTTTTGTTATGTTATGGCTGAAGTTCTTGATATAGTCTGGATTTCTATAATTTTCTTCTATATGCAATAAATATTTCTTCTACTATGTGATCTTTTTATTATAAAAATAGAGAATACATACCCATTCCTACTGCACTTTAAATGTGGGTGGGATTTTAATAAATTAGTAAAGGGTATATAATAAAAAGTCTCCTGCTGGCCCTCCCCTCATTCTTCCCCTAGGTCCCAGGGTTTGTAGAAATGACTTTTTTTTTTTGGTGTTTTTGAGACAGGGTCTCCCTGTAGCCTCATCTGTCCTGGAACTATGTGGACTAGGCTGGCCTCGAATTCCCAGAGATCCACCTGCCTTTGCCTCCCAAGTGCTAGGATTAAAGGCGTGCATCACCACGCCCGGCAGAAATGACTTTTACCACATTCTTTATAGCACTCTATGTGATTATGTTAAACTTTGTGCCTATTATGTTTGTACTCTAAATGTTCTGCCTTTTGTTGGAGTCACATTTATTCATTTCTTATGCTTTTCGTTTAACAAAGCTTTTGTAGCTTATGATTCTATTTTCTTCCAACTTTTTAATAGTTTTCATCATTATATTTGACTTTACTTCATAAGCAATACATTCTTATGTATGTGAAAGACCTAATATCAGGAATATAATTTCTATCCCAAGTTGATAGGTATTTACTGGACTTTCCCAACTGAATTTAAGTCTCTCCTAGGTCAATACAATAAACTGTCAAATGCACATGGTTTATTTCTGGACACTTCATTTGAATCCACTAATCCATCTGCTGGAATTGCAGTTATACTTCATCTTTAGAAATTTCTTGTTGGGGACTGGGTGTGGTGGTGCATGGCTTTAATCCCAGCACTTGTGGGGAGGCAGAGGCAGAGACAGGTGGATCTTTGTGAGATGGAGACCAGCCTGATTGCCATACAAGTTCCAGGTTAGCTGGGGCTAAAGAAAGACCCTGTCTCAAAAAGACAACTCCCCCAAAACAAAAAAGTTTTATGTCTGTCTGTCTGTCTGTTTATATATATGGGGCCAAGGGGGGGAGATATGTCAATAACCTATGTATGGAGATTAGAGGATATTTCAGGAATTGGTTCTCTCTTTCCACCATGGATCCTCAGGGGTCCAACTCAGGTTATTAGGCTTGTTGGCAAGTACCTTTACCCACTGAGACATCTCATCAGCCCATTATACCACATCTTTAACATTACTTACAGCCTTATAGATTTTTGGTACAAGTTTTGGTACAGATACATCCTTTCCCTTTCATTTTTGGGGTATGTGTGTATATGCATGTGTGTTTACATGCATGTGGGCACATGTGTGCCCACACATGTGGAGTCTATTGGTTGACATTGGGTATCTTCTTCAATTGCTCTTTACTTTATATATTGAGGCAGGGTCTCTTACAAGAGCCAACTGTTTATGGATTTAGCTAGCCTAGCTAGCCCGCTTGTTCAGGGGATCCGGTCTCTAACTCCCACATAGTGGGATTACATGGGGGCCTCCATGCTTGCCTGGAATCTATGGAGATGCTGGAACTACAGTCTTCCTGCTTGCCAGACAAACACTTTCTCTGCTGAGGCATATCCCTAGCCCCTTCATTTTCCTTCTTTTTAAAATGTTTTTTATTCATTTTTATAACATTTTTTACTCAACTGATCATAAAACTTTTTTAAAACTAAATCCTTTTTTTTTTTCTTTCAAATGAGTCAGCTTTTCAAGATCTGGGAAAGATTCCATTTGAACTTCTGGGTTTTTTTTTTTTTTTTTTTTGTCTTTTTGAGACAGGGTCTCCCTATAGCCCCAGCTGTCCTGGAACTCACTATGTAGACCAGGCTGGCCTTGAACTCAGAGATCTGCCTGCCTCTGCCTCCCAAGTGCTGGGATTAAAGGCGTGTGCCACCACGCTCAGCCCCATTTGAACTTTTATTCATATAAGTTTATTTGGGGCAGTAGAAATATTTATTTACAATATTGAGTTCCGGAACAATGCATATATTTTTATTGTTTCACACCTTTTTACATCTTTAAAATTTGTAGTTTCCTTCATTTTAATCTCTTTTTAAAGGCTTTCTTAATATTTTTAGCTAGCATACAAAGTTTCTTTGTGTTTTACCTAGTTAACTGTAATCATCAATTTCACATAGCCTACAGTCATCTGAGAGGAAAACCTTGATTGAAGAACTGCCTAGAACAGACTGGTCTGTGGCATGTTTATGGGGAACTGTCTTGAGTAGGTGGGCTCAGCCCACTGTGGGCAGCTCCATTCCTAGGCAAAGTTGTCCTGCACTGTATAAGAAAGTTAGCCAAGCAGAAGCCTGAGAGCGAGACAGCAAGCCAGCAAACAGCATTCCTCCATGGTTCCTGCCTTCACTTCCTTCAGTGACCATTGCGATCTGAAAGTGTAAGCCAAATAAACCCCTTCCTACCTCAGTTGCTTTGGCTAGAGTGCTCCTACAGTAGCAACAGAAAGGACACTAGAACACATTCCGACATGTTTGAATGCATATCATTATATCGTGTTCATGCCTGCCCCTTTTCTGCTGCCTTCCCGTCTCCTCTTCCCACTTGCTTGTCTTCCTTGTCTGCACAGCGATGGCTGCTTTTACATCACACATGTTCCACGAACATTTGTTTTGAAAGAATGAAGCATTTTAGAGTTTTTCTTATTACAAATTTTTCTTAATTGATTACTGTTCATGTTACACTTACTGTAACTTATTTTCCCAAACAGAATTACAGGAACTTCACTTATTTTTATCTTAAATTTTCATTAAATTTCAACAGCTACATGTGGTTAGTGGGTATCACACTGGACAATGCAGTTTCAGAATGAAGTACTAGCACTTCTAAACTTATGAGCAAATGGAAGTTCACAGTTGACTTGTGTGGCAGGGGGCCAGAGAGCATGATCTCAATCTTAGGTTACTTTAAAATGTATAGATGAGCCGGGTGTTATGGAGCACGCCTTTAATCCCAGCACTTGGAAGGCAGAGGCAGGCAGATCTCTGTGAGTTCGAGGCCAGCCTGGTCTGCATAGCGAGTTCCAGGTCAGCTGGGGCTACATACAGGGAGATCCTGTCTCAAAAAGACCAAAAAAAAAAAAAAAAAAAAAGGGGAAAAAAAAAACAACAAC
>NW_008355165.1:613699-629028 GCF_000622305.1 Nannospalax galili | reverse complement strand
ACACCACCCAACAACCCACACAAAAAAAAAAAAAAAAAAAAGAAAAAAAAAAAAAGGGCCCTTTTAACAAAAAAAAAAAAAAAAAAAAAAAAGGGTACAGATGAACACAGCACCTGAGAACATATACATCGAGCACTAATAATATGGATTTCTAGGCAATGCACATGGTGCTGCTTCTTTTTCCTGTCTGTATTTTCTATTTTTCTGAAAAAGAAAATGCTTGAGAATCAAAACCTTTTAAAACACGCATGCTGCCCAGTCAGACTTTTGATTTTTATAATTAAAAATGAGGTTAGTTTGTGTACTAAACACTGTCTCTAGGAGATCTGGGGATTAAAATGATGTCTCTCTGTAGAGATGAATTGTGTGGTGGCTTCTCATGGATTCTACTGTGGGTCAAAGGTGACCATTCACACCTGGAGTAAGGAATGGCTCTGAAATCTACACGTTTGCATGTAGCTGCTCTAATCATAGAAAGTTAGGGGTTATGCAACCACATTGACACAAGAGATATGAAAATGACAGAAATACTTAGCAACATTTGAAAAAAAATAAAAATTAACACCAAATGTCTAATAAATCAATCTGACCTAAGTTATTGTTTCTTTTTCCCCAAAATATTAGGGGAAAAGTTAGGTATGGTGACCCATGCCTTTAATTCTAGGACTTGGGAGGGGTGGCAGGAGGATCAGGTGCTCAAGGCCAGCCTCAGCTACACAGAGAGTTTGAAGTCAGCCTGGACTATGTGTTAAAACAACAACCCCTACAAGAAAGGTAATTCTCCTGTTAGCATGTTTAACCTATGAAACCCTGAACTGTGGCTTCTCCTGTTAGCATGTTTAACCTATGAAACCCTGAACTGTGGCATGCAGAAGGTAATAACAGCGCAGACTAGGAGCTGGTGTGCACTGTGGGGCTGGAATGCAGCCTCTGTGCAGGCCCAGTTCTCTATCAGGCTGTGCAGACCCTGCTTTGCACTTCTCTCCATGAGTGCCTTGCCTTCTTTTATCGTGGTTATTAATTTTTCTTTATTACATTTATTTATTTAGCATGTGTATGTGTATGTGTGTGCGAGATGTGTGTGGAAGTCAGAGGACAATGTGAAAGTGAGTCCTCACCTTCTACCACGTGGGTCCCGGGGCTTGAACTCCAGTTGTCAGGCTTGGCAGTAAGTGTCTTTATCCACTGAGTCATCTTGCCAGCCCCATGACTTGCCTTTTGATTCAATTGTCTTTGCATGAATGATACCATCTACACAATGGCAGCAGCTACAGTGCCTAAGGTTACTATGAGGATTAAGGAGTTAGGGAGGAAAACCTCCAAGTCTTGTTTAAGGCAGAACAGGCAATCCACAGACATCATCATGCACAGTATCCCCATGCTAGGTACAGGGAGCTTTGCAATGCGTTGCTTCCTTTCTCCTTTCATCACTCTGACTATACAACGTAGACAGCATTTCTCAGTTTCTAAAGGTGGAGGGCACAAAGGCTCAGCAGAGGTGTTGCTTTCTCAGTCGGGGTCACAGCTGATAACTGAGTTGCACTTGAACCCAGGACAGAGATTCAGCAACAATGCTCCATTACTTAGTTTTTATTTACTTTTTTTTTCTTTTGAGACAAGCTCTCTCATTGTATTTAGTCAGGTTTTGAACTGGTGAACCTTTTGCCTTAGCCTCCTAAATGCTGGGATAACAGGTATGTACCACTATGCTTGGGCATTACTTATTTAAATTAAATACTAATTAATAAATTATTATTAGTGTGTATATGATGTATGAGTACATGAGTGCCACAGCACATACATGGAAATCAGAAGACAACTCTGTGGAGTCAGTTCTCTCCTTCCACCATGTGGAGTCTGGGGATTAAATTCAATAGAGGAACAGGGGAAGGCTTGTGTATCAAACATGTTTACCCGCTGAGCTATCTTGCCTGGCCTTGGGTATTATTTCTTAAAGTTCACTCAAGGAATGCCATAACATAATCTAAATGTAAAGAAAAGACAACATGTCAAGAGTTCTGAAACAAAAAGGAAGAAGGAAACCTCGAGGAAAGTAAGAAGCTTGAACAGTGTGCAGCTCCTTACCATGTAATACCCTGGCAGCAGCTTCTGCAGGAACTCCGCTTCTTTATGCTGAACGGTTTTGATGATAAATTCATCATCACTGGTCAAGAAAAACAAGGATCCACTGGCTCCAGGGTTGGACAGTTCTATCAGAGGTTCACTGCAGATGGAGTACTAAAAGAGTAAATAAATATTTTATGAAAATATTTACTTATTTATGTATCTTGTGCTGAATTGAACTTAGGGGCTTGCATTCTTCCATTGAGCCATACTCCCCAGTTCTAAGTAAGCATTTAAAAGTATGCTTTGGGGGTTGGAGAGACAGCTCAGTGGGTAGAGTGCTTGCTGTGCAAGCATGAGGACTTGAATTTGAACCCACAGCACCCATATATAAAGCTGAGCATGATAGCCTCCATCTGTAATTATAGCACTGGGGAGGCAGAGGCAGGGGGATTGCTGGAGCTCACTAGCCATCTGGTCTTGCTGAACTAGTGGGCTTCAGGTTCAGTGAGAAAAAACAAGTTGGAAAGCCACAGAGGAAGACTTTAAAACATCAGCTTCTGGTCTCCACACATATATATACGCTTATGCACATGAATCTACACACATGTGCACATATGAACATAAAGACATGGCCACACCACACACAATCAAAGTGTATAGTTTCATTTCTGTTTCATGTTACACATGCACACATATACACACATACACACACATTTAAAAAAATACATGTTAGCCAAACATGGTGAGACAGGCCTATAATCACAGAACTGGGGAGGCAAGGAACAAGGATCAGTTTGAGATCATCTGGACTACAAAGTGAGACCCTATCACACACACAGAAAAAGAGTACATTTTATGTGATGGTTAGTTTTAATTGTCAACTTGGCACAATCTAGAATCACCTGGGAAGAGAGCCTCAAGGAGGGGGTGTCTAGATTAGGTTGACCTGTGGGCATATATTTGGGGAATTGTCCTGATTACATTCACTGATGTGGGAAGACCCAGCCCACTGTGGGGGGCACCATTCCCTGGGTTTGTATCCTGAATTGCATAATCACAGAGAAAGTAAGCTGAGTGTTCGAATTCATTCTGTCTCTGCTCTTGACGGTGGACTGATCTCCCTGCAGTGATGGACTATAAGCTGGGTTTATGAGCTGAATAAGCCCTTTCTCCCTTATGGTTACTTCTGTCAGGCTATTTGCCTCAGGCATCCTCCAGTCTCCCCTTCTCCAGCTCTGGGATTATAAGGGCATGCTACCACACACAGCATTTAAAATTTTATTGCATCTTTGAGAATTTCATGTAATGTATTTTGATCAAATTCACTTTCCAGTCTCCCCTTAATTCTTCCCAGATCCACTCCATCTCCCTATCCCCCAAAACTTCTTGTCCTCTCCTTTTCCCCCCCCAAAACTCATTGAGTCCAATTTTTCCTGCCTATATACTCCTGAGTGAGGGGGTATCCAATGGAGTGTGGTCAACCTACCAGGGGCCACATCCTTAAAAAAAGCATTCTTCTTCCCCCCGCAGAAGCCGTCAACTGTCCATAACTCTTTGGATGGGGTGTGTGTCGGGGGGGGAAGGCTAACAAATCCCTTCCCTCTTCATGCTAGAATGTTTGTTAGCTTGATCTTGTGTAGGTCTTGTGCAGGCAACCACAGCTGCAATGAGTTCAAGAGTGTAATTTCAGTGATCCCGCCATATCCAGAAGACACTGTTTCACTTTGGTCTTCTCTAACCCTTAGCTCTTACAATATTTCCACCTCTTTTGGTCCCCAAGCCTGTGTGTATGTGTGTGTGTGTGTGTGTGTGTGTGTGTGTGTGTGTGTGTGTGTTATTCACGTCCATTGTGGCTATGCACTCCACAGACACTTATTCTCTGCACTGTGACTAGTTGTGAATTTCAGCATTAACCACTGTCTATTTCTCAAAGAAACTTCTCTGATGAGGTCTGAGAGCTTCACTAATCTATGGTTGTGTACAGAGATACAAATTTGGAGAGAAGTTTGATAGTATGTCCACTTAGCACAATAATAGGTTCACCTGTGCGGCCTATGAGCTCCTTAACCATTAATTCCTGGCCTTCCTGTGGAGTGGACCTTAAATCCAATCAGAAAGCAGTTAGTTACCCCTCATGACATTTGTGCCACTATTGTACCCATGGGCATATCTTGCCATGTGGGTCATTATTGCAGTTCACAGGGTTCATAGCTGGGTAAAGCTGTTGATAATTTCTGCCAGCCCCCAGCAGCCTTCCAGTTCTATGAATGCTAGGCAGCAAGGAAGAAGCTTCCTGTCAGTACCAAGTTGATTTCACCACATTCAGCATTTTCAAGTGGGTTCTGGGGATCAAACTCAGGGCCTCATGCTTTCAAGGCAAGTACTTTACTGACTGAGTTATCTCCCCAGCCCAGCTAAGGTACTCTTAATGCATATATTTCTGTGGAGGATGAGTACATGATTAAAGCATCTTGACTTTTTAAAACAGGAAGCACTGTCTACAAGCTTTGAAAGGAGGCTCCAAGTAAACTCAGGAGGCTTTCTGGGAGATTTTTATTTATCTTCATGATTCTCTAATGAGAAGGAGACATGCTCTCCCCACTGTCAGTATCACATGATGGAATCAGGGATCACTGTATCTATTCAGTGAGAAAATTAAATAGGAATCCAGCTTTCAGCAAGTACCCATGAAGCCCCAGCTGAAGGTAGGGTGCATGCATGAGTGCATCACCTAAACACAGAACCGCTGTTCTTTCCAGTGTCCTCACAGGGAACACTGCACTCTCAGTGCATCCACAGATGACATTACATCTGTATCCGCAGTCCACATCTGACTCTAGGGATCCAGACCTGTTTGTCTAACATTATTAACAGATATCTCTACTTAGTCCCATCTCAACACTTTACATGCAAAAAGTTTACAATCAAATTCATTTCTAGGCTATGGTTAAATTATATGACCTTGTCAAAATGAGAAAGGTCTTTTGTTTTTTTGGGGAGGGTCTTTTTGAGACAGGGTCTCCCTGTGGCCTCAGCTGGCCTGGAACTTGCTATGTAGACCAGGCTGGCCTCCATCTCACAGAGATTCTCCTGCCTCTGCCTCCCGAGTGCTGGGATTAAAGGCATGTGTCACCATGCCCAGCTGAGAAAGGTTTTTGTTACCATGGCAAAATATATATTGTGGCTCTGGACCAAAATATAAGGTTGATGGGTAGAAGAAGGGCTGGGATCCAATCTCTAGTCTTCCTCAGACAGGTAAGAGTAATTGGACAGGGCACATCTTGCACAATGGAAATGGTGACTCTAGATCATCTGACTTCTATCCTTTGCTTTTCCTCTCTTTCCCTCATTTTAGAGGATGAAACACTATTTGTCCTATTCTCTAAGCCAGAAATGTGGGGATCATCCTTCATACTTCACATTTCCTCATTCATATTCAAATGCTTTTGTATTTTGTCTCCTATTGGCAGACCATCTCCTCTGCCAATACCCCAAGTTCACTGTTATTGACTCATGCCTGGTCACTATGGTATGCCACTGGTCTCATCTCCCACTCCTGTCCCATCCAGTGCCATCTCCTATGGAAACCAGGGGTCTTTCTACATGCAAATCGGATCATGTCCTTCTCATCTTTCCATGGTTCTTGACAGAATGTTCACGACCATGAGTGGCCTAGTGCTGCTCTCCAGCCTCGACACGAAACAGATCCTCCTTGAAGCTTCAGCTCTGGAAAGGCAGTGAAACTTATTCTCATCTTCTCAAATGTGCCATGTAGTCTTGACTGCAGGGTTTTTCACTTTGTACTTTTGCAGTGCTAGGGATGGAAGCGTGCCAGGCAGAGATTCTACCAGTGAGTTACATTCCCATCTAGTCTTTTTGTATTTTGCCTTAAACAACCCCATAATTCAAGATAAGGGTCTGATTACATTTTCATGCATTTTGGTAACCAGTTTTTCCAATAAAATTAGCATAGGAGACAGTTGTTATCCCATGACCCCCCATATGTGTTCTTAGGATTGTTGAAAATCCATCAACAGTACACGGGAAGGCTTATTTCTGAGCTCTTATTTGATCAGTTTGTATTGTCTAAGACAGGGTCTCCCTGTAGCTGCAGCTGGCCTGGAACTTGCTATGTAGCCCAGGTTTGCCTTGATCTCACAGAAATCTCCCTGCCTCTGCCTCTGCATTCTGAGTGCTGGTATTAAAGGCATGTGCCATCATGCCTGGCTTGACTTTTTATTCTTAATTTAATTTTTTTGTATTTTTATGTGTATAAGTGTTTTGTTTGCATGTATGTAAGTGCACAATGTATGTGTGTTGCCTTTGGAGGTCAGAAGAGGGTGTTAGATCCCCTGGAACTGGAGTCACGGATGGTTGTTAGCCTCCATGTGGGTGCCGAACTCGGGTCCTCTGCAAGGGTAGCCAGTGCTCTTGTGCACTGAACCATTCTCTAGCCCTACTTTTAATTTTTCTGATACAAGGTCTTGGTTTGTAACCCAGGCTGGCCTTGAACTCATGATCTTCCTACCTTAGCTTCCCAGGGCTAAGGTAATCACCACCACACACAGCTGGCTTACACTCTTAATTCTCTTTTGTCTAACAGCAAGAACCCAACACTTACATGCAAGGTAGGGATAAGATAAGAAAACAAAAACTGCTGCCAGGCTGTGGCTAGGACACCATAAAGCCAAGAGGAAGCAGAGAGTTCTTGTCCAGCTGTGTGAGCAAAGTATCCACATGAAGGGGAACCAGGGAACAGGGATGGGAATTAACTGGTGTTTGTAAAATTGTGACTCTTGCAGGCTTGAGTTATATGACACTGAGTAAGCTGGTATGTTGGAGCCTCAAGGAAACCTCCCTCTAAAATAAAGGTAAAAACATCAACCTGAAAATGTTTAAGGTGAATGCTCTTCCCTGACACAGTGACCACTATGGATGTAGATGAAAGTGGCAATCAGTCAATGCTCACTTTCCCTGGGCAGGGTAGGAAGAGCTGGTTCTACTCTCACCTCAGTAACACTAAGCTTTTCAGACAGACTCCTATGAAAAGATGCTATCCCCCAAATATACTAAGACATCCTGAAGAAAGCAAAAAAAAAAAAAAAGTTGTGCCTGTTGTATAATTATGAATGCAAAACCCTGGTGTGAACCCCAAGCTCTTATAAAAAGTGAAGGCAGACTCCAGAGTCTCCAGAAAATTTTAAATTATTCACTAGTATTTGAAGTTCCCACAGAACCTTCTTATGAGTGGAAATAAATGTAGAGTATAAAATAAGTAATGCAGAAAGAACAAATAGAGAAATGATGAGAAACTTAAGAGAATCTGCCTAGAAAAAACTGGACTGAGACCTAAACATTCCTCTATAAACACTGACCTATGATGGAAATGACTTCAACAGTTATTTGTCAAATACTCATTTATTATGTAATTTATAGATGCCTATCAGTAGTTTTGACCTAGTTTGATAACATTCTGAATTAACATCATGAACTGCATATCATCAATGTGCACCTGACATCACAATACTTAACAGGCATGTGACTTACCCTCCAGAATTCTGCAGCCTCTCTACAGCTTCAGTACCATGTTATCTACCAAACCACTTCCTAAAGACTGCCTTTAGCACCAATGAAGAGAGAGGTAGGGCATTTTAATCATCCATGATCACGTCTCCACGTGTGTTCCTGGGTTTTATGCACCTACCAGGCGCTTGTCATTTGCGAAAGCTGCTCAAACATATGCATTCTCTCACCTCAATTTTCTGCAAGTTCCCCTTGCTATACACACTGGAGTGAAAGTAAAGTGCATCCCAGGAGGTCCCTGCCAGTGCAAGACATAATGTGAACTTGCACTACATGCTAAGATAATCTCACTATTTCCCTGGTGGAATCCAACATTCACTCTGATTTCATTCATACAGGTGCAGGGAAACCTAAAAGCTCCTTCTATGAGTTATGTTGGATTTCTGAACACCTGGGGAAGGAAAGAATGAACAGCCTGTTGCTGTAGCAGAGATGGGCTCCTTGTATAGGAACAAATAAGAAAGAAGGGCATTCACGGTGCTGTGCACACACACTTCACTTACTATAATGCCTCCCTATCCAAATTATACATGCTTAGACTTGAAACTTATCATTAGCAAGCACATGGTGAATTTAATGAAACTGAGAACATAAACATAAAAATTCAGGCAGAAATCTAGACACGACAGCACAAACCTGACAGGTA
Organism: Nannospalax galili; assembly: GCF_000622305.1. Classification (NCBI taxonomy): domain Eukaryota; kingdom Metazoa; phylum Chordata; class Mammalia; order Rodentia; family Spalacidae; genus Nannospalax; species Nannospalax galili. The sequence continues at coordinate 620,732 of NW_008355165.1, read as the reverse complement.
TGAATTTCAAATCTGCCTGTAGAGTTGGAAGTTGCTAAGTGATGGTCTCCTCTCTCCTCCTCTACTGAGAGTCATGTATTGTCACAGTGTGGGTTTCAACAACCCTGTTTGACAGATGCCAGGGCATTCTTGGGATCTGCACCACATCCTCTGTCTTTACGGAGAAGTTTTATAGGCATGCCTATTTGTCTTCTGTGCTTTATTTGAGCTTAACTGTTCAAAATGTGCCTTTTTGGGTGGGTTGAACTTTAGGCTGTGTTCTTCAGAACAGACAATCACTATGTGATAGGGTGGGAAGCAGCTACCTGGGATCATACTTGAGAGGTGTGTCATGATGGGTAGGAAGCATGAGACCATTGGGACTGGTCTTCAGAACATTTGGGGAAAGTGTGGAAACTACTATCCACATCCTGGTTCTGCTCCTACCAATGCAGGTAACCGAGGACACTTCCCTTCACTGAACTTAGCCTCTGATTCCTCATATAAAGATCGGTTAAAATGATTCTGAGGATGACACCTGAGTCTGAAGCATGCTACTACATGCATCTGATATACTCTAGATTGTGTGGTGGGGTCCCCCAAAAAGAGATGAACTTCCAGAAGCTCCAAGGCTTACCACAGAGCTGCCTTAGTCCCAGGATGTGGGTGTCTCCAGTGTAAGGGTGGGTGGCCAACTGCTGGGGACCCAGCTATCAAGTGTGAATTGGACTACTGGCTTATTCTGTTCCTTGCAGGTCCCAGCCATGTGCCTAGTCAAGGAGCTGTATATGAGATGAACAAAGGCGGGGGAGAAACGGAGACAAAGGAAAACACAGGTACGTGCCTGCTAACAGCCCCTCCTCATGGTAGAAAACTTCATACACATATCCATGTTTCTACTTTTAGCTTCCAATGATTAACTCATGGCTAATTTTGTTTCTTCCATAGCTTCAACCACCCCCCTTTCTGCCTCCTCCAGATTCACTTCTTTATTTTGCTTTCAATTATTTTTAAATAATATTTATATTGAGAGTTAATGTATATTCCATTCAATTCACTGGGCACTCAACTACTGTGTATAAAGTGCTTTGCTTATAGTTACAGAGAGAGTAAAAAAGTCATACTCATTTAACTTACAAAGTACTTCCAACTGTTTTTTAGCTGACAAATAAAACATCTTTTTTTATGGTGAACATGAGGTATACGTGTATACAACGTGGGGTGGATAAACTAAGCTAAATTAATATACCTTTTACGTTTTTGAGTATATGTTATAGGAAAGTTTTAAATTTATTCTTTTAAAAATATATTATTATTTTAAATTATGTGCCTATATGTGTGTCTGTGTATGGGTAAGTGCATGTCAGTGCAGGTGCCCAAGGAAGCCAGAAACGTCAGTTCCATCAGGTTGTGGTTGTGAGCTGCCTGATGTGGTTGCTGGGAACTGAACTTGGGTTCTTTGAAAGAGTGGTATGTGCTCTTAACCACTGAGCCATTTCTCCAGCCCCTAAAATCTATTCTTTTAGCAACTTTAAAGTGCATACCATTTTGCTATTGGCTTGAGTTACCACACAGACTTTGTACTGAAAGTTTGTATATTTTTAGCCCTCAAATTCTTAAATAAATCTCAGAGAGCAAATCACTTCATCTATAGATGAAGACTCATTCTATCATTTCCTACCCCCCTAATAATTCTGTAACACTACAAAAAACGTTACATTTCCTTTTTAAAAATAGTTTAAAATCCAGTTTATTTGAACTGTCTGACTCTATCTATGCTTCAGATCAAAACTCTCCCCTGAAGCAATACTGGTCCCTTCAGAGTTCTTCTAAACATCTGACACATTCACACCCCCTGGCCTCACACTCCTATCAACACCCCTTTTTCAAGCCCCGAACATCTGTCCCTTACTTTCTACTTACTCAAATGCCCTGTAATATTGATTTATTTACTTTCTTACTTAAGACAAGGTCTCTCTGTGTAGCCAGGCTGTCCTTGAACTCATGTCCCTTCTTGGTTTGCTTCCAGAGTGCTGGGATAACAGGCATGTGCCACCATGCCTGGCCCTTTAATGACAGAGGCACAGTAAAAGCCATGTAACACTTACAGAAGGCCTCTGAACCTTCCGACAGACCACTCCCTCCACAGAATTTCTGAAGCAATCTTTATTTTGGTTCAGGCTTTTCACTTACTGCCTAGGGAGGGATATTTTTTTCCACATAAAGTAATCTTACTGTGATTCTAAGTTCTCTAAGCATTATGACTTAAAAATTTTAAATCTCTCTGTAACTATAGGTTAATAGGTGCTCAAAGTGCCCACTGATTTCAATATTCATCTTTGCCAGGCATACAGATAAAGGCCTTTTCATTATCAAGTGGCTTAGTCTCCTAGGCTCCTTTGCAAATACTCCAGCTCCATTAAGAAAATTTTTCTGGCTTAAAGAGACTCATTACAGGACTAAATAAAAAGATTATTTTTATTTTATGTGTACAAGGGTTATGCCTGCATGTATGTAAGTGTGCCCATGTCATACACTGCCTGCAGAGGACAGAAGAGGGTGTTAGAGTTCTTAGAACTGAGTTACAGACTGTTGTTAGCTGCCATGTGGGTGCTGGGATTCAAACACTGGTCCTCTGAAAGCACAGTCATCTCTCCAGCCCCCTCATCATGAAACTTGTGAAAGCTGTGTGAGAAGTTGTTCAGAAAAGAGCTTTTCCAAAGAAAGCAACCATGTGCGATCAGAATGAGTCCTGGCTGTGGGCAAAGAACGCAGCAGGGCTGAGAAGCAGTCATCTTGTCACACTACAGCCAGTGCTGTGACAGATGCTGTCATCACAGAGCTGTGAACTGCTGTGGTAGCTCTTTGGCTGGTCGGTACAGAAGGACTTTTGGACAAATGACTTTCACCTAACCTTGTAACCAAAAAGTTAATTTTATGGTTTAAGATCATTTAATGCAGGGCTGGAGTGATGACTTAGTGGTTAAGAGCACTGGCTGCTCTTGCAGAGGACCCGGGTTCAAGTCCTAGCACCTACATGGTTGTAGCAACTGTCCATAACTCCAGTTCTAGGGGATCTGACACCCCCTTCTGACCTATTGCATGACCCAGGTGCACTTACACACATGAAGGCAATACACTCATACCCATTTAAAAAAAAAGATCATTTAATGCTATTGAAGCTTGTTTATAATGTAACAAGCTTACCAGGCCTTGGGCTCCTCTTGAAACTTAAACATAACTTTAATTCCTAATGACTCTTCCTTGACCTTGAGCTAGAACAATGTATATGTGTGTGTATGCTGTGAATTTTGAAAGTGCCCCAAATGTGAACACTGGAAGCAATTATACCATTTATGTTGCAAACCACAGGTGGGAGTGATAACATTTGTTTGGGCTTGTATGTGCTGCTCTAGGTCAGCAGAGTCAGGAAGGATAAATTCCCTGATAAGACAAATCCTTCCACTTTTTCCTCCCCCAATGCATGCTGGATGTACTGCTTCAATAAAGAGAGCAAGGCCTTTGTTTGTGAGCACAGTTCTGGGAGAAATTTGAAGGAACAGGTTCTCAGAGAAGCTCACATCCCACTCTTGGTTGAAACGGATACTCAGTCAGGCTGTCTTTATCCAGGCATCAGTGTAATGTGACATCACACCAACACAGGCCAGAAGTTTAACGACATTCAGAAGGAGAATCCATTCATTTCTTCTGTGTGGCACAAGCTAAGAGGCTGAACTTGCTTTCCATAATATAACATGAAACTCCATTAGGTTCCCAAAACCCATTTCTGTGAGATGGTGACCTTCAGTTATTTCTGAATAGTCAAACTTGAAGAATCTTTTCCAACACACACCTCCAGAACATGCTGTGCTTGAGCTGGGAGCGATAGTGAGACATACCAACATTTCAAAGGTAATAGTGAGATAGAGAGAGCTGGCCTTACAGAGGCCAGAATACCCTGGGCTTTGCAGCATTCTTCACTATTCTGTAGAGTTTAAGTGCTACACCCTGAGGAACTAGATTATCTTGTCAAGGAGAAATCATATGATTTTCTGGGCCAGGGAAATGTCTCAGTAGATAAAAGTATTTATTACGAAGACTGATGACTTAAGTTTGGATCCCTGAAACCCATGTAAAAGTCAGATGTAATGGTGTGTGTCTATAATCCCAGCACCCCTGCAATGTGCTGGGAGGCAGAGACAGAATATCCTAGAAGCTCGCAGGCCTAGAAGCTTGGAGTACACATAATGGCATACTAGAGAGATTCTGCCTTAAAAACAAGGTAGAAGATAAGTACCAAGAGTCAAGGCTGTCCTCTGGTCTCCACACTGCATTGTAGCTCATGCACTCCCCCCTACACAAAACACACACACACACACACACACACACACACACACACAAATATTTTAAAAAGAATCATGTTACATTCTTAGGGATCAACTAAAAGGAGGCTCATTCATGGGTTTTCATTAGCACACAACAGACATCAGCTTCGAATTTCATTCTTTGTATCTTATTCATATTGAAAGATGAATTTAAGACATTCTGTTACCAATGACAAATGCTGCCCAAGTTCCTCCAGAAAGCACTGCTGCAGGATGTCACCCAAGACCATTCAGAATGGTTAGAATGCTAAGCAGTAAGTATTTGATGGCATTTTTTCTATGGCTGCTTAAAAACCAATTCTGAAGAGCCCCAAGGTAGAAACAGTGATCAAATCGTAACAAGCCACCTCTCTTTAAAAAAATGTGAGTTTGTAAGTTTCGGAACAGGAATGAGATAAACTCTACGGCCAAACTGGACACCACAGACTGATGTCTGTGCCTCTTGTGTGCCAAGGGAAAGACAGAGAGGATAAAACATACCCTTGTACATATACAAGCAGGATTAAAAGGAGATTACATGAAGAGATGTTGAGAACAAAACTATACAGCTTCTTTAAAATGTCATCTGAATTTATGGGGCAAGGTGAAAATTGTTGTGGTCCAAGGAAGGTCTGAGATGAGTGATAAAAATAAGACAAATAAAATAGGAAGACATTCAAATAGAATCCAATTAGTAAAGTTCACAGGAATCTTTAAGATTAATTATATCGGTTACAATGATTAACTGAAGCGGCAAATCACAGTTATTTAAATAGTAACTACAGATTTTGTAACTATCAGTTAAAAGCTATGGAATAAAATCACATTTCTTAAAGGTGAATTTATAGTCATAAAACATAGACCATTTACAATGCTCCTGAGGTCTATAAGAGACAGCCACTTGTGACTACTGCTATGTGAGACTATTTATATCATGCATTTCTATGGAAAGACTCTTACCAAGTAATCATCAGGCTTGATTCCAAAGAGTTCTCTGAAGTACCGGAAGGCTAGCGGAGCATAGGTCTTAAATCTGAAGTCTGGATAGTGATGTGCAGGGGTCAGATTGCTCCCTTCACTGTCATTCAAATATCAAAAAGGAGACAGAGAGAATGTTAGCAAAGGCAAATTTAGTTTCAAATTCTACCTCAATTAGTCCTGGGTCATTTCCTCTCTAGGAAGAAATGCCACCTGTCTGTGGGTCTCTCAGGGATCATATCACCAAGGCTGATGACCCTCAGGTAAAAACATAGCAATGTAGCAAGGGCCACTCCAGCAAGCATTTCCTGATGATCACAGGCTGCAGACATCCCTGAGATCCCTCTCCATTTGTCCTTCCTGGGAAAATTATCATTTCTTCCAATGAAATCACATTGTAATGTTTTAATGAGACCCTGAGCTTCGTGGGTGGGGTGATTAAAAATATTTTCTGGCCATGAATTTTGGATACTGGATAAACATCTTTAACCAGGGATATGTGAAATAATTCTTAAAATAGCCTATTGTCCAGAGAGAACCAGCATATTGGAAATAAACCGGACCTTAATTGGAACTCTTTCTTATAACTGGAGATTTGAATGTCTGATTTCAATCCCTAAATATATCAGTATCTTTATTTTTCCTTTCCTGGGTTAGTTAAAAGTTTTATAAAATCCCTATGTAGTAAAAATCTTCTTAACAAACAAAACACGATCCATACAGGTGAACGCTCTTCTATGCTTATCATGATCCTACCCCAGGGGCTCCACTAGCTTGAAGTTTGAGGTCTCTTAGTCTCATCTTTTGTTCTCCTTTGACTATAGACAATATGCAGTTTTATGCGACTATTACATTTTTACAAAATACTCAATCTACTCATGCTTAAAGTTTTCATTGTGAAAAATTCTGATGACCCCATAGAATAATGTAATTTTAGGTGGAGGTTCAAGGTCTCTTTGTCCCATATTTCAGGTGGATACTGACATCTAGGCAAGTTTACCATGGTCTGCTTTGCATGGACATCACACAGTTAGCACTGTGCAACTACAAAGCCTTGAGAACCCAATAAATACTTGGAGTCTTCTATGTTTTCAGTTTGTTGGGATTAACTGGATTTTAGCATTAGTGCCTGGCACATAACAGACACTCAGGGAGCATCTGTTGAATGAAAGAATGAGCTTCCAGGATGATGCTGTTTGAATTAGAGTTGTTCTTACCAGTAAACATATATGGAAAATTTGGCATGGTTTTAAAAAAAATCACCATTGAAGGCTAATTAGGAATTATCTATTTGATGTATTCAATATGTCCAAGTTTTCCTCCTGCATGGTTACAGATGACTATGTCTTTTGGGGGAACAAGAGGGAAGAGTTGGCTTGTGTTGCTAGGGATTATCCATGCACCCTGTATCGCATTTCCAAATGCTAGGTAAGTATTCTATTGCTGAACTACATGCCCAGCCCTAAATGCTTACCTTTAACGGTGAGGATATGCAAAGTGCCCATGTTGGGAACATGACATAGGAACTAAGGCTGACAGAGAGAAGAGCTATCAATCTCCATCTCAGTGTGAAATGGCCCCCAAAGTGCTTGCTCATAAATGGTTACTCAGCTGTTTTTCCTTTAGGGTTTTCTAAAAACTTAGAATATTATTATCAACATTATTAGTGTGTGTGTGTGTGTGTGTGTGTGTGTGTGTGTGTGTGTGTGTGT
>NW_008355165.1:589554-613413 GCF_000622305.1 Nannospalax galili | reverse complement strand
GCTCGCGCGCATATATGTGTTCAGATCTGTTTATGTTATGGTGTTTTATAAAAACATATAATATTAATCACAACATTTAGTGTGTGTGTGTGTGTGTGTGTGTGTGTGTGTGTGTGTGTGTGTATCCTAATTCAACGTACTATGTGTGTAGAGGACGGCTTTGTGGAGTTGGTTCTCTTTCCCCCTTTACATGGGTTCTAGGGACTGAACTCAGGTTACCAGGTTTGTACGACAAGCCCTTTACCCATGGAGCTATCAGCCCCTTTCTTTGAGGTTTTGAAACAGGATATCACTTTGTAGCTCAGGCTCGCCTGAAACTTATTATGTAGACTAGGGTGCCTCCATCTTCTTTAGCCTCCCGAGTGCTGGGTTAGAGGTATGAGCCACTATGCCCAGCTTATAAGTGATTATTGTTTTACTAAGCAAGCATAGCTGAATATTTATTCCTAGTTATGTGTGATGTCCTGGTACCAAATCCAAACACGTTCTCATTCCATATTTTGCAATTTATGAGGGGAAATGCACTCAGCTGTAGGTCCCTTGGGATGACTTCAGAACTTATGTGCTCTGTAATAATTTATAAATGTCAACTATGTAGAAATAAGAGGTTAAAGCAAAGAGACTTAGTGTGAACTCTGACATCCTTCCCTGCTTTTGCAAGCAAATAAAAATAATCACAATGCCTGGTTCTGAAGAAGGCTGCTTTTAGTGGGATGAGGATGTTTCTTCAGCTCCCACTTTTGCTTTCTAGCTCATACAGTCAAGGCCATTCACTCCATTAGAACAGATTTCCTTCAAAGGCCAGAGGAAAGGTAAAACACCAGTATTCTGTTCACCAGACGTTTCCCTCATTCTTTTGCTGGGAAACCTGAGATTCTACCATAGAGGACGCATATTTATTGATTTATTGATTTATTTGTTAATTCTGAGCTTCTTGGGTTGCTCGCCTTGGTTTTCATTAATTATGAGGTTTCCCAGGATTAACACCTCCTTGATTACTGTGCTTAATTCCATGGTATAAAAAGGAGAGTGAGAAGGTCCCTGTAAATGAGATAGACAGAAACAGGTACATACACAGATGGATACATGTGTACATACAGCAGTTCTTTGTTTCCTTTAAAAATGCTGTGTGTGGCCAGGCGTGGTGGTATACACCTTTAATCCCAGCACTCAGGAAGCAGAGGCAGGTGGATCTCTGTGAGTTCAAGGCCAGCCTGGTCCACATAGTTAATTCCAGGTCAACTGGGGTTACAGGGAGACCGTGTCTCAAAAAAGACCAAAAAAACAAAACAAAACAAAAAAACCACACAAAAACCCACAAACCCCCCAAAATACCACCAAAACTACTGTGTGTGATGTGTTATGTGTATTTTATGTGTGGTGGATGTACTTGTTAGTGTGATGTATATGTGTGTGTGCATGTGAAGGTCATGTGTCGATGTCAAGTGTCTTTCCCTGGTGTCTCTCCACCTTTTCTTTTTGAGACAAGTTTTCACTGATTCTGAAGCTCAGTCTGGCTAGTCTAGCTGTCCAAGGAGCCTCAGGATCTGCCTATCTAGGGCTGAGTCTATCTATCCCCTCCCAGGGCTGGGTTATGTGCAGATGCCACCACAACCGGCTTTTTCTGAAGGTGCTGGGAATTCAAACTCAGGTCCTCAAGCTTGTGTGACAGGTACTTTATTGGCTTATCCCCAAATTTATTTCTTCAAGTATAAACCTTGACAACTAAAGGGCCACAACACCACAAAGAATGGAAAAAATAAATCTAGCTAGCTTTGGGCCACATTAAGATATGGAGAATGGCTTCTTCCATCTGTGAGGCAGGCTTGTCAGTGTAGGACAATCAAATTACATACATGTGGAGAAGATGAAAGATAGGCATAATATTTAACAGAACTTAGTGATGATTAACATACATGAGTAACGAATTGCTGAGATTCTATAATCTTGAACTTCTCTATTTGTGTGAACGTAAAGGAACATTCTCACACGGTGGTTCTATCCTGTAAATCAGGTTCTGACATATCCTGACCTTTTCTTTATTTTTCTCCTGGTGGATTCTGCCTTATGAATTATGCCTTCCTTTGACAAACGCTCAGACTAGTCTGTAGTCTCTGGAGACATCCTTGATCCCCTCCATGGTAGATAAGAGCATGGGGTCTGACAGAGACCTGCTACTTATGAGTAGCTACTTATGAGTAGCATTCAAGAGGCCTGTACCGAACACCAGGGAATGAAATGCTGAAGGTCAAGAAAGTTGGTGGTGTGCCTGTGTGTGCGACCTCACAGTGCATTTGGATATCTGAAGCTGTACAGTGATGGGAAACAGCCCAGAGTTAAACTCTTCATGTGAAGGATGATGATCATGTGATTACACAAACAAAAAAGATAACTCAAATGACAGATGGGAAACATTTTACTACTGATAATCACAAAGGGCTAATCCCTCAAAGAGAGGTTGTGAAGTTCTACAGGCTACTGCAGAGAAAATGGCCAAAGAGCTGATCTTAAAACCTAGTCAAGTAGCTGGGCATGGTGGTGCACAGGCACACATTTTGTCACAGGACTTGAGAAGTAGAGGTAGGGGGATCTCTGTGAGATGGAGGTCAGCCTGGTCTACATAGTGAATTCCAGGACAGCTGGGGCTACAAGGAGACCCTGCCTCAAAAAAAAAAAAAAAAAACCCAAAACTAAACAAAAGCAAAAATACAAGGCAGAACTTCATAAAATGCAACTATGTATGACCCAGACATATGAAGAGCTTAGCCTTCACACTCACTGAATAAATCCTAATACATTAAACTCTACTCACAGTACAGGCATACGATGGAGAGACCCTTTACCTAGAAGACTGGTGAAAACCCAAACACTTTGATATAGCTCCAAGGAATCTAGCGCCCTGAAGCATTATGAATGGGAATGTAAACTAAAGCTTAGCCTGGGGAGGACATTTTCATCATTTTCTTTAAAATCATAAATGATACAGATAAAGTAAGGCATGTGCATAATAGTGTGCATATAGTTACTGATGCATAATAATATAATTTATAATTTATAATTAATTAATACTTGTAACTATGAAGAATTAGAAGTAATTTACATGTCCCTCAGAAGAGGGCTGGCCAAATTAATTGTGACCTAGCTAAAAAACAGCAGAGTATACAGTACTGAAAAGAAAAAGGAAGGGATGCTTATTATATATTGACATGGCTACTTTGTCATGTGTGGCATGACAGGGATGGTAGCTAGTGCACCAGGAAGTGCTATTTGGCAGTGTTTGTATGTGCCATTAGCATGCGGTTTTGCTGGTTGTTTTGGACATTAGTTTTACCCTTACTGCAGCTCTGTGGACATCTTCCTGCTGTTGAGGCTTCTCGGTGTGCTTAAGCAAGTCTCAAAGGCCAAGGCAGTAAAGCCCGAGGGCAGCCCTCACACACTAAGTTTTCTCAGTTAGGGGACTAAGATGGAGAGGCTTTAAAACAATTCTTAAGTTGTAGGCCAGGTGTGGTGGTGCACGCCTTTAGTCCCAGCACTTGGGAGACAGAGGCAGGCAGATCTCTGTGAGTTCAAGGCCAGCCTAGTCTACATAGTGAGTTCTAGGTCAGCTGGGGCTACAGAGATGCCCTGTCTCAAAAAGACAAAAAAAGAAAAAAAGTTGGACAATACTATTATTTTGAGACAGATAATAGCTATTTTTAATATTTTGTTGTGTAGCCCAGGCTGGCCTTGGACTCACAATCCTCCTGCCTTAGTCTCTCTCAAATGCTAGAATTATATATGTGTGCCACTATATCTGGCCACACAATTATTGATAAACACGAGAAGATATTTAAGCTTTAAGTGTGAATTTTCAAAACATCTTTTGCCCTCCCCAAAGAATTATTAGTGGCACTGTTTCCTAGAGAAGAGAAGAAAGGGGTAGAGAAGATTTTTGTGGGGCAAAGAGAAACAGATAAGTTCACAATTCTAGAATAAAAACTGGATACATTTCCTGACTCAATAAAGCAGAAACATGATTCCTACGTCATTACTACAGCACACAGAAGGACAGTATTTGGGGACTAGTTGCCCTGAGTTCAAATTCTGACTTTACCATTCATTGATTTAGTACTCTTGGATTAAGGGACTTAATGGCTTAGGGTCTTAATTATTTTATGTGTCAAATGGGCTCTTTTTGGTAAATGTGAACAGCATTAAGAATAAGCAAATACTATATATATAGTATATATATACTCAGTATATGAATATATATATTCATATATATATGAATATAAAGAAAACTACGCTTGCTTCACAGTTGGCATTTAAAAGCTTTGCTTCCTATGGCCTTCCTTAGGTTCATGGTCACAAGGTTCAACTATAACAAAACATCTTCCTTCTTTATCCCAATGGTACATGAAAACTTATCTACAGCCTCATGCTGCTGATCACAGCCCTGAAAATGATCATGCTTCTTTCACTAATCCACTCTGATTTTGGAGACCACATAACCATAGAGTAGAAAGGAATTCTTGTATCTTCCCCAAATCTTAAATCTCCAGGGCTTTTTCCATTTACAACATGAAATAATCTGTAGAATAAATATGCAGTATCTAAAAACAGCTTCGAGCAATTTCAAAATAAAAAAAAGAGAACACAATGTATTTGGTTGCTAAGGGAAACAGATTCGGTAGCTTTAGAGAGGAAGTAAATTAAAACAGCTTGTCCCCACAAGCAATTAGTTCTTCTATGACTGAAGTAAACTCATCAATTTTAGAGACCGCAGGGACTGCAGAATATTTCAGTTGCTTACAACCAGAGCCTGTAATACCCACTTACCCTGACCCACATCTTCAAGTGAGCTAAGAAATATGGGGTTGGGCAGTGTTATTTGACAAATTCATCATCACATAATTGATAAGCAATAAATGTTTGAATTGTAAGAAGGTGTTGGATCCCCTGGAGATGAAGTTATAGTCAGCTGTGAGCTAGTTAATGAGGGGGCTATGCTCTTAACCACTGAGCCATCTCTCCAGACCCCCATGTATTTTTTCAAACAATTAAAAATTTTCCTCTCTAGACTGATAAATGTATAACTTTGGTATTTTTATAATCATGTTGTAAAATAGCTGCATCCTTATGTTTTGTTTTGATTTGTTGGCAGAAATTTAAAGACATCACAAGAGAAGACTGACAGGCTGAACTCAGGTGCAAGGCCCTTATGGACCCCCAGCCCATTCTTTATTCTTTTAAATCAGGCATCAGTGCTGCTTTATGGAAGCTACTTTTCTAAACATGTGGCAGGCATTACTGTGAGATGACTTTATCCTCACCCACAATCCTTCTCCATGGTCTTCCAGGCATACATCACAGTTACAGTTGACCCACAGATGACACTCACTTACTATGGCCATGAAAAATGTAAGACAGCAATGCAACAGGTAGTAACAACATGGTAGAGCCTGAAGCTCCACATATTTATCCTCCAGTATATGTAGAGGTGTGCAAGGTAGAAAGTCTTTCAACAGAACCATGTCATAGTCAAGTTTCCTTAGGACAGGAATCACCACAAATTAATGCTCTTACCTGGGTAGGAACACACTTTCCACCACGTAAAAGTCTTGCATGAGAACATCTCGCTCTGGCTTGGAAGTGAGATTCCCCACTGTGTATCCTATTCCCAGCTGAATAGCACCTTTAATAGCTGATGATGCAGTCTGCGGAGGAAACAGTTCACCATGTTAGTCTTAAGGCTCAGGGCTTTGTTCAAGCTTACAAGGAACAAACAAGAACCCATGAAGGTAAGGCTACGATCTCCTTCTTGTTCCCATACAACAGAAGCTGGGTCTTGGGAAGATGGTAAGTGTTCCCATTGGAGAATCTATTCTGAACATTAAGGATCCTTCTCTCATGTGACATCTCACATTGAATGCAGAATGTCTTCTACAGGCTCACGTGTTTGAACACTTGTCCCCACCTGCTCTTGTGGAAGGTTGTGGAATCTCTGGGACAAAGCCCAGCTTGTGGAGATGGGACACAGGTGCGGGGAGGGTCACAATCTGGCCCTGCTGCTGGTCTCATTCTGCTCCTGGTCTGGCTGTTGCAGGAGGAGCTCTGAGGTGTGTGTGTGTGTGTGTGTGTGTGTGTGTGTGTGTGTGTGTGTGTGTTCTCTGTATATGCTTCTGTGTGTGTGTGTGTGTGTGTGTGTGTGTGTGTGTGTGTGTCCACTGTATAGGCTTGCTCCTCCCAGCCACGTCAGGTTGACCCCTCTGAACCCATGAGCCAGAACAAACTTTCCTCCTTTAAGTTGTCTACGCCAGGTATTTTCATCACAATGATAAAAATAACTAACACCATGGGATTATTTTTGTATGTGACAATCTTTCCTACAAAATGTATCTAAAGTCAAATTATAGTTCAAAATATCTTTCTTTTATTAAGAACTCAAAAACTTTGTACAACAGTTTGACTATGGAGCATTACAAAGAATACAGTCGGATTCGTTTGCAAATACATTTTTTTCTTTAACACACCCTGAACTCAGGTCCTCCTTCTTGTGAGGCAGGCACTTTACTGAGCCATTTCCCCAGCACCTAATATGTTCTTCTTATAGGTAAGTGTGTCACGCTTTTATGTGACTGTAGCAGCATATATACAACAGAAACTAATACATGAATGATCCCTAGCCACAGATATTTGGCAATGCTTGAAGGCAGTTTTTGGTCATCACAGCTGGTGTGTTGGGAGCTGCTACCAACACCCAATGTGTAGAGGCCAGGGATGCTGCTAAGCACCCCCCGCCACCCCCCTTTACAAAGAGTTAGTCAGTCCTAAATGTCAACACTGCTGTTGTTGAGAAACTCTGACTTAAATGACTGGAATAAAGATCATCCATCACATTCAGAAGTAAACACTTTCTTTTTCCTGTGAATCCAATGCTTTTTTTTTTTTTTGGTGACTCCAATGTTCATTCATTTCTCCCTCCTTCTCTCCCTCCCTCTTTCTTTCCCTCCCTCCCTCCCTCCTTCTTCCTTCCATCCTTTATTCTTTTTTATTTCTTCACGTTTTTAACACCAAAGAACACCTTTCTTCTTGAAGAAAATTCTCTTGATTTCTATGCCCGGACTTGGTTCTGGGCCATTTCCAGTTTTCCTAATGGTCTCTTGTTGTGTCTGTACTGGCTTCTCATATTCTACCTTCTATAAATGAAGAATCTTTACAGGTTGATTCTTGGTCCTCACTATTAACTTAACTACCATTACCAATGGCAATCAGCCTATTCTTAAGCCCTTCCTGTATCATTTCTATGCATATGGCTCTCAGAGCTTTTCAATCTATTTGGATGCTATTCTGCCACCATATAAAGCAGTACCTTAGGTCTCCATCCCACTTCCATTGGTCCATTGGGTTCCTCTCTTAGGGTCCTGCCACATTCAGTCACAAAAGCTTGCCTCCCAATCATATATTTAGTACAGGGCTAGGTCCACATAGATACTTGTTGATTTTGCTGGAAATGGCCACTCAAGCAGTAGTGAGGAGAAGCCTCCATACACTACTAGTGACAACAATCTCCTTGAATCGTCATTTAAACATTTGTGCTTGCTCCACTATAAATATTTTGTCACCCTTAGTCTGAGGTCAACTATCCACATGTTTGACTACGTAGGAAGTAGAAAAATGTCTTCGTGTTTTCCTTTCTTCACATGCCCTTTGATTTAAGGTCCCAGAGCAGCAAGATGCAAAAGACTGAGACCTAAGTCCACAGTGAATCTAGTGCTTTAAACAAGCTTTGCTATTTTAGTACTCTTTCCCCGAGTTCTGCAATGCTACCACTTGGTGTCAGTGACCTTTTGTACCAGCAGCTCTGAATACTGAAGACACAAATGGATTTCCCTCATTTTAACCCTGGATAAAAATTCAGAAGGCATTTCTTTTCTATCTATCACTTGGAGGGTATGGTATAAGATGTGACACCAGCACTTTTCAGAGGACCCAGCATACCAGTGTGTTCTATTCAGTCCTGTAAACAGATCACATCCTTCAAGGTACTCTTCCCTCTGTGCACCTCATCCCTGATGCTGCTTTCTAGAACTATCTGTATTTATGTCTAATTCATGGAACTACCATATAGTGGTCCTTTACCACTTCATAGAAACCTGTCAGCAGAATACCCTTTGCATTGCTGTCCTCACTCTAGGAACAGAAGGCAGTCTAGGCTGCAAGCAGTCTACAACCTTAAGCAGGAACCTCAGCTACAGGGAGTGTTTTACTGGAAATGCTGCTGACATGGATGGTGAATCACACCCTAGAATATCTGATGCAGGTCTAGAGCAGGGCACAGTCATTTCCTCTTGCTCTAAGGAACACTGAAAAGCAATCTTCCTCGTACAGTATGAGATTAAGTTTTGAATTTCTGAAGTAATAAGGTTTTGGAAAGGACCCTACTGATGTGTTTAATTAAACGAACAAAGCAAGATGAAACCCCAATTTTCATCATATTATTTTCAGGCTTCTTAAAAATCAATTGCTTGGATGGGAGAAATAATAGTAGTAGCAATAAAGTAATAGAATTGTTTTTGAGCAACTAATTTGTACCAGGCATTTGACAACATGGATAGTGATAATTATAATCATAACCTGTCATAGCCAAGCACATACTTACATTATACTTACTAGCTGCCAGGCACTGTTCTCAGATCTTGTTAGTTATGTTTATTCTTTTATCCTGATAATAACTTTGTGAGCTGAGCGCTATAGGTTGAGCCACCCTAATGAAAAAAAAAATGTACTCCAAAAATGCTCTGCCATTGGAAACTATTAATGTGTATCAGTGGCACAGTCGTGAGCACAGCTGCTTTCCAGAATCTGGAAGTTTCTGGGGGCTGACACAATGCCACAAGTGGAAAATCCCACACTCAATTTCCAATGATGGGTCATGAGCAAAACAAAACACAGGGTATAGCACAGTTTATTCAATGTCTCAAGGGTCAGAAAGACTGTCAATCTGCAAAAGATTGCTAGAGATAGCTTACAAGACAGTGATGACACATAAATGAATCTTATGTACAGTCTTGGGTTCTAGCCACACTCTATCTCATTATGCATATACAAATGTTCTAAAATCTGAAATCTAAAACATGTCTGATTCCAAGAATTTTGGATAATGGATCCTCACCCTGTGTTACAATCTCCATTTCACTGACTCAGGTAGGTTTAGCAACTTCCCTCAAGGAGAAGGGGTAGAACTGGGATTTATAGCTAGGATGGTGGCCTCTAATAACAGAGTCCCTTCACTCAACCAAGTGTCTGAGCTTGGTGACAAGTACCCCTACTTTAGAGGTATGTACTTACAACTCAGCCTGGATAAGTGGCCTTCCTCAGTCTGTCTGCTAGTATGTGGCAGAGTCTGACCACCAGGCTCCTTCCATATCTAATTTTTCAAAATGAGCCTAGAATCAAATTTGGAGAATGTCTTTTAAGTCTGAATATCTGACCTCAGCAACAGAAGGAGCCCTTATGAAGCCATTCCTTTTGATGAAAAAACATTTTTTCTGATAATCATAGCCAACCATGGGCAAGTCAAAGAAACATCGTTACTGGTTACATGGGGAGCTTTTAATAGGGGGTAGGGTCTTGCTTCAGTGGCATGACTCCATAACTTCCTCTTCCCCATCTCTATAAAAATTAAATTTGGGGCTGGAGACATGGTTCAGCAGTTAAGGGCACTGGCTGCTCTTGCAGAGGATGCAGGTTCAATTCCCAGCTTCCACATGGCGGTTAACAACCATCTGTAACTCCAGTTCCAGGAGATCCAACATCCTCTTCTGACCTCTGTGGGCACTGTACAACACAGGTGCACTTACATGCATGCAGACAATGCACTCATAGACATTAAATAAAAATAAAATACTGGCCGGGCATGGTGTTGGCACACCTTTAATCCCAGAACTTGGGAGGCAGAGGCAGGCGGATCTTTGTGAGTTTGAGGCCAGCCTGGTCTACATAGTGAGTTCCAGGACAGTTGGGGCTACAGGGAGATCCTGTCTCAAAAAACACACACACAAAAAATAAAAACAATAAATAAATAAATAAAATACAAAAAAAGGAATACTTTAACATGGTTGTGTACAGGTATAATTATAAAGCATCCTGTCTGCTGCATGGAAATTCGTGCTTGTATTCAGTGACACATGATTTTTCTTAAGGAACCAGCAGAAAAGGCCCTATCATTTGACTTTTTTCCATTGGGCATTAGGCTCAGTTTCATGTTGAGCAAGGTATGCTATAAAACTGAGAATCACTTTGAAACATTCCCTGTGGTGTGCATGATTAGCAGATCAGTAAGTCATGATGATCACTAAGAATATGCTGTGTAAAGGGCTGGAGGCTGCTTCTCTACAACCAGTGGTGCTTTCCCTACAGTTCAGAACCCTTCCTTTAGCAAGGCTGCAGCGAGTGGGCAGCTTACATGCACTCTTGGCCTCTCTAGTTTTCTGTGCATTGTTCTTCATGTGTGTTCCAGCATGCTGAGACATGACCATTCCCCTTTCTAACTCTAAGAGGGAACCTTTGACTCCTTAAATAGTGTTTAATATGGGCTTAGATTTCAGAACACAGCAACACAATCTATTTTTAATTCAGGACCTCACAGGGCCAAGTGGAGGCAATATGTTGCCTGGATACTAGAAAAACCCCTCATGTGCTACTTGGAGAAAGATAGACCCACATAGCAGCACATCTACATCTTAAAGTACTATTTTTTTTTTAAATCTTTTTGAGATAGGGTCTCCCTGTAGTCCCAGCTGGCCTGGAATTCACTATGTAGACCAGGCTGGCCTTGAACTTACAGAGATCCACCTGCCTCTGCCTGGGACTAAAGGCATGCAATGCCACACCTGGCTCAAAGTATGTGTATGAGTGTATTGCCTGCATGTATGTGAGTGTACTCGGTCGTGCAACGTCGCAGAGGTCAGACGAGAGCTTCAGATTCCCCTGGAACTGGAATTAAGGATGGTTTGTAGCCGCCATGTGGGTGCTGGGAATCGAACCTGGGTCCTCTGCAAGAGCAGTCAATGCTCTTTACTGCTGAGCAATCTCTCCAACCCCCAAAGTACTATCTTTTAATGATTCTATCTGGTCATCATGGCTGTCAAATGGCTAAGAATTTATAAGGCCCACTGTAAAGATAAGCTCTGCCTTTGGGAATTAACTTGCTCTAAATCCCTTGGCTAGTAGTGTGTGCTAGAGTCAGGAAGCGTGCCCTGATCTGGAAGATTCCCAGTTCAGTGTTCTGCCCATTTGTTTATCAGTTTGTCCATTTGCTTAATATATGAATTTTCTCTGATGAAGATGGAACTGACAGAGCTGGGAAGCACTTGAACAAAGAAATAATAATGATGATCTTAACGATAAGACTAAATACCTACAGAGACCCACTATTAGGAAAACAACGATCCTGACTACACTGAGGTTTTAACGACCTTACATTGGTTACAGGAAACTGCTTTCTACAGAGCATTGTCTATGAAATTAGATTGTTTAATATGGCATCTGATATCACTTGGCTTTGAAAGGAAGTACTGATATTTCATGTCAACAGCAGTTTTCCCCCTAAGGTTATCTGAACTAATTATGGGATTACAGCCAATATACATGTTGCCAGACAGATCTGCTTGCAAAGTATAAATTTGATCATGTTACTACTTCTTTTAATGGGTCCTCTGCACCCTTACTATAGGATTAAAGTCCAAACCTCATAGAACTTGACTCTGGAAGTCCATCTTTTAATCTCACTCCCTCCATTCTGCTTGATACCTATACAAAATATAAAATAGACAGCATGCCAGGGCACAGTCTGTCCTTGAGCAAGTTGATTTTAGAAGTACATGAACTCCTTAATGATTGCAGGTAGTTTCCTGCTTGCAAACACTTTTTCTAAAGATAGGGTACAATGCCTTTTCTTTTGCCCAAAAGACCCATTTCCCCCAAAGCACAGATCTAGAGAGTCAAAGTATAAATTGGAGATGCTCATTGACAACATGTCTGTTATAATACCAGGACATAGAAAGTAGTTATGTAGCACATCTTTGCAGAAAGATGGCATCTTGTGTTTGAGCAGGGAGATGCCCACTACTCTCCCTTACTTCTGTAGTTCCAGTACAAGATCCAGGCCTCTCTCCTGTCTCTGAAGCTGTATTCAAGAAGCAAGGCATAAACTTCTCCTTTGTCTCAATGAGAAAAGTTTGGATAAAGAAAGAAGGATAGACATCAGGAAAACTGACTGTGGGACTGTGGAATTGGTGCAGGCAGTTAAGACCTCAGCTCCAGAAATGAGGTGTGCACACCCTGAGGGTTCTATTATCCTACTCTATCTACACTACTCTATCTCAGACCTGCCCCTGGCATTTCCTCAGAATTGTCCCAAGCAGAGAAGAGCTTCTGTCAGCACTCCACACAGTCAGCTGCTGTTCATTCATTTAACCAAGATCTGAGAGCTTTCTGTGAGCCTGGTATTGTGCTAGGCAATGGAGAATACCTGAACCAGAAACAGGACATGGTGTTTGCACTCATGGCGTTTCTGACCTAATGAGGGAAGGAGACTTAAAGATAGATCCATAAGAACAAATAATAATCAGTGATAGATCAGGGTGACATTTAATGAGACCAGGAGATTGGAGACCCACTTAAGAGTGGTGGCATCTAATCTATGGAGTGTTCTAGGCTGAGGTTTGAGAGGTGGAAATAGTCCAGTTAGCAGGGCATGCCACCAAAGGCTGGCCTTGTGTCTACCATGTGCTACAAAATCTTCTAGAAACTGGGGACACAGAGGTGGCCTAGACAGGCTCCTTGTCCTCAAGGAACTCTCATTCTGGACTTGTGTACGGTTGGAAAAAGTCCCATTAGAAGCTGATTTTCAGGGATGGTGAAGCATCAAGTTTCAGAGACCTGGAAGCAAACCACTGTGAGCAAATCAAGGTGGGAAACAGGGAAAGAGTTGGCAATGGAGCCTGGAATGACTGGCTAGATACAGATCTGGGCCCTTAAAGGCATCCTAAGGTCTGGTGGGTTTCAGTTGTGTGATCAACAGACAGCAAAGAACAGTGATGTTTTTTATGTGAGGAGGTAGTGTTCTAATTTGAAAGGATCACTGGATGCAGTGCAGAGAACAGATTGGAGGGATTGTAGGAGGGAAAATAATTAAGGGTACCTGCATCGTCCATATGAAGATGGTAAGGGAGTAGAGAAAGCTGAGAAATGAGAAGATGGACAAAAGAGTTGAATCTGAGATAAATTTTGAAGACAGAGCTAGAGCTAAAAATGAGGCAGAGATTTGCAGTGCCTGAGGAAATTTTTCTTGGGCAGCCCTGAGAAATAAGGTCACTTTATTGAGCTGGAGAGGCAGGTGTGAAAAAGGAACTCATTTAGCGAGAAGATGGAGAGTCCTGTTTGAAATGCCACGTAGGTTAAGAGCTTAGAACAGAGGTTTGGGCTGGTATTTGAATTCAATAGTTGTTACATAGATGGTATTGAAAAGCAAGGGGGCAGGAAGAGATGCCAGACAGGGAGCAGCAGAGAAGGGCCCCTGGCAATACCAACACTTAGGGTAGTGGGAAGAAGGTCAGGAAAACATGACTTTAGTAGAATCAAGAAAGGAGTGACCACAGTCTTAACAAGAGGCTTGATGGACCATCAAACACTATAGGTTTAATTATCTATTGTTTTGTCACTCAAGTCACCGATTCACATGTGAATCTCAATCTGAATTTAGAATATTCAACAAAGTCATTTGACACAGTTATGCCATCAGTACAAATGTGCTCTGTAACATGGAAAAAAATGTATGTTATGCTTAAAAAGGAGGATGCAAAACAAACCCAATAAAATTTGGAGAAGGAAAACCCCACAAGCATGTTTATACACATCCACAGAGGAAAATGAGAGGAAAGGAATGTATGAATATGCATTATTTCTGTACTATGGGGTATGTCTGAGATTTGTTCCTCTTTCTTTTTTAAAAGCCTAGGCCTCAAAATGCTACAAACCCATGTAACTGTTAGATGTTATAAAATACCATCAAAATATATTTGTATCTTCTACTGTTTCTCTGAATATACTCAAGAGTGAGATCTACCTTTGTTCTAGATGAAATTTACAGCAGTTCTATGACCTGTCTGTTGTCTTTCAGGATAAAAGTTCCCCTGTTCGGCCTCAGAGTGATCATAAAAAAGTCTCATGTTGACATTTGGTATGCTTCATCAGCTTAGTAACGGAAACACTTGAGTATACTTTCAGCAGCCTCCATCCTTCCCCCAGCTTACCCAGCACACATGAAACTCCAACAGGAGGAGGAGAGAGGCAACAAAGTCCAACATGAGGATCTCGGTTGTAAGATGCCTCAGGTACATACACCAAAGGCTTCCTAGATACATGCGCCTTCCTGTGGGGTGCTCATAGTATTAGAGTATCAAATAGTCCCATAAGATTAATGTGTCAAAACTATAAATTCTCTAGTCTGTTGAAAGACCTATATTTCCATTTTCACTGGTCAATCCCCTGGTCACAAGACCACCCCTAGGAAAGTGGGTTCACCTTAAATCATGCTAAATAGATGGGTGGCATACCTAAGTTAATGGGATAGTGAAATTTTCCTGCCTGGAATCCCACCTCCTAGTGGACCCAGCCACAAACATGTAGGTCTCTGTAAGTCTCTTCTTCATATCCCTTTTCTAAACATGCTTTCTTTAAGGCTTTGGGATGGCCCTAGCATCCCCTGGCCATAGAAGGGTAGGTCTTTGTATGTCTGCCCACTTTTCTGAAGAATTCAGAAAAGTGTAATTTCTCCTTTTCTTCATAACCCTTTTCTAAACATGCTTTCTTTAAAGCTTTGGGCTGCCCCCAGCATCTTGATGGAGATTACCAGATCACCTGCTCTGAGGATTTTCCTTAAAATTCTAATAAAATTGTCCTAAAGCTTCCATTTGGGATCATTCTTAAATTCTTTTACGAATGAGACTAAGAACCCTCTAGGGGATGCCGATGGCACAATAGGATCTGTAGTTCTCATAGCCAAATGGCTGCCACAATTTCATACTTAGAGGAAAATTCATCACTTTTCCCTTGGCTGGTAGATTAATGATCTTCTGAGTCCTTGCTTGGATATTTAGAGATGGTCATACATACATGTGCTCTTTCTGGGTCTCAGTGCCTTCAAGTAGTCACATATCTTTTGTCCTGAAAGTCAGAGGTGAAGGAGAGTTAGGGGAGATTAAAGGGACTGGTCCCATTAAGAGGGGGCTGCTTCTTGGTTGCTTCTGGTACCCTGAGGACCAAAAAGCCCTCCCAAGGGAGGATACCCCTGTGGGATCAATGAGGGAAAAGGGAGAGAGGTAAGAAAGAGGAGGGCCTCAGGATCCTATAAAAGGGCTGACCCACAGAATTTGCAGTCAGAAAACTGCTTCACCTTTGGAGAGAGAGAGAGAGAGAGAGAGAGAGAGAGAGAGAGAGAGAGAGAACTCCCAGCTCTGGGGCCTCTCGCATTCTGATGGAAGCTGTTTGTCTGCTCTAATAAAATTTATTTTCTCCTTGTGCTCTCTGTGGTTGTTGTGTTCCTATTCCCACATTCCTGTGTTTTGGTTGTCTGTTTATTCCTGACATCCTATTCTTTGATTGTCCCACTGAACAAACTCAGAGGATCCCCTATATAAACACGCCTCACTCCAACACCTGGGTAACAGAAGGGTTGACAAATGCTCCCATGCTCCCCAGGAAGTCTCCCCAGCTTTGGAATCAGAGTAGCTGACCCACAACTCTACTCTTTAAATTTCAGTAACTCACTGAAGGCCCTTCCCAGGTGTGAGACACTGGGAAAACTCTTGCCATCCCCTTGCCCTCCTGGGGCTTATATAAGACATAGAGGTACTCTCAAATTTCCTCTTCCACACGTCACAGTAGTCATTCACACCCCT
This sequence comes from Nannospalax galili, assembly GCF_000622305.1. NCBI lineage: Eukaryota > Metazoa > Chordata > Mammalia > Rodentia > Spalacidae > Nannospalax > Nannospalax galili. The sequence continues at coordinate 597,469 of NW_008355165.1, read as the reverse complement.
TCCTCAACCAGGGGTGTTTCCTACACTGGACTTGGACCCTGTCCTTCCCTGCACTCTTTATGGAAGGCTGGATCCTGATGGTGGAATGTGAGCTACTCACTTTATCCTTCCAAAGTGTTCTATATCAACCATTCACTCACTGTGGTCCATTCTCCCTGCCACAACTGCCATCATTTCAAGGTTGTTTTTTTTTTTCCCCCTCCCAAATACCGTTTCCCAAGAATCCAAGTTTCTTGCTAGGCCTTCAAAACTTCCTATAACATTATTCATATTAATACTCTCTGCTGTCATAAATAAATGTTAAAATCACAATAGCTATTAAATTAAAAACACTTCATGAAATTTAGTGTCTTGATCTGAAAGAAGTTTATTTCTTAATCAGTGGACACAATGGGATTCCTGACTGGTGGTCTACTTTCCTCTGTCAGGTCATACAGAGAGCCTGGCTCCTGTGTCTGTGTGGATCTGAAGTTCTCTAGGATCCCAAAGCCTTCTGAGACTGAAAGCAGAGAAAGAAAATCTCATTGTCACTACTTTCCCAGAAGTGAGAGTCCAGGATATTTGCCTGAGATCACTGCTCAGCCTTTTCTACCTAGCTCTGGGCCTGTGACACTCACTAGTATAACCACATCAAGGTTCCCATACCCCTGGCTTTTGTTTGTTTTGGCCAATGGGCCATACTGGCAGGAGACTGGAAAGACTTTTGGCAGTGAGATCAGAATGTTTCCATCCTTCCGTTCCTCCTTGGGTGACTTGGGCTGGCTGTGCCCTTCTGAAGGCTATGCTCTTTGGATGTGGGTCTCCCCACGTAACTCCTGTTCTAGATTCTAGCAACCATAACACTTTTCTTACCTTATCAGTTTCTGGCCTATGGTTTCCCTGTGCTCCTCCCAAATTTTTACAAATAGTGTCTCAAAAATCTCTTTGAGTTATCCAACTTGTGTAGACCATCAATTTACCATCCAGGCCCTCCAGGGAAACACTTAAGAGTCTCCCATCATGAACCTGTCACATGTCCCTACATAGATGCAAGGACCTCAGCTGCTTTCTTTCTTTTCTCTCCTCTCCCCCTTCCTCTCCTCTTCTCCCCTCCTCTCCTCTTTTTTCTTTGGTCTTCTTTGAGATATGGTCTCCACGTAGCCCCAGCTGGCCTGGAACTCACTATGTAGACGAGGCTGGCTTTAAACTCAGAGATCTGCCTGCCTTTGCCTCCCAAGTGCTGGGATTAAAGGCATGTGTCACTATGCCGGGAGAGATCTTCTTGTCTTTAAATCACTGACACATGGTTTGTGTTTTCTGATCTCTGCATCCACGGAACTTAGGCCACTACTGTTGTTCTCCACTCTCTTTCTGATTTGTTATTGATACTATAGGACCCAGTTCTCCCACTGGTCATGCCACACAGTTAAACGACAGCAGCAACAAATGACAGATCTCTTCTCCAAGCATTAATTCCATGCATGTCTTCAGGAGTATTCTGTTACTTTCAAAGCTGGCAACTACTTTTCTGATGCAATTTTTGCAGCCATTTATAGTTTTCAATATAAGAATACTGGAGCCCTGTTTTAAGGATGTCTGCTTCTGGGCTTGCATTCCATGTGGTGAAATTGCCTTGTGATAAGGTCATTCTGACACGCTGGGCACAGAACAACCTTGGAAGAAGCCCAAGACAAATGCACTTTGTATTTAATCCTTCTTTTTCACCGAGAAGCTTTTTAACAAGATTCCAGTGCTTGATGGAAGATTTGCTTCTTCCATTTTGATAGAAAAGGTAGAACAAAGAAAAGATGCCTTATGGTTTCTTTTAAGCCATCTCTACCTTATTTATATGATTGTCAGACAAGTGTATTTTATTGGAAAGAAAAGCATATTAAACAAACACTTCCCATTAACAGAAAAATACTGTACTCTTAAGGTATTCATAACACAGCAGTGGTAAATTGTGCACACTTAATTGCCCTTAAAGGAGATGTACCACCAATTGCAAATGCAATTCTTGATTTAGGAGAGAATGGCATCATGAATGCTACTATATTACTCTTTTAGAAATATTGCAGTTTAAAACTAAAGACATTCATCAAAAATATGGCATAGCATAATATTCTTTTGTTGTTGTTGTTTTGTCTTTTTGAAGCAGGGTCTCCTGTAGCCCCAGCTGTCCTGGAACTCACTATGTAGACCAGGCTGGCCTTGAACTCACAGAGATCCACCTGCCTCTGCCTCCCAAGTGCTGGGACTACAGGTATGCACCACCATGCCCGGCAGCATAATGTTCTTAATACCATTCCTACACATTGGGGAAGAAACTGTGACTTGTTTGTGCATTCAAAAAGAAATTATTTATTTGACACAACACAAATTTAGATTCATAAGAAAAAATAAGTATTGATTTTTTTTAACTTCTAAAATCAATCATAATTAAATCCCACAATATTTTAGAATATTACATTCCCTGATAAGGGAGTTGTCAGCTTTAAAGTTAAAATATTACATAAGTGCTAATCTTTGTTTTGGGAGAGAGACCTCAAATGCTTCTCACAGATGTTGCCAGCTGCCCATAACATCTATTCTTCCTTATTTAGACACTGTTAATGAAGGGTGACTTTGCCCCACAGTAGACACCTGCCCAGATCTGGAGATGAGTTTGATTGTTTCAGCTGGGGAGTGCTACTGATATCTATTGGTTAGAGGCCAGGGGTATGCTAAACACCCTACCAAGTATGGACAGCCTCTGCAACAAAGTATTACCCAGCTCCAAAGTCAACACTGTCAGGGTCCAGAAACCCTATTACATAGTAACTGTAATTTGAACTGGGCATTTTGCATGGTTCTCTTGAAGGTGGGCATAGTCATAGAGCTTAATTTCTGGTTGTGAGAGGTAAGAAGAAATGGCATGCCCAGGAAGGAGTGTGTCCTGCACTGAGGTGACAGCTATAGATGATTAGCCCTTCTTGATCATCTTTGGAAACTGTACATTGAGAATGGAAGAACAATGCATTGGATCCCTGGGTCCCAGGCAGGAGCTACTTCTGCATTGTCAGAGAGAAATAAACATGAACCGTGACTCTGAAACTACGAGCAACAGAAGCTTTTCTTCCCTTCAATTGCTTCTGATAGGTATTTGGTTACAAGATTGCAAATCTAACCATACATTGCATTCAATGGTTACATAGATTTTCCCAGCTTACATGTAACACAATATAATATTGTTTTAGTTATCTCCTGTTTGATAGAGTATGGCTCTCATATTCATTCTTTCTCTTTCTCCTCTCCTTCCTTCTATACCATGCCTTATTTATTTATTTATTTATTTATTTTTTATTTATTTATTTGTTTATTTTTGACTGGGTCTCCCTAGTCCCAGCCTGCCTGGAAGTCAATGGTGGACCAGGCTGGCCTCTATCTCACAGAAACCTACCTTCCTCTGCCTCCCAAGGGCTGGGATTAAAGGTGCATGCCACCACACCTGGTGTACTGTGCCATATCTATAATGCAGTTTAAAATGCAATATTTCTAAAAGACTAATACAGTAGCATTCATAATGACACTCTATCCTAAATCAATAATTTAATTTATAATTGGTGGTACATCTTCTTTAAGGGCAATTAAGTATGCATAATTTACCACTGCTACATTATGAATACCTTAAGAGTATAGTATTTTTCAGTTAATGAGAAGTTTTAGTATACTTTTCTTTTTCAATAAAATATGCCTCTCTTTTCTTCCCTCCCTTCTTCCCTGCCTCCCTCCCTCCTTCTCTCTCCTAGGGATAGAACCCTGAGGCTTGTGTATCATAAGTAAGAGCTCTACCACTGAGCAATATTCACAGTTATTTCTGTTGAGACAGGGTCTTCTCAAGTTGTTCAGGCTGGCTTTGAACTTGCGGTTCTCCTGCCTCAAATTCCTAGGTAGCTGGGATTACAAGCATGAGCTACCATGCTCAGCTCAGGCCCTCTCTTTCAAATAACTAATAACACTGTAATGGGCTTCTTTGCCCATACATTTATGAATTAGTTTTACGTATCTTGCAGCATAATATTCCCAGAAGAATTGCTGAGTTTAAAATTATGCACATTTGTACTTCAAGAAGGTTCTGCTAAGATGCCTTCTAAGAGAGTTCATCCATTCATACACACACCAGTAGAGTATAGGAATGTTCCTACTGCCATATTACTGTAACACCAGCATCATCAATATTGTTAATTGTTTCAAATTTGCTGTTTTAGCTCCCATCTTCTTAATCACTATTGTGTACTTACTGTATATTTGCTGTTAACTTCATAATTTTCATTTTTTATGGTTACACACTAATAACCAAGCTCAATTATTTTATACTAATTGAAGTCAAACTGCACTTGCGAAATAATCCCTAGAGAAGCTATAAAACAATATGATCCCATGCCTTCTCTTAGCAGGCTTTATTATGGAAATTATGTTTTCCCAGGACAAAAACTATAGCTACTCTTTTTTATCTACAAAATAAAGTTCTTCTTTATTCCTTTTTGCTATAATGAATTTTCACTACTCTAGTTTTTAAATTTTGAGAGTTGGTAGAATTTAGACTTGTCACACAGCATATTTTGCAACAACACAGATGGTATGTGCTCCACAATGGGCCCATTGAGACACTGGAGCCTTTTGTAGGAACACAAAACATTGTGGGGGGTGAGATGGGTGAGCAGAAACACTTCTGGATGGGGAGAGAGCCACAGGTGTGGTCAGAATGCCTATTTGTTTATGGTGTTATATTGTGGGTTAGAAAAGCCCTTTCTGATGGGTAGTGGATGACAATCTTGGGTTTTCAGCTGGACTTTCATCATGGTGGTAGTTTTTGTACCATAACTCCACTTCAGTCTTTTTTTTTAAGTTTTGGTGGGGGTTGAGGATGGGCAGTGAGAATGGATGGAGCACATGGAGCCCTTCACTATTCTACCAGCAAGCTGGGTTTTTGTGGGTGCACACTGTGATCCAGACATTGCACTAAGATATTTACTTTTGACTTACCTATGATGAAACAGTTACAGAAACCCAAATCAGTTTATCTTGGGCCATACAGCATGGGCATGGAAAAGCTGGCCTGAGAAGCCAGATGGTTTTAAGCCCAAGTTCACATTCTAATCACTACAGCCACATCATCACTGGTCACAGATGTCAACATTGTCAGTTTTGCATTTCAAGGTAGCACAGACCCAGCCAAACCCTCTGGCTAATCCAAATGCTTACTGCTGGGTGTGGGCCTGTTTCCAGGCAATGCCACACCAGTTCTCTTCTTATTTCATTGTTCACAGTTATCTCTTTTTCCACAGGTGTGTAGGCAGGTGAGGGCCAAAGCCAAGCCTCACTCCTACAGAGTTCCATTTTTACAAAACTGAGATCAGGTACCTGGAGGCCTGGGGCCAAAGAGGAATGCCATTGTAGTGTCAGCAGTTTGGATTCTTTAGAAAGTTAATTAGCCTTAGGCTGTTTTACCTGCTCTATGTAGGACAGGCATAAAACTAATCCCTCTTTCTGAAAAGAAACTCTTAGCAACTTGTACTCTTTCACCTACCTTTTCTGGTCTTATGCTGGCCCGAACCACTTTAGGAGGATTGTTACCCTAGCCCTGCCTTATACCTGCCTCACACCTTCTCTGCTCTTGCTGCATATGAAATTACACAGACACAGAAAGACACACAGATACATAACAGACATGCTCTCACACACTCACATATACATGTACATACAGTCACACATGTGCAGAGACACACAGACATGCAAATGCAGACTCAGACTAAGACAGACAGACAGAACTGTTACTGTTTCAGGAGCTGTTTCCCAGAACAATTTCCATTCTTTTGAGGTGGCCTACATTCTGGAAACATCAGTATTCTGTAAGCTCTTATTATTACACACTTTATTGCCAGCTCCAAGAGCCCTCAGACCTTTCATACCCCACCAACTGATATGTTCCAAATTTTAAAAGAATATGTATTTAGCTAAGCAAGGGAATAACCCAGCACCCCTAAGAGCATGCTAGCAAGGCCATGGTCACACAGCTACAGTTCTTTAATATAGAAGATAAATTACAAAGCAGGAGAGTTCCACAGCTATCCATTTATCTACACAGAGAACGAAAGCAGAAGTAAAGCATCTCTTACAGGGGCAGGAATTACGTTTTTTGTGTGTTTTTTTAAAAATGTACTTTGATTTGTGTTAGTCACTTAACTTGTTTACTACCAAGTTTCTTGGTCTATAAAAATTAGAAATATCAGGCCTCTGCTTACCTGGGCCTGCAGGAACCGCAGGCCTCCTTTAGACCCAAAGGCTTCTCTCTCTGGAATAAGTCGATTGGGCCCTCCATGCCTTGATTCCCCCAGCCTCACTCACCCTCCCATCTCCCCCACCCCTCTCTCCTCCTAGCCTGGGTCTTGTCCCATTCCTTGTCTTGGCGCCCCTGACACCTGGGGAACCACCACTACTTCTTCCTGATCCTGTGTATCCAGAGCAACTCAGTGCCTTCCCAGGTCCCCAGGAGCACTGCTTCTGGGTCTGGCCCCCGCCCTAACCTCCTTCTGCTTCCTGGACCTGCAGGACCCACAGGCTTCTCTCCAACACTCAGGCTTCTCTCTCCTGGGTAAGTCGAATGGGCCCTCCATGCCTTGACTCCCCCAGCCTCACTCACCCTATCATCTCCCCCGACGGGTCTCTCCTCCTAGCCTGGGCCATGTCCCATTCCTTGTCTTGGCGCCCCAGACACCTGGGGAACCACCACTGCTTCTTCCTGATCCTGTGCATCCAGACCAACTCAGTTCCTTCTTGGGTCCCGGAGCACTGTGGGCCTGGCCCCACCCTCACCTCCTTCTGCCTCCCTGGATCTGCACAACCCACCAGCCTCTTTCTTGGAAGCCAGGGCTTACCTTTCCTCTTCCCGGTCCTTTGCATCCAGACCAACCTAGCTCCTCAGTGCAGTCCCCAGGGACCCTTGGGGCCACCTCCTGCCCCCATCCTCCTTTGAATCATTGGGTGGCATGGCCACCAGCTGCCCTAGACCAGCATCTTTCCTGGACCCTGCTCCCAGGCCAGTCCAACCCCCAAATTCCTGAGCCCAAAATCAATCCTGGAGGGATCCAGACCTTAGGAGAAAGGCTGAGAGCATCTGATCCTCATCTGACTTGGGCCTCTGTGGGAACTCCTGAAGACAAAAGCAATCTGGCCACTCTAATATATAATCAAAATAGAGAACTGGAAGCTTAGAGGAACCAGCTTTTAATGCCCAAAAAGTAAACCACAAAGACGCATAAAGTTTACAAAAAGAAGCAGACCTAAACTTGAAGGCTTCGGTCTCACACAAGAATCAGAAACTACAAAAGAAATTCAAAATCACAGAGAAAAAATAACATGGAAAACCAAAATAACATATCACCACCAAATACTAATAGTCCTCTAGAGGAGTACAATGAGAACTCCCTAGAGATAACGCAGGATATGGAACTCAAAAGAACAATTATAAACATGATAAAAGAATTCAGTGAATTTAAAGAACACACAAACAAAGAAATCAAAGAACTGAAGGAAGATAGGGATAAACTTCTGAACGAATTCAGAAAAGAGCTAGATATATTGAAGACCACTCAGGCTGAAATGAAGAAGGAAGTGAAACACTAAGCCAATTAGAAACAACAAGAGAAAGCCTCACCAATAGGATGAATGAAATGGAAAACAGAGTATCAAGACTGGAAGATAAAGTGGATGAACTAGACCACTCAAGCAAAGATTATGAAAAATTTAAGAAATCACAAGAATGGAATATGCAGGAATTGTGTGACACCGTAAAAAGAACAAACTTACGAATCATAGGCACACAGGAAGGAGAAGAATCCCAAGATAATGGCATGGACCAGATCTTCAACAGAATCATGGGAGAAAAAATTCCAAA
>NW_008355165.1:588192-589258 GCF_000622305.1 Nannospalax galili | reverse complement strand
AATTCATGTCCACAAAACCAGCACCTTCAGAGAGTTCTGGAAGCAATACAAAGAGCTGAAGAAAGGAATGACTATATCCAAGGGATTGCAGAACGAAATCCAATGAAGTTATAATTATGGAAAAGTACAGCTACATCATGAATGTAAATAGAAATAAAAATGACAGGATTCAATACTCATCTTTCATTAATAATTTTAAATATTAACAGACTGAACTACCCAGTTAAAAAAATACAGACTAGGTGAATGGGTTAAGAAACAAAACCCATCTTTTTTGTTGTCTGCAAGAAACCCATCTCACTTTGAAGGACAGACACTATCTTAAAGTGAAAGGATGGAAAAAAATATACCAAGCAAATGGCACTAAGGAAAAAGCAGGTGTAGCAATTCTAATATCTGACAAAATAGACTTTAATCAGAAGAGACAAAGAGGGACACTTGGTTTTGATCAAAGGAACAATGAATCAAGAGGGTATTACAATCATGAACATATATTCACCAAACTCTGGTGCACCCAACTTCATAAAAGCAATACTACAGGACTTTAAGATCCAGATTAATCCCAACTCATTAATAATAGCAGACTTCAATACCCCACTGTCTCCATTAGATAGGTCAATGGGGCAGAGAGTTAACAGAGAGACATCTGAATTAAACAAAACCATATATCAAATGGACTTAACAGATATCTACCGAGTATTCCACCCAAGCACCAAAGGACATACTTTCTAATGAGCACCCCATGGAACTTTCTCCAAAATCGACCATATACTGGGGCAAAAATCAAACCTCAACAAATACAAAAAGATTGAAATATTGAAATAATTCCATGCATTCTATCAGACCATAATGAAATAAAGCTTACAGACAACACCGGAAGAAGCCCTAATCACCACATGAACACAGGGAGATTAAACAACACACTCCTGAATGATGAATGGGTCAAAAGAGAAATTAAAAAAGAATAAAAGTATTACTGGAATTAAATGAAAAGGACAATACAACACGACTAAACCTCTGGGACACGCTGAAAGCAGTTCTTAGAGGGAACTTTATAGCTCTACGT
>NW_008355165.1:585560-587262 GCF_000622305.1 Nannospalax galili | reverse complement strand
AAACTGGAAGCATTCCCATTGAAATCAGGAACCAGACAAGGCTGTCCACTCTTCCCACTTCTCTTTAACATAGTACTTGAAACTCTTGTAAGAGCAATAAGACAAGAGCAGGAAACTAAAGGAGTAATAATTGGAAAAGACGAGATCAAATTATCCCTTTTTGCAAGATGATACGATATTCCACCCAGAGATGCCAAAAATTCCACCAGAAACTCCTAGAAATTATTAACACATTCAGTAAAGTGGCAGGTTACAAAATTAACCTACAAAAGTCTATAGCCTTTCTATATACCAATGACAAGCAGTCAGAGAAAGAGCACAGGGAAACCCTCCCATTCACAATAGCCACAAAAAAATAAAATATCTCTGAATAAACCTGACCAACGACATTAAAGAGCTCTACAAGGAAAATTTTAACTCTTTAAAGAAAGAAATTGAGGAAGACATCAGAAGATGGAAGGACCTCCCATGCTCTTGGATTGGAAGAATTAATATTGTGAAAATGACCATCTTACCAAAAGCCATTTATAGATTCAATGCAATGCAATCAAAATCCCCAGGACATTTTTCACAGAATTGGAAAAAAAACATCCTAAGATTCATATGGGAGCACAAAAGACCTCGGATAGACAAAACAACCCTGAGCACTAAGAGCAATGCCGGGGGGATTACTATACCAGATTTTAAGCTGTATTACAGAGCTATAGTCATAAAAACAACATGGTACAGGCACAAAAATAGACCCACAGATGAGTGGAACAAAATTGAATACCCGAATATGAGTAAATGCAATTTCAGACACCTGATATTTGACAAAGGGGCCAAGAATATTCACTGAAGGAAAGACACTGGATCTCCAACTGTAGAAGCATGAAACTAAACCCCTATCTTTCACCCTGCACAAAAGTCAATTCGAAATGGATCAAAGACCTCAATGTAAAGCCTGAAACTCTGAAACTGTTAGAAAAAAACATTGGAAAAAACCTACAAGATATATGTATTTAGAAAATATGTATATCTTGTAGGTTTTTTCTAATGTCTCTTTAAATATAGGTATTTTCTATAGGATTTTCTAAACCGGACATCAACTGTCCAGGAAACAAGGGCAAGAATTAACAAATGGGACCTCATTAAACTAAAAAGCTTCTGTGCATCAAAGGAGGCAACCAGGGAAGTGATTAGAAAACCCACAGAATAGGAGAAAATCTTTAGCAGTGGCACATCCAACAGAGGTTTAATATCCAGAATATATAACGAACTCAAAAAACAGAGAATCGAGACAAGAACCAACCCAATTAAAAGATGGGCTAAGCAGTTGAACAGACAGTTCTCAAAAGACTGAGTAAAGATGGCTATGAAACATCTTAAAAGATGTTCAACATCAGTAATCATTAGGGAAATGCAAAGTAAAACCACTTTAAGATTTCATCTTACCCCAGTCAGACTGGATAAGATCAAGAGAACAAATGATATCAAAAGTTGGAGAGGATGTGGGGAAAGGGGAACACTCATCCACTGCTGGTGGGGCTGCAAACTGGTTCAGCCCCTATGGAAAGCAGTGTGGAGAACTCTTTAAAAACTACAAATGAACCTACCATTTGACCCAGTTATACAACACTCCTTGGCATATACCCAAAGAACTCATCCTATTGCAGAGATACTTGTACATCCATGCTTGTTGCTGCTCTTTTCACAATAGCGA
>NW_008355165.1:584249-585435 GCF_000622305.1 Nannospalax galili | reverse complement strand
TTTGCAGGTAAATGGATGGAACTAGAAACTGTTATACTAAGTGAAGTAACACAATCTCAGAAAAAAAATCGACATATGTTCTCCCTCACATACAGATCCTAGTACCAGATGCTGATAAATAAATATGCAACCAGACATAACTAAAGGAACCAGGATAATGGAAAGGAACCAGGGCGGTAAAGAAAAAGAAAGAACCTGAAAGAGAAGAACAGTGGGAAGCAGGCCTTAATAAGGGAGATATGGCTAAAAATTGGGTTAGTTTAAGGGTAGGGGGAGGGAAGGGTATACAAGGAACCTAGGGGATAAAGGGAAAGAAGGAACTCACGACAGGTAGGACCATAGGAGAAGGGTATTAGCAAAGGAGAAAGGGGAGAAATGGGGGCACCTTAAGTGGGAAAACTATGGTGGAGGGGTGAGACAATGCGAGAGATAAATAATGCCTAGCTAGTTTTGAAAACCAGAGGGAACCGTATTATGCCTACAACCTACTGACAAATTATACATAGCAGATCAAGAGATATATGTCCAGGTAAGATTTATCTGAGAACAACTGGTCTTTGCCCAAGATTCATCTACATGACACATAGTAATTAAAAATACAAGACTGGTGGAACTAACCTTCTTGGATGTTTAACAGACATACTTTGAGGCCTATAATAATTTGGTCAGAGGGACATAAAGGACACTTTTTGCTCCTTGCCCTCCTAGGTTGACTAGTTCCAGGGGACTATGAACATCTCTGAAAATGTCCTGTAATGATGGTGCATCACCTGTCCTCTTGATCAAGGAGGCCGAGGAGACCCCACCAGATGGACTTGAACCACTGTCCAGTCTAAAAAGTGGAGGGTCAACACAGAGGAATCACTACCTCCATGCTTCCAAGCAAAGCCAACCATGGTGGAGCACGACCTTTGACCTATTTTCACATAGGTGGAACTGGTAAAAGAAAGGAGCCAGGGTCTCCTCCCAAGCCCATGTGACCCCTGAGGAACAGGTCCTCAAATGACCTTAAGAGTAAAAATAAATTGGTTTATCAGGGCCAACTGTATGGCCTTCAACATCCAAAAAGAAAAGTATAACCAAAGATTAAAGGGGCCAATATAATTTCTTAAGAGTCCTTATGCATAGCTAAAGGCTACATAACAAGCAACAATGCCAGATAGGAGATACTTTCTTTTGAGTTGTT
>NW_008355165.1:583297-583897 GCF_000622305.1 Nannospalax galili | reverse complement strand
ATATATTTCTTTAGAGTCCATATGTATAGCTAAAGGCTACATAACAAGCAACAATGCCAGACAGGATGTACCTTCTTTTGAGTTGTTGGCCAGGGTAGCCAAAGGGATTCCCAGATAGTAACCCAGCACAGAACTAGGAGAATGAACAGGAGACCCCAATCTTATCTAAATGAATATTGACAACTGATTGCTGCTAGATGAGGAACAGCTGACCCTCCTAAAACAAAGACATGTAGATAAGCTGACTAGATTCACCAGAAGGGCAAGTAGTGGGGAATGGCTGGGGGTGCTGCCAACACAGTGGACAGTAGCAGGGATGTCAGAGTATAGGAGCTCTAGTGGGGGGAGGGAGGCTATGGGAGGGTGCCATCTGGGAAGTGGGTATATAGTTGAATAAGATGGTTTGGAGTTTTCTTTGTGATACACACACACACACACACAAAATCAACAAATTTTTAAAAATGTATTATATTTGAGGAGGAAGCATGGAAATTTACATCATGCTAATGAGGAGAGGTGATAAACATTACCATTGAAATCCACCTGATGACTTCATTGACATACACAGGCGCCAAGGGTCCAAGTGCAACCGATTATGAG